>NC_141693.1:286396001-286953501 GCF_964263255.1 Lissotriton vulgaris
GTCGCATCTTGGATGTCGCTGCTGTAGTTGTTGCATTGCGCGGAAGCGTTTCGCAAACATTGGAGAAGAGTGCCGCAGCCGAGGCTGTTACCATTGCATCGCTGAACTAGGGTGTTGCCGCTGCAGTTGATGCATCGAACCAAAACTTCTTGCATCATCGGAGAAGCGTGCCGCATCTGGAAGATCTTCACGTCTTTCTTTCTTTGCACCGGAACTTTGCCTCATTTCCATCGCTGCAACACTTTTGTTGTGGAAGTGTCCTGCATCGCAAGGTACACTGACTCGCATCTTAAGAACTGTACTGAACTGAACTAAGCTAAAACTACCATTTTAAGTATAGTATTGTGGATTTTGGTTGTTTGGGGTCTGGTGTTAAGTCTATATAAAGAATACTTACTTTTAATATTCAACTGTGTGGTGTCCATTTGTAGTGTTGTCACTGGGTTACTGTATGTGGTCACAAATGCTTTTGGATACACGAGCAACCAGACGCCAGAGACATTGCGGAATATCCAGTCCCAAGAAGGTTTAAGAGAACGCCTTTCTGGGTACGAAGTTCTGATTACGCCATCAAGTATATGTAAGACTTCAAGATAAAGAATATACTTAAAGAGCGTTTTTTATCAGGGATAGAAAAAGGAAGCCTTCGCCTGATTTGTCTCCTCCGGGGCTTGCAGCCGTTTTCAACTGGCTGTTTTGATTAAACGTGTCGCACTCGAGTGCAGTATTCCGCAAACAAGAAATGGTTTTAAATTTAAAGAACACGCTAAGATTACGGCATTGAACAAACAAATTGGTTTGTTTCGACTTCGCACACAAAAGCAATTAAGACGAAGTCTACATCTCTACACCTTGAAACCTTTTTAACTTCAGAAAACTCCCCTTTTTCATATGTTTAAAGAATCTTGCTGAATTTGTCCTGATGAAGACACAAAGCATGTGTCGAAACGCGTCGACAGGAATCAGCCTCTTCAATTAATATCGGGAATCATCTATGTGTTAATAATTCCCTGACTACTGCATAATCTTTACATTGAAGATTTGTCTTTTTAAACAAACTTCCCCCCTTTTTCTAACCATGTGTATTATTGAATATGTTCATATCAATTTTTATAAATGTAATTAAATCATACAATATTTTTCTTTGAATCTTTTTCTCCTTATGGTGTGTTTACCTTCCTGTATACTTGTTTCTGCCAGACATTTTGTTTGTTATTTTGCCTGGGCTTTTACCCTTTTACCCTTGCACATGATTGCTTTACCCTGACCCAGGAAATGTATCCCATTCAGGGGGTCCTTGTTACTTTACCATCAGAAATGCTTTACACACTGCCTCTGAGATAAGCCTGTCTACTCGTGCCAAGCTACCAAGGGGGGAGCAGGGGTTATTTTAGGAGTGTACCCCCTTACCCTGACTAGAGGCAAGGGTCCCTATTTGTCACAAGTACCTACCTGTGCCAACTAGAGACCCCCAATTCTAACACACACACACACATATATATATATATATATATATATATATATATATATATATATATATATATATATATATATAATTTTTTTTTTTTATCTTTTCATTTGCGATTGACAACCTCATTAGCTGTTAAATTTCACATAAGAGTTTGTACATGCATTTTAGTTGTCATATGGTTATTACGTTTCCATAGATTGTGTTAAGTTAGCATGTGCTTATTAAATGTTTAAACGCCATATTTTCTTTCTGCTTCGGTTTGCACACGACACCTAATTGTTATTACAGCTTTTAACCTAGAAGAAAGATGTGATTTACTTCAGAATAATATATTATTGTACTGGTATCAGTCGTGCCTGGAACACTTGGTACAACTGTCTGCACACTGAGAACTGCACACTCTAACACAAGGTTACTGTAGGCCTGATCCTCGCACTACGTTAGTCATAACACAAATGATGTTTGGGCTTTACGTGAGTTCAAGATACAGTTACAGGGAATTAGAAAACACACTTGATGCTGGACATGCTGAGAGCTGGTAGCTGTTGATGTGATCTCCTACTACTGAGAATTTGAGGTATGGGTTCGCCCAGCTAAAGCCCAGATGAGACCTTCTTAGATATAATATAATATGCTAATTAGGGTGCGCGAAATATAGGTGATACAGAATTCTATAGATTTTTGCATCATAATATGTTATCACAGTTTGCTTATTATGGATTAGTGACTATGCTGCTGACTCTGATTTTTATAATATGCATGTTGGTATTATACAAGATACTGTGTTTGAGAATGTTGCATTGAAAAAATAAACATTTCAAACTTGCACGTGTTCTCATTGCCTCCCAGTTTCGGTTTGGAATGATAATATAACGAAAGAGTGTTCATGTGTTCCACGATACCTGAGGTATTCTAAGTTCATGTTCTGGATTGTCTAAGACATCGGGAAGTATTCACTGCCGATGAGATACTGTAGCTAGCCTGGTAAGGGGATTTCTGAAACATAGGTGAGTTGTGGGTCACCCTGACTCACCCAGGTTCTAGGTCTCTGAGCACAGTTCTGTGAGAGAACGGAAACCCTGCGACATGGCGCCCATACGTTGGTTGGCCCTATAACATGACACTCGAGTAGTATATCATTCAAACCTTAACGCCTACATTCCCGTTTCCGGAAAACGGCAGTGTCGGAAAAACCTACCTATTTTTGAAATAGGTAATTTTCAAGCTTGAATCTATCTAAAACGGTTTCTTTGAATTACTACCCAGTTGTGCTACAAAGTATAATTTGTTTTTTCTCATTCCTGTGCTAACATGGCTCAGCCTGTGGACATCCCGCAGCATAGTCGCATTGCGGTGCGTGACCATTTGCGGATGTATGATGTTCCTTTGGAAGGCTTGGCTGTGGTTCTGGTGGTGAGCGCGGAACATGCTTACCCGTACGAACTGTTTTATTCGTGGGTGACATTTCCGGAGGTGAACGCAACTACTGGTGTGTTTCACACATACACTGCTACGGTTGTACCGGCAGAATACGCTCCGTACAGAGCACTGGAGGTACCTATAGACGCTTGGCAGCATGGAGTTTGGTTTGGTGGCGCCCTACCGCACGCTATGACCGCTCCGAGGTTAGGTTCTTTGTCCATTCCGGGCACTAATTGGCCTGCTTTGGGTGGATTTACTCCTCACCCTCGACGTAACGCTTGTAATGTAGGAGACCTGCGGCAGCTTCATGAAGTCGCGGTGGGAGTGATTAGAGCGCTTGTTCATTACATTGGACGTAATGTTCAAGAAGCGGCCCCTAGAGGCGCACAGCTTCGAGCAGGACATGCTGGTCTGAAAATCAACCCGGTCATGGTTAATTCCGTGATGGGTAAGAAGCCCCAGGAAAAGGACGATTTTCCGTTCTGGCTTGCTGAGAAATTCGGCCAGCTGGAAGTTGTGTTTCCTAATACGAGTCCGGGTGATAAACACCGGATTCTTACACTGAGTTTGCCGAAAGATCTGGCTCCTGACCTTGCTGACTGTGAGACCTGGGGAAAAACTTTTGCAGCGGTCTATTCGAGGTGCTATGGCTCCCCGTCTGTGACCAATCTAGGTGGGGTCCTTAAACGTGTTCAGGACGAACATGGACCGGAGGCGGCTGTTGAATTGGGCATGCGCCTGTGTGGCTCCTTTGAAGTAGTTTGCGGTGTGATCCTTGCGAATGTCAAGGGGGATGCAGTGAACTTTCAAGTTGCTAACGCATTAGCGTTGGTTCCCGAGCCCGACCGACCCCGACAGTTAGCAAAGATTATTGTGCACGCTTACGCAATGGTGGGCCGCAATGCAAAGGGGGTTAAAACTTTTCCTGATAAGGAGAAGAAACAGCCCCAGGGTCAGACATCGGAAACTAGTGGTCAACAAAAGTCCAAGAAACAAAATTGGCCTAAAAAGCAGAATCAGGGTAAGCAACAACAACAACAAATACAGGTTTCTGCTCCTGCGTCTCCATTGCCTGCGCAGTCGGATCGTGTTTATGATTTGCGCGACCGCGCGATGATTAAATCGCCTGAGAGGTTTCAGGCTTCTGAACAACGCTCTCCTCGTTCCTTTCAGGCCTCATCGGCTCCGTCAACCGGTGGTGGAGGGGGCGGCAAGGGCCGGGGTGGCCAGCAAGGACGTGGTCAGCCCCGCCCGCGTTCCAGTGGAGATCAGCAGGAAGGCTCTACGCCCAAGAGACCTCAGTTTGCCACGAAGAAAGTCGCTGCCCTGACCGCGCATCGTTATGCCCCAGATAGTGAGAACGCGGCTTCGGAATCTGACGTGGGCTCTGACCTTGCTGGACAGCGCTGCAGAGATTACCATAGTGAGAGAGGCCCTCCGTCCACTGTTGAAGGTGACAGCGACTGAAACTTTTGTTGTGATTGAAACTGCAGATACGCATGTTGCTCCCCCTGAAAGACTTTTTGAAATTGTCCTGTTAATTGAAGGTGACATGCAGCGAACTGTAAAAGGGGTATTTTGGGAAAATCTCTCGTCTACGTATGACATTTTGCTTTCGGAGGCTGACTGGCCCCCACCTTTTGTTCTCGCAGCTCCGCGAGGGGAGGAGGTAATCCTACCCAGCTTCGCGCACACAGTGCCGAGGGTGGAGGCGCTGCATTTTGCAGAAGAGTGGGCTCTGGCGCTTGCGCCGGCTGTGTACCGCAATCAGTGTGGCTGGGATAAATTGTCTCCAAGCCATGAGATTCCATTACGGTCACAGCCACAGCCTCAACCTCAACCTCAATATCCCATACGGCGTGAAGCGAAAGCTTCGGTCGCAGCTATCCTTGAACAATTGGAATATCAAGGTGTAATTGAAACGTGTGTGTCACCGATGAATAACCCACTTTTTACTGTGAACAAACCGGACGGATCATATTGTTTGGTTTTGGATTATAGGCATTTGAACTCGCATTGCCGTAACTGTGCAGTACAGAATACGCACGGCTCTGCATTAGTGAATAGTCTTGAGCGTAAACGGTTCAAAACCACGCTTGACATTTCCAATGGTTTTTATGCACATAGATTAGATGGTCTAAGTTCCCAATGGACCAGTTTTACGTGCGCCGGAGTGCAAAAAATGTTTAAACGACTCCCAATGGGCTACAAGAACAGTCCTGGTGTTTTTTCCGCGCGCATAGTCTCTCTTTTGGAGAGCTTCGACCCAGTTGCTTGTTCGTATGTGGATGACATTTATCTCACGGACGACGATCTTTGGGAGCATCTGTGTCGAGTAAATAGCATAATTTGTAACTTTGCTGACATGGGTTACAAGTTTAACTTTGCAAAGTCGCACATTGCAGAGTACACAGTGTTGTTTCTAGGTTACGAGCTTAACCATGAAGGGAAGGGTTTAGCACCCCATTTCCTGGAGAAATGTGCACAGTTGTGCTCTCCGACAACACTGAAAAAATTACAATCTCTTCTGGGTTTTCTGAATTTCGGAAGGACTTACATTCCGGAATATGCCCAGCGTATCAAGCCTTTGTATGCTTTGATACAACCATCTTTTTCCAAGTCATGCTGGCTGCCTGAGCATTCGGCCATTCTGCAGTCTTTGCAGGCTGATTTGCTCGCTTCTGAATACTTACAGACTCGTGATAACCAGACCAACCTGGTGATAAGAATTATCCCTGGGGTGGTGGGTTTCACGTACCTGACTTTTAATGAAGGAGATACGGTACCTATTGCTTACAAGTCACACTTGTACACTTCGGCTGAATTGCGTTTTTCCACTGTGGAGAAAGTTTTAACGGCTGTGCAGATGGCAATTCTTAAGGAACGTGCCCTGTCACAAGGAAAGCGCATGTTGGTTGTTACCCCGTGCCCTGCCTTAGAGGCGGTTACGAAAGCCAGTGTACCTAATTCCAAAGCTTTGCACCCTCGGTGGATTCAATGGGCTGCGTCCTTGACGTCCCAGGATGTCACGTTTATTTTTGACGCCACCTTACGGTCCCAGGAGTATTTACAGTATGAGTTTGTTCATCCTGCTCCATTAGCAATGCGGCCGTTGGAGGATTTCCATTGCATCATTTACACTGATGGTTCGGCGCAGGTTGCGCATGGCTCTAAACACGCCTACGTTTCCGCTTGCGCCATTGTGGTCGGTGCCATGGTGAAAGATGAGTTCAAGTCCAGTGTCGTGCACACGCAGACGCTTGGAGACTGCACCGCACAATTGGCAGAGCTTCGTGCTCTGATGCTTGCATTGGAGTACGCAGATCCTAGTGTGACGACTTTAATCGTAAGCGATTCTTACTACTGTGTCCAGTCTTACAATGAAAACTTGTTCTTTTGGATTCAGAATGATTTTCGTGACTCCAAAGGTAGCACAATAAAACATAAAACGATCTGGGTCCGAGTGGCGGAACTTAAAGAGAAGCTGCCACTCGTGTTTGTGATTCATACTCTCGGTCATCAGCGCGTGGGGGTTCACGCTGTTGGCAACTCGCTTGCTGATGAAGCAGCAAAGTCAGCGGTATCAAAATACTTAGTTGCAGCAGTCACGAGGTCCAAAAGCAAAATCGATGATGACATCTTGGCAGCTGTAGCTGCAACGGAGAAGGGAGGTAAATATCCCGCGGGATTCCCTTCTAAATACACATACCACTTAAGTCCCGATAAGGTTCCTTATGTGAAAATCCCTGAAGTTGGCGAGCGTTTAGTTCCCAACTCGGATCGCAGAGCTGCTTTGATTACAGCGGCACATGAAGGTGTGGTGTCTGCGCATGCGGGCGTCTCGGCCACTGTAACGCAGCTACAACAGAGATTCTGGTGGCGGGGGCTGTACAAACAGACGCGTGAATATGTTCTTCAATGTGACATTTGCCAGCAGATAAAGCTTTCTACTGCTGCGCGTCCGCCTCAGACACAGTTGTATATCTCTAATAAACCGCTTGGATGCGTTTATTTGGATCACTGCGGTCCTTTTTCTTCTGATACTGCGTTTAAATACATCTTAGTAGCAGTTGATTCATGCACACACTTTGTATGGGTATGGCCGCATCGAAGCGCTGATTCGCGGACTGTCATTAAGGATTTGCGTGTCTTTGTGGGAATTTTTGCCTGTGGTACTTTCCATTCGGACCAGGGCCCGGCTTTCGCCTCTAAGGCATACAAGGCTGCTATGGTTTCGTTGGGAGTCCAAGTCAAGTTTTCAAGTCCCTACAGACCTGAGGGTAATAGTGTAGTAGAACGAATGAACCGCGACTTAAAGCAATCTTTGACAGCCCGAGTTATAGGTACTGGTAGAAACTGGCTAGCCCACCTCATAGGCGTGCAGCGTGCGCTTAATAATCTCCCTAGAAGGTCTCTGGGTGGGCGGACCCCATACGAAATGCTCTTTGGTATCAAGATGTATGTACCTGACCTTGATGGGCCGGACTACAAGGCCCAGGCCGGGGCCTTTGACGTAGATGAACATTGCAATGTTTTACAGAATCTACAAAAGACCAGAGACAGTCTTGCAAAGGAACATTTGCCCTCCACATCGGATGATGCGTTGCAGATCCCGGTAGTTGGCTGGCTACCCCAAGTTGGAGAACTGGTTCGAGAGAAGATCGATAACAAAAAAGAGTTTGGTCCCTCATATCGAGCACCAGTCCGAGTACTTGGAGTGAAGGGCACAAGAACAGTCATTTTACCACCACTTCCAGGTCGTAAGGAAAACAGATTTATTTCTATTGACAATGTCAAGACACACAGGGTGGCCGATTCTTCATAGCATGACACCGGCTGTATCCTGTCCTTCCATGGTGAGGCACTCTGTGCTGGCTATTACATCTGGTGCAGAACAGGAGGTGTCCCTCGAGATGCCTGCCATATCCAGTCCTTTATTAAATACTATTCCTGATACTAACATTGATGAGCTAAACTACACTTATCCTGCTGATTTATCGATGCCTGATTTGCAGACCCGTTTGGCAGGCCAGTCCAGATTCTCTTTTGACTCTGTTTCGGAAACATCAAAGAAACCCACAAACATTGCAAGATATGCCACGTTGTTCAAAAAACATTTTTTAATTCCACCTTGGACATACATTTGGTTGATCCTATTTTCATTCTATCTTTTTATGTCAATTGGTTTTGTGTTTTATTTTTTCCGCCTGATTGATGGTCACTACGTTAAAGAAAGAACAGGAATTCGGTACCTTAATGGAACATTGAACCCTCTTTCCTCTTCACATTCTGCGCACAGACAGAAACGAAACTTAAATGCAGTTAACATTACGGCTTGGCCTGTCCTTGATGGGATTGTGTGGGATGCGGTTAGGTTTCAGATACATGGGCCTACTGAAGTGATTAATGTTCCAAATGTGCTTAGAGTAAACATGGGAGATGTGATTAAACAAAATGTACGTTCTGATGATTGGGATATTCAGGCCGTAGAAGCATTATTCTCGGATTTGAAGTATTATGCTGCCTTCGATGCTGAGGATCTGTATACAGATTCTATTAATTATGGTGATTTGTTTTGTTTTCAACACTATGGTAATCATTTTTTACATAAGACGAATTCCAGGAGGGTTGCTGTAAATTATACACAATGGGAACATTGCCCTGCTCCATTCAGTGGCAGTTCCAATACATTTCTGAAAAAATATACATATTTTACAGACTTTGATCAGTCTAATCCCGAGTCATTTTATTTTAAAATGACACAAAAGCCCATTTCCAAAGTTAGACTTACTGATACAAAATTGCTGTATTCGAAGTCCTTTTTAGACAGGTTGGCTGTAGATGGCTACGAGTTCTGGAAGGGAACAATTGACCTTAAATCGGTTTGGGGTACCAAAGATTGGCAGGTACAAGGCACTGAGGCTTTGCACCGTGCATATCTCATCCCGAATCACATGTTGTTTTTAAATTCTACCATTTTCCAGACAACATGCTTTGGATTGGCTACTTCTAAAAAATTAAATACACCGACCATCCCAGATTTAAATGAATATACAGGTTGGGGTAATTTCACTGATTCCTCCATTCAAGGGTTGCAAACTCTTTTACACAATTCGTCCTTTAACATTTCCAGTTTGGATTCCAAGGGTTGGCTGGTGTGGCAAAAAAGTGCTGATTCTTGCCAGCGCCGTTTTATGGGTTTGGCTGAGGGATTCACAAAACTCAGGCCCGATCCACGTTTTGAGGGAGACTATTCTGTCACGACTTATTCTGTGGGTAAGCTGTGTCAAAATTGGTTACAGCATTCTACTTTAGCTGCAGTTAAACTACATTTGTCTCAATTACATGATAATGTGGATTTAAACGATTTTATAAAAGGCCCTGCTAAAGGTAGATCTAAGCGATTCCTGTATGCAATTTACAATGAAATTTGGAAAGTTAACCAGGTTGAGGCTGCTAAACGCCTAAGGGCTATTGATCAAGCTAATTTGGAAAAAGTGCTTGCAGTGGTTGATAACAGCATTAACACGCTTTCTTCCCGAATTTACACTTTAAATAATATTGTGTCTTCTGTTGTCGACATTGTACATGATGAAGTGTCCGTGTTGTATCATGGTCAAAATCAATTGCGTTCTGTGATGCAGTTTGCGTGGACACTACAGACTCTTAAGTCTGGTCGAGTGCCATGGACTTTTTTGAACATATCATCATTATTTGCCCCGTTTAATTTGACTGAAAAACAGCGCATGTTGTCAATGAGAGATGCTACATTTTCTATGTTACATATTGAAAAATTAGAATCCCTGCCATTTTCGGTGGCTGAAGTAACTGCAGCAACATGGCTTATTCATGGTGTTATAACGTTACCTTTTGCTTTGTATAAGTTTACAAATTGTATGAAATATATTGCCATTGGGCGATATGAACCATTAGGCAGCGCTTTCCTCCATGAGACATGGTCTTTACCATACACTTACAGATGCCTTAAGGAGGGGAATGAAGTGAATCTGAATGGTGAAGAATGTACACAGTCCCCTGACCGCTCACTTATTTGCAGACACATCCAGTTGCATGGTTCTTGTAATCAGGACAAACCTAATTTGGCCTGTGTTTTGAAAGGGACACCAGTTCCTGCAATAGTTCCCACGTTCACGTTGTTGTCCAACGGTAGTTATTTACTTTTAAATAACGAGTTTTGTTGTGGGTTAGAGGCTGGTATCGCATATGTGGTTACCGTGTCTGAAAGGGTCGTTTGCTGCAAGAATGTGTTGTATCCACCCACGCATGGGAATTCAGAAGTTTTAATTTGGCCAAGAATACCAACCTTGAGAGCTGAATTCAATGGTTTAGGCCGTATAAGAGCCCTTTTGTCTCAAAAACAGGTGGCCCTGAGCTCTGCCCGCAAAACTTATGTCCTTCACATAGCAAACACACGCACAGAAGTACAAGCGCTTTTAAGTACTGATTTGCCGTTTCATTTTTGCGAGCTGGTTCATCAAATCTTTAATGCCTCCTCCACATCCAGCCTCGCTCATTTTTTTAAAATGGTTAGCAGTGGTCTCGTGACTACATTTGAAAAAGTATTTGGTATTATCCCTGCGTTCTTTCATTCTATATTCGCTAGTCTGTTTGGCGGATTTCCTGTTTTGCTGGCTTTGGCTGCAGGCGTTCTGGTGATATTTTATTTCATAAAACATGGATGCCCATCCTGCGCAAGGAAACGCACAGCACCAACTGATGCAGTTTCGCAACCGGATGCTTGATTATTATGGATCCCTGCCGCTTGCGACTTTAAGCACGGCTTTTGGATTATCTTTCAGATTTTCCTATTTCACCTGTGTCCAGCCTGTGTTTCATTGCCTGAGCTGTGATTTCGACTGGGCCATTGATTTGTGTCTCTGTTTACCGACTTCTCCTGACGTCGATTTTGATCAGCTGATGTCCCCCGTAGTGGCTCATGAGGTGGTCTGTTCTGGCGAAAGGGTTATGGCTGTGGCAGCGATGCATGGACTAATGGGTCAGTGGGACATTTTCGCGGCGGCGCATGACTTTCTGGCACAGAGCGTTCTCGAGAACCCACTGAGTTGTCCTCTGATGATGCTAGAGGATTCAGTACTGGAGGAGCACGTATGTTCTTTCCCATTGCTTAATTGGATGGCTGAACTGTTTTCGGATGATGACAGTGATTTCATGTTGGAAGCTGTTGCTACATATTTTGCATATTCATTCAACGAGGAATGACTCTGAATACTTCCATCTATATGGCACGTGACTTTTTAGTAATTCTGAATGGTGCCAATTTCAATACGAACATTCGATTTTTTCATATGTTCTAGGCCTATTTATTATATTTAGGCCTCAGGTTCAACTTTTTATATTTTGTGTGGCCACTATAGGCATTCATACATATTTTTTGTATTTTTTAAATTTTACATACATTACATACATTTAGCTTGGCTCAATATCATTGAACTCTGCTTTCAAGTCTTGCCTCTCATAGAGTATTGGCTTATATATTTGTCTTTTGACCGTCCTCGGACCATTGGGGGGGTGTCATATGGTTATTACGTTTCCATAGATTGTGTTAAGTTAGCATGTGCTTATTAAATGTTTAAACGCCATATTTTCTTTCTGCTTCGGTTTGCACACGACACCTAATTGTTATTACAGCTTTTAACCTAGAAGAAAGATGTGATTTACTTCAGAATAATATATTATTGTACTGGTATCAGTCGTGCCTGGAACACTTGGTACAACTGTCTGCACACTGAGAACTGCACACTCTAACACAAGGTTACTGTAGGCCTGATCCTCGCACTACGTTAGTCATAACACAAATGATGTTTGTGCCAACTTTGGGCTTTACGTGAGTTCAAGATACAGTTACAGGGAATTAGAAAACACACTTGATGCTGGACATGCTGAGAGCTGGTAGCTGTTGATGTGATCTCCTACTACTGAGAATTTGAGGTATGGGTTCGCCCAGCTAAAGCCCAGATGAGACCTTCTTAGATATAATATAATATGCTAATTAGGGTGCGCGAAATATAGGTGATACAGAATTCTATAGATTTTTGCATCATAATATGTTATCACAGTTTGCTTATTATGGATTAGTGACTATGCTGCTGACTCTGATTTTTATAATATGCATGTTGGTATTATACAAGATACTGCGTTTGAGAATGTTGCATTGAAAAAATAAACATTTCAAACTTGCACGTGTTCTCATTGCCTCCCAGTTTCGGTTTGGAATGATAATATAACGAAAGAGTGTTCATGTGTTCCACGATACCTGAGGTATTCTAAGTTCATGTTCTGGATTGTCTAAGACATCGGGAAGTATTCACTGCCGATGAGATACTGTAGCTAGCCTGGTAAGGGGATTTCTGAAACATAGGTGAGTTGTGGGTCACCCTGACTCACCCAGGTTCTAGGTCTCTGAGCACAGTTCTGTGAGAGAACGGAAACCCTGCGACATAGTAGGTTATCATTTCAGATGTAGGCATTGTTACAGCTTATCACTTTACTGCTACACTTTATGCTCGGTTTAAATTGTAATAAAGAATTAAACTTCATTGTATACCTCATAGTTGTATTTGTCACCTATCATTGGTTCTAATAGATGCATAATAGTGTGCTGCAATGGGGAACATAACTTGAATCAAGGGTGAAATCAACTGGGATTTACTGTGTAGGAGGATATATATATCGCTGAACGTAGATGAGCCTCTTCATTAATTTTAGTTTCTAGCGACTTTAAATCAGGTCTCAAGAGAGAATGCCTTATTGGTTGGTTGGTGTGAGCCGCACTGGTATTCGGCAGCATGAACAAATAGGATTTGTGGATACAAGGAGTTTTCTCTGTTTTCTTTTTTGCGTAGTGAACAAAATAAAATGAAGTTATTGAAAATGAGGAAGACTTTGTTTAGAAAAGATGAGCCTATACCTATAAGAAAGGGAATTCCTATACCGCCTGATGGTTTGCCTGCTTCTTTTATGTTTTTAGAACCAGGATATCATGCGTGTACATGGTTTGAGAATTTGGGGAAATATACAGAAGGAGAAGGGAATTTGGCGTTTCCAGAGTATGGTACTTTTAATGTGAGGATTTTAGAGAACCTGAGGTATCAAATGAATCAATTGAGACCAAACCCTAGACCTATGCAGTACGAAGCACTTGAGGAATGGGAACATGAGGCATATAAGAGAGACAGGTCTACGAATAAATATAGAAATACTGTGAGTAGATACTCAGAGGCAAAATGGGATGCCCAAATGAAATGATGGAGAAGGGATGTGATTGTAGCAGGTGAAGGTTTATATCAGGTTGTTGTAGTAGAGAATCAGGCGGGAGGAAAGTGTAAAGAGAAAAAGAAAAATGTAGAATGTTCAGATCCAGAGCCTAATGAAGTTGATGATGAGTTGTTGGATAAATTATTACTAAACCGGCCTTCACCATATCAGGAAGGTCAAGAAAGAGTTACAGTGAATGCTTAATTGAATCAAATAGAGATTCCTCAGCCTTTACAAGTGAGAACTACAAATATAATGAGTCAGGTAAAAGATGATTTAACACAAAAGATTACTCACTTGAATCTGAACGTAGAAGCTTCATCAGTTCCTGTGATGGTTGGTCACATAGTTCCTTTGTGTAATGATGGTCGGAATATTTCACAAGTACATACCTTGACAGTACCTGTTAATGATAATAGGGTTAATAGTGGTGCTGATGTGAGTGAGACAGGAACATTGATTGATATTTCAGAGAGATCAGTGGAAACCCCAAAGCGTAATGCACATATGGAAATTAGAAGATTAGTGCAAAACGTGAGAGCAGTGACACTTACTTCAGGAGGTTCAATAGGACCATCAACGTAAGAGCTGGATGAATAGATTAGAGGGATGGTGTCTAGTAAAGTGGAGACAAGCATGGATGCAAGTAGATTAAAATCGAACTTGGAGGAAATTGTTCTAGGTACGGTTAGTCCAGAAAGATTGAGTAAATACACGGAAGAAGAATTGTTGTTTTTGTGTAAGAATATTACAATGAGAGCACAGAGTCTTCATGCGAGATTTGGATATAGAGAAATCAAAGGCTTTGAAAGAGAAAATTAGATTTGATTTTAGTTATAAAGATTTGGAGAGTTTGAATGCTTCTGGTAAGCAATTGCAAATTAAGGAGTTGAATAATCCACTGAGACGATGGGGTGAATTGAAACGTTGACGGTGCATGTCCTGAGAGCTGGGGGAGGAGGTGCCAGCCCTTTAGGTCTCACTGGGAGCGCTGGGCCTCAGTTCTTGGAGGGCTGGTGTAACTGACAGGTTAGGATATTACCAAAACGCTTTTGAAACATGTTTTTGGCTTCAAGTAACTTTGTGAATTGATGCATAGGCAAAGCAAGCATGGATTTTCAGTCATTTTAATCATACTTTGTGTGTGTGGTAGGGAGACTGGGGTGCACACCATGAAAGTAAATTTCTCCTAATTTTTTGAATAATTATGTTTTAGGGAATAGCTGTTGAGGGTGATAGAGGGATGATGAGACCATGGCAAGGGGTGCACTGGTTAAGATAGTCAAGAAGGTGGTGGTGGGTGATCCTGCTGCACCTACAGCTTTTAGGAGGGTTGCGAGATAGGGGTGCACAGCCCCTACAGATTAAGACATTATGGGCCAGATGTAGGTAAATCCGATTTACCGACTTTTAAATACCGAGTCATACCGATTCGGTATTTAAAAGTCGGTAAATAGGAAGGAGGCAGATGTAGGTAAAAAATTACCGAATCTGTCAGAGTCGGTATTTACAGATTCTGTAAATACCGATTCTGTATTTCCCATTGATTCCTATGGGCCTTGAAGCCCATAGGGATCAATGTGAAATACAGATTCGGTATTTACAGAATCGGTAAATACCGAATCCAGCAAGGGTGCAGGGGGTGTCACTTTGACACCCTCTAGCACCCCAATTCTGGACTTGTGTGCAATGTGGCACACAGACATGCCCTTAGGGCATGTCTGTGTGTCACAGTGCACAGGTGTGCATGCACAGATGTGCATGCACACCTGAATTCGGTATTTTACCACCCAATAGGATTGGGTGGTAAAATACCAATTTTTAAGGGCCTGTGGCACTCTTAGGAGTGCCACCTACATATGGTTTTTCCGAATCGGTAAATATATCGATTCGGTATTTTACCGATTCTGTAAATTTACCGATTCGGTAACTTTACAGAATCGGTAAAATATAGGCCCCTACATCTGGAAACCCAAATACCGGTCGGTAACGGCCGAATTCGGCCGTTACCGACCGGTATTGGGCTACCTACATCTGGCCCTATGTGTTTTGCTTTGAAGCTGGTTGAGCTAGGAGGCGGCATTCCCTGTGAAAATCTACTTTCCTCAGTTTTTCTTAAGCCACACTTCTGCCCTAAAATCCTGCAGCTGAAAAGTAATCTTTGGGATGCACTGCAACACCATATCAATGACAGGCTGTGTGCTTTACAACTGAGTGTACCATTTCATCTAAATAGCATTGACGAGGAATAGGCAGTTTGAAAGAAGCCGCTCTCTCCCGGACCTTTAAACATATACTAAAAACATGCCTGGCAGCTACAAGCTCTAAGGGAGATGAGAGTGGGCCTTGATTTTATAGGGGATCGGCTGGGGGTTGTCATTTGATATTGATGGTCCCAGGACACACATTATCCGTATGGACAGAAGGCAAATGTCATGGTTATGGAGTACTCTACCTCACAGTGCATTGGTTGTAATGCCCCCCCCCCCCTTCTGCCCGTCCTGCAGAGCCACAACATAAAAATACATCAAAAGGTACCTCTTACAGGAAAAACTTAGCTCATAGTGTAATTCTGTGAAGGCCAGAAGGGCTGGGAGACAGCATGTCACAGGTCCGATGAGGATGATGTGTGATTGACTCTGTCCAACCCTAAAGGCCCTGCAAAGGCATCAATTGTTTAGATTTGTCTGAGTTTCTGTATATGTCAGTCAGAACACCTCCTTTAGGCTTGGCTACGTATCACAGTGGGCATGGATGGTCTTTGTGGCACATGAGTTCCCAAGGAGATGCTCATGAATAGCGCAGCTGCAGCACCTCCTGTAAACGGGGTGTGGGAGATCTAGGCATTACGCCTTGTACATGGGAAGCGGTACAAAAGGGGGTGGTGATGGATGGAGCATCTGAACCAATCAAACACTCACACCCAGTCAACAGATCTGGGTTTAATCCATCACCGTTCTTTAGCCCACTCTGCACACCAGTTCAGACATGGCCATATGCAAATTAGTTTGACCCTGTGCCTCATGGGAACAGTCCATCCCGAACTGCAAGCCATGCCTACCCTGGACCGGAAACAAGCTTCCTAGGACCGGTTTCTGGCATTTCAGCCGTCTTCAGCCAGGCTTGCTTGAATCCAGTGGCAAAGTGAGCAAGGGACTCACGTCTGAGCATACCCTGCCAACTTATGTGGAACAAAGCGGTACAAAAGGGGGTGGTGATGGACGGAGCATCTGAACCAATCAAACACTCACACCCAGTCAACAGATCTGGGTTTAATCCATCACGGTTCTTTAGCCCACTCTGCCACCCCATGTAGTGAATCAGCCACTTTAGTGGTCTGATGCTCTGTGATGACCCTCGATCACCACCATTGTGTACTGACTTTAGTGTGCTATGTTACCTTAGCCTTAATGTAGGATGGTCTTGCATTAGAATAATCTTGCCAAAGAATAGAAGGTATGGGATGTCAAGGTGCAGTTTTGTTGGTGATGGTGCACACATGTGCTCCATAGTGGATACTGAGGTATTAAGTGCATAGTGTTATTTGAGTTAGGTGAATTATGACTTTAGCCTATTGGCTTTGACGTGGTCTAATATCATTCTGTTTTTCAAGTAGTAGAGGCCTATGCTTGAGCAACTCCATCTTCTAAACTGCAGCCATCTTCTGAGCCTCTTGAGGTGAGAGGTTATATTTTAGTTTCCATGTGTTGTTCGCTAGCAGCGAACCAGAGAGGACCGGTTCTTATCGGCTGGAATGTGCTCTCTTCGTGCGGAGTCATAGCAAAACGCTTGGACAGCTGCTTGTTGTGCTCTTGGTACGAGGTGGTACAGGAATCCAGTGAGAACTGTAGGCGGAGTTAGCTAGAAACTTCGATGGAGAGCGGCATTCTATATTAGAGAAAGGGGGTCCGAGAGAGGGTGAGATGCTGGTCTGGTGGTTTGGCGGTCTGGTGATACATCACGGTGCAGACGTGTAGTCGTGTTTGTGGAACAGAGAGTCCTAACTCAACCAGAGAGGGAAAGAGAGCCGGACCCTTCCTCAGATAACAAGATGCTTATAATCATGGTGAGGTGTTCCATGTATATCTAACTTTATCTAACTATGCTTTTATTTTCAGGTTTTATGTATGTGTTGGTGATTGCTATAAATGTTTACTGTGATATTTAGTTATTTCTTCTTCCTTGTCATCCTATTATCATGTAATAAAGAACCCTAGAAGCATATCAGTTGTCTTTATTCCTTGTGAATGAAGGTCAGGCCCCTTTTTTACCAAGTACTTACAGAGGGATGGGCGATTCCCCTCTAATGGGTAATTGTTGATAGGGAAGGGAAATTGCCTCCCAGCAGGGATGTCTAAATTCTAATTATTCTATCCAATACATTGCTAGGAGCAGGAGTTGTGTACCCTTTCGGATGGGGAGGTGTTGTGATTTGCTGTATACCCTCTCGGATGGGGAGGTGTTGTGACTTGTTATTTGCGAGCTCCTCAGCAATGGTCTTATATGTTGTCAGTGTTTCTTTCTTTCTTGGGTAAGTATTGTGAAATGTGGTGCTTTCTGGATACGGAGAAAGGATGTGGTAAGTAATGGCCTGGTGACTGACAGAAGCACCAAAACATACAGAGAAGTAGGTCATTACAATTTGGCGTAGTCGGCAGGATATGAAATTTGATTTAAAAGGGGAAAATATTGTTTTTTTAGCAATTGAAAGCAGACTCTCAGATATAAGTTAATTTATTTGCATGGGGATAGCCCATATGGTGTTCTGGCTCATGAGCTGTGTTGGGTTGAACGAGAATTGCTGTGTGTTTAAATGTGTTTTGTATAAAGGGCTTGTAAATAGCTTTTTTACGTTAGGCAGAAAGGGCTGGATCCCTGTAAAGTGTTCAGTAAAAGATGCATTTAAAATGTGCTCAGCTGCAACGTGAATGTAACATCTCAGAATATAATCCTAAAAGGTGGGATGATGTTTCAGACAGAGATAGTGGGGTTATTTTTAATGTGTTGTTTAATATGCATCCACAATTGTGTGAGGATATACCTTTGCAAACAGGATTAAATGTGTATGATTCAGAGGTCAAAAATGTTACAGAAAATCTAGTCAGGTTGCCAATTGCACAGGCTGTTTTAATTAATTCTTCCGAAGAGAGTTTTCAGTCAGAAAGGAATGTGCAAGAAGATAAGCAGACCAGTGTTTTAGAATTAACGATCACCGGTTGTGGAGATAAATCAGACCTATCAGTGCACGATACATTTTGCTTTAGAAGAAAAATGCAACCATATGATTTTGAAAGTGTACAACAGCAGAGTGTGTATGACTGGTTAACTCAAAGATTTAAAAATGTATTTAGTGATTTTACCCAAAAGCAATGTGCCCCTTTTAGCAGGGAAGAAAGAAGTCAAATGCCTATGACTCTGTACTTTTGCGCACTAAAAGATACCAGACAGAACAGTGTGAGAGAGAATGTGGTCTGCTTATGGGAGATCGCACTAGTGGTAAAACGGCCCATATAGACAGGAAGGTAGTCTGCACAGAACTGAACAGAAACAGATTTGGTAACTTTAATCACCAGAATAAAATGTTTTACTAATGCTACCCCAGATATTGTTACAGAGGTACCATGAGATTTGGTATATGACTTTTTAATGTTGCCAATGTGTTGTCTTTTAGTTACCAATAGTCCTATAGACAAATGATAGTTTAAAAGAAAATATATATATATGAAGGTGCATGCATTCAAAGGTGGGCTGTTCAATGTGGTTTTAATTTAGTGTATTCCATTTAAGAACGGAAAATCTCACAGCTTTTGGTTTGTGAACGGCTGGGAACTGACATGCTTTGGCCTTGAGGAGATAACATGCATTCCACAGAGACTCCTCTTCCCCGGAGCTCTTTGTAAGGGAGGGGGCGACCGCAGGAGCAGTCTCCTCTCTGCTTGTTTATAGTTGGCAATCAACCAGTTTTGTGCGCTGTACATTTCTGTGAAGGCAGGGTCATTTTGCTCCTCACCACAGTAAGAGCGTGCAGTAGACTTCCCCAGCCCCTCTAACTGGGAAAGAAAAAATTTGATTTTGCCCAAATAAACTTAGAGGATATAGTGCAGGTAGTATTCTTGAACTATTCCCCAGATCTAGAGGAGAGTTTTGCAGACAGAAATGACTTTTAGACATATAAAAAATAAAATGTGTGCTTTTGAATTGGAGTTTTTTGCAAGATGAGTGATACTTGTTTATCGTTTCAGATTGCCAGATCGTGCCGGGGTGTGAGTGATGCCCTCCCTGTATGCATGGGCCCCTTACCCTCCCCCACTTGTGTGTGAGGGCCCCCCTCCCGCGCCTGGAGCCAGACCAGACGGTGGAAGGTGAGGTCTTGTGGCTGATGGCAGACGGGAGCTGATGATCTATGGAGAATCAGATCGGATGTGGTTCTTCCTTGTCGAGGGGATACTGATGGAGATGGATGCCAGAGGGCTGTTCTCTACACAGATAAACTGCTTCTTTCTAAGCGAAGAAGGGATCACCAGAGTGTGCTACAATTGGAACTGTCCCCTTCAAGTGAGACTGCCTTTGAAAGCATGAGAGCTGTGTGTCTTTTGCACAGGAGAACTGCTTGTGCACCCTGACAAGAGACAGCAGTGTTTTTGTTTTCCTTTTTTCACAGAAAAGAACATTCTTTTTTTCCAATAGAGACACTTTGCTGCAATTGGAGTAGATATTTTCTGAGCTACAGTTGGCTGCCTTGGCAGTAGAATTTGCAGTTTCATTATTAGAGGTTCAAATGACACAAGCTGAATTATTTTTAGATATTTCACCCGAGTTATTGTTTTAGGTAATGCAGTCTTTGCCTGCTTCATAGTGATCATATGTGATGAAGTTTAAAAAAGAACAAAAAGAGAAAACCAGTTAATTATGATCTGCTTTGAATTCAATGTTTTTGATTAGTCACTTCAACACGAGAGTTCTTGATTCGAAATATGCTTTTTAACAGTTATGTTTTTGATTCTGAAATGCAGTTTTTCATTTGTAGATATTATTTCCAAAATGGCCTACAGTCTTGAATCTTTCACTCTGAAAATTTAGTTTTTAAGGTTTTGCCTTTAAATGAGACGTGCAATGTTTCAATGAAAATCAGGTCTTCAGTTAGATTTTATTCAGTTGCTGGTTATTCTGCATTGATACCACTTTTACAGTTAACAAATACAGTGCCCCAATGATAGTTTTGTTTTTCAGTCATAATTTTCAGTTGCTTGTTACCTTGCAATAATGCCAATTTTGCAGTTAAAAGATGCAGTCATAGCTGTGCCTTTAGTTCAGTGATTTTATTTTTGATATATGTGAATGGTGATGTTCAAGGGTCATGGGGTGCAATGTAGTGAATCAGCTACTTTAGTGGTCTGATGCTCTGTGATGACCCTCGATCACCACCATTGTGTACTGACTTTAGTGTGCTATGTTACCTTAGCCTTAATGTAGGATGGTCTTGCATTAGAATAATCTTGCCAAAGAATAGAAGGTATGGGATGCCAAGGTGCAGTGTTGTTGGTGATGGTGCACACATGTGCTCCATAGTGGATACTGAGGGATTAAGTGCATAGTGTTATTTGTTTTCCAAGTAGTAGAGGCCTATGCTTGAGCAACTCCATATTCTAAACTGCAGCCATCTTCTGAGCCTCTTGAGGTGAGAGGTTATATTTTTAGTTTCCATGTGTTGTTCGCTAGCAGCGAACCAGAGAGGACCGGTTCTTATCGGCTGGAATGTGCTCTCTTCGTGTGGAGTCATAGCAAAACGCTTGGCCAGCTGCTTCTTGTGCTCTTGGTACGAGGTGGTACAGGAATCCAGTGAGAACTGTAGGTGGAGTTAGCTAAAAACTTCGATGGAGAGCTGCATTCTATATTAGAGAAAGGGGGTCCGAGAGAGGGTGAGATGCTGGTCTGGTGGTTTGGCGGTCTGGTGCAGACGTGTTTGTGGAACAGAGAGTCCTGACCCAACCAGAGAGGGAAAGAGAGCCAGACACTTCTTCAGATAACAAGATGCTTAAGATCATGGTGAGGTGTTCCATGTATATCTAACTTTATCTAACTATGCTTTTATTTTCAGGTTTTATGTATGTGTTGGTGATTGCTATAAATGTTTACTGTGATATTTAGTTATTTCTTCTTCCTTGTCATCCTATTATCATGTAATAAAGAACCCTAGAAGCATATCAGTTGTCTTTATTCCTTGTGAAGAAAGGTCAGGCCCCTTTTTTACCAAGTACTTACAGAGGGATGGGCGATTCCCCTCTAATGGGTAATTGTTGATAGGGAAGGGAAATTGCCTACCAGCAGGGATGTCTAAATTCTAATTATTCTATCCAATACATTGCTAGGAGGAGCATGCGTTGCGTACCCTCTCGGATGGGGAGGTGTGATTTGCTGTATACCCTCTCGGATGGGGAGGTGTTGTGACTTGTTATTTGCGAGCTCCTCTGCAATGGTCTTATATGTTGTCAGCGTTTATTCCTTTCTTGGGTAAGTATTGTGAAATGTGGTGTCTTTCTGCTTCCAGAGAAAGGATGTGGTAAGTAATGGCCTGGTGACTGACAAAAGCACGAAAACATACAGAGAAGTAGGTCATTACACCCCAGTTCAGACATGGCCATATGCAGATAAGTCTGACACTGTGCCTCATGGGAACAGTCCAGCCCGAACTGCCAAGCCATGCCTTCCCTGGACCGGAAACAAGTTTCCTAGGATCGGTTTCTTGTACATGGGAAGAGAGTGCTGTGGAAATGGACCACCCAGAGCTCTCGGCCCAGCTGCTAGGCATTGGGAAAGCCCTGAAATAATGCCTTGGTGGGCAAGGAACATATTTGTATTAGTATTTTGTATTTATATTTTATAAAGCACGACATTCATCCCCAGGGACATTACAACGCTAGGACAGACAGAAACAGTTTTAAGTGGAATGTGGTGCGTGCTAAGTACATCGGGTTTAGAGCCCATGACCCGAGGGTATCACTACTTGAGTCCTGAGAAAAACCACGTCTTCAGTTCCTTTCTGAAACTCACATGATTTTCCATGAGACGAAGGTCTAGCAAGAGGCTGTTTAAATGAGTAGCTGCAAGGTAGATAAAGGAGCGACCCACGTTCTGACTCTTTTAGTGTGAGGAGTTTTGGCGAGAGAAGACATTCCAGTTTGCCCTGCAGAATTCTGGTGCCACGTTTATGCAATGCTCTATGCGCATAGCATAGGAGCTTAAACTTGGCTCTTTGTCTGATAGGCAGCCAACGTAAGTCTTTCAGACAGCCAAGGCCCAGCAGTACTTAGTTTTGTTGTGAATCAATTTGACTGCAGCATTCGGAACAACCTGTAGGCGGGAAAAAAGATAGTCTGCCATGCCAACATAAAGCACATTCCCGTACTCCTGATGCTGGTCGGTAGGGCCTGGGTAATGGTTTCCTCCAGTTTAAAGGGATCCATCTGAAGAGCCTCCCGAGTGTAGTAAAGCTTTTACCACAGAGAGCTCGGACTAGGTCCTACATGTTTTGTGCATTAACTACCAGGATACCCAGGTTTTCCACCATATGTTTGGGCTTGGGGGCAGTGCTCACTGGCTCGGGCCACCAAGATGTAGCCCAGACTGAAAGTGCATTGCCGAAGAGCAGTATTTCTGATTTGTCAGCATTTACTTTCAGGCAGTGGGCTGACATCCAGTCCGCAATGGCTCAGATTGCTTTTGGTGGTCTCATAGTTCTCCTCAAACGCAATCAACAACTGGGTATCATCTGCGTATGACCAGGTGTTGAAACTCAGTTTCCTACCAATCATAGCCAGGGGGAGACATACACATTAAATAGGGATTGGCTGAGGGAGGCTCCCTGTGGAACACTGCATCTGATGGTTTTGGGGTAGGAGGAAAAGGATCCCATAAGTACTGATTGGGTTCTATTCAGCAGAAAGGAGTTGAACCATTGAAGGCTTTTGAATGAAGCCCTTTATTATGTAAGGTTCTGAGCAGTTGTTCATTTGAAACAGTGTTGAATGCCACCAACAGGTCCAAAAAGAACAAGGCGGCAGCTTTACGCTGATCTATCAAAAGTCTGATGTTATCTAATATGGCCAGCAGGGTAGCCTCTATGCTATTGGAAGCCATAAACATCTGAGGGGGCACCAGGATGGGGTTCCAAGGATTCCCATTCTGTGTCCTCAGGGAAGGGCTGTTTATTAAAAGCAGAATAAATTAGATTGATTTTGTCGGAGAAAAAATTGCTAACATTCTCGTAGTTTTCTGCCGATGGGGTCAGAGTTTGTGCCATGCCCACTGGATTACAAAGTTCCATCACAATTTTGAATAGTTCTTTATTTGAATTGCTGTTAGCTTCAATTTGTTTCAGGAAGTATGCTTTCTTTGCATGTGTAAGGGCTTTGTGGTATTTCTTTAGTTTGTTTCTATAAGATAGTTTGGCGTTCAGATCTTTAGTAGTTCTCCATTTATATTTTAGCTATTTACATTTCCCTTTTTGAAGCCTAAGTGTTACATACTCATTCTGTTTTTCTCGTGCTTGCATGCACGTGCTTGTTCTCTGTGCTTATTTTCTAATGCCTTGGCTCATGGCACGATCGAAATGTTCTAGAATAGAGCATCTGATCGGGCCTGTGAGCTAAGTTTGTCAGTTGTACGAAGTCAGACGGTGCTAGATTTGTAGCCTGTGGGTGGTGCTTCTTCATATTGGATTACACTTCACTTTATTCATCCAATTGACTACGATTTCTACTTAACAATTTGGCAACGATCCTAAGAAGCACCACATCCACAAACCTGTTACTTGGATTTTTTCTCTCCATTTTACGCTACTTTCCGTATTTTATTTTATGGACTTACAACGTTGGAGACTGTTCTTTGTTAATTTCGACATTACGATGTGAAGTTGTGCTGTGTTGTGTTTGTCTTCAAGCAGTGTTTCCTATTTAAATTTGGATTTAGAGGACCTTGGTGGTGGATTTCAATTTTTTTTCTTAAACGAACTGTGGATTTTCCTGCCTTGGATAGATTTGGAAGAATACGCATCATCACGGAGAACGTGCTACTGTGTGAAGTGTTTGTGAGAGTTTGTCTCTGGGGTGCGGAGCATCTAACACTGCAAGCATCTACTGTCTTATTATGTTTCAAACATAACCAACGTTCCACTCACCTGCTTTTTCTCGGAACTCACAACGCCATTTAAATTTCCTCGCAGGACTTCTCCACAAGAACATTCTCCCTGCTCGGTCTTGTGACATTACCTTCCGGTAACCAACGTATTACGTTTTATGTTGCGCAGGCATTTCCTTCCTGCACGTTCACACGCTTCTTCCGTTGCCATAGCAACATAATCACACCACTTCTATGTGCCGGCTTCAAGGTTCACTTTACCATAGAATCGTTTACGGAACTCTGGGGTATTTTCTTCACCTTCTGGCCTTATAAGAAGATTTATTTCTACTTAATCCAACAAATTCTTGGATTTGATCAGTTTCTGTGATTCTTCTGGGATGGTAATTTTGTGACATTCTTCATTTTCACATTAGTGCAGAATTTTTCTGGTTTATTCAAACTGCATTCCATTGGAGATCTTTTCACAGGGTGAAGATCAGACATTTCTTTTATTTTTTTTATTTCTTTGCTCTCTTCAAACTTTACTCCGCGAATTATTTCCTTCGTTTCTTGTCATATATATTTTTTAAGAAACTTTATTTCAATTACCTTATTCTTGATTCTTGTTTTGTTTCCAGGATGTGTGCACACGGTTATACTCTTGCCCCTCCACAATGTTATGTTATGTTATGTTATGTTAAAGGAATTTAGAAATTGGTTTCTTGGCGCTCGGAGACCAGTGGAAGGACACAGGGGAGCGAGTGCAGCTAGCCATGAGCAAGTCGGAACAGATGTGTTTTCAAGGATTTACGGAAAGTAGAATAGTCAGGAGTGAGACGGATTAAGAGAGGAAAGGAGTTCCAAGTGGACGGAGCAAGAAAAGAGAAACAGGCACCACCGTGCTTCTTGCGATTGAACCTAGGAGTAATCATAAGATTGTGAGCAGAGGATCTGAGGTGTCGAGAGGGAACATAGGGGTGCAAGCAGAGAGAAATAAAGACAGGAGCAGAGGCAAAGAGAGATTTGAAAATGGTACATCCTAATTTAAAGATACAACGTTGCGCAACCGGGAGCCAGTGTAGAGTTTTTAGCATCGGGGTAACGTGTTGGTGTTTGGGCTGCTGAAAGATTAATCTGGCTGCCTGGTTTTGCACCAGTTGGAGTCGGTGGAGATGGTATGCAGGAATCCCCACGTATAGACAGTTGACATAGTCTAAACGTGAGGTAACCAGGGCCATGATGACAAGGGTGAGAGCCTCTGGTGATAGGAACCTTTGGATCTTCCCGATTCTGCGAAGATGATGAAAGCAGGCCGAGGTAACGGCGTTGATGTGCGGCCGCATCGAAAGGTCACTAGAGATAGTAACACCTAGGCTCTTCACAGAGTTGACTGGGCAGGGAGGGGGACCAAGGGCAGGGGGTCAGAAGTTGGGAGTCCAGGGATGTGGGAGCCCGCCAATCAAAACCAGCTCTGTCTTGCTAGGATTGAGCTTCAGCTGGCTGAAGTTCATCCACTCATAGATGGTAAGCATTGTGGTTTGAAATCTTGTTGGTCTGCTGGTAGTTCACCTTGCATGCCGTGGATTTAATGGAAAGTGTATTTTTTTAATTATATTGAAACTTTGGCTTCTAATGGGAAAATGAAAGCTGCTGAGAAAAAGGGAATTTTTTAACATTCTTTGGGTCCTGAAAGACTCAAGGCGTTTAATCAATTGCCTAGGGTGGAGAGTGATGGAGATGGTAATATTTTTGATAAAGCTATTTCAGATTTCGATCGCTACTGTTCACCCAAAGTGTGCATTGGTATCTCAAGGTACACATTCTTTCAAAGGAAACAGCTTACTAATGAGTCAGTCGATAATTATGTTTCTGCACTTACGACTTTATCCTTGGATTGTAAGTTTGGTACTCTACAGGAAGACCTTATCAATGATCAAGTCATTAACAATTCTACAATTCATTTATGGATTAATAGTGATGCTAATCTTTAAAGTATTCTTGCTACTGCGATGTCAAGGAGGTCAAGGGTGATACTAACAATAGTAACAGTGAAACTGTTGCTAAGGTTAACACTGAAAATTCTTTCAAAGAAGAGGATTTTAAAAAGAAGAAACAATCCAACTCTTACAAAGGTAAAAATGAAGATAATAGGGATGGTTTGCGGTGTTACAGGTGCAACAGTAAGTCTCAACTTGCTAATTATAAATTCTGCCCAGCTATTTAACAGAAGTGTTCAAACGCTAGTGTAGTTGGACACTTTTCTAAAGCATGCAGTAGGAAAAATAAAAACAACAAGGTCAAATGTATTGACCAAAGTGAAGATAGTGATGATGATGATGAACTCAACATGGATTGTAACGATGGAAGTTCTTTTGTTCTTAACATTAAGGATGCTGATATTCCTATCCTTAACATTGATAATTCCGTAGTTAAAAAGAAACCTGTATGTGATATGGTTATTGGAGGTGTAAGCACCAAAATGTATGCTGATTCAGGATCACCTTATTCCATCGTAAATGAGATTGTGTTTGAATTCCCAATTTGCCAAGAAGTTAGGTGGTGAATTGGAACTTCCAGACATCAACCCAGAAGGTTATTCAGGAGAAAGGATTGAGATTCTTGGGTTTAGAACTCAAATTTTCAGGTTCAAGAATTGTAAATGCACTACTAAATTATATGTTTCCAAAAAGGGACCTTCTGTCCTTAGCTGGTTTGAGCAGATCTCATTCTCAATCCCAATAGTTCAGATACTGTCATGGTTATTGACTAAACTAATGGTGTTGGGAATCTTTTATTACAACAATTTCTCAGTGTGTTCAGTCCTGAAATTGGTAAATTAATTGGTTTCAAACATGAGATACATTTGAAAAAAGACTCCTGTACTAAAATCTACAAAACTCGCAACATCCCCATAGCTGTACGTGAAGAGGTTAAAGAAGAACTTGAAACCCTTGTTAAAGAAGGCATCATTGAGAGGATCGAAATCTCCGAATGGGTTTCACCCATTGTAGTGGCCAAACGTGCTAATGCTAAAATCAGATTGAGCATAGACTTACGCCATCTAAATAATAATATTGGGATAGATCAATTTCCTTTACCAAGTATTTCTGAAATGTTAACCAATTTTGGGGGAGCTAAAAAAAATTTGACTATTGATTTATCTGCTGCTTATCACCAGATTGAGTTACAGGAAAAGAACAAAGACTACACTGGATTCATTACCCCTTTCGGGTGTTTCAGGTATAATAGAATGCCTTTCAGATTAGCTTCCACAGCAGCCATTTTCCAAGGTGTCATGCAAGATATTTTGAAGAATTGCAAAAATGCCATCTGTTTTCAAGATGACATCCTTGTTTTTGGAGGTGATGCTCTAGAACATATGTCAGTGTAGGAAAATGTGCTTAGTGTCCTCGGTGACCATTGTTTGACCATAAAACACTCCAAATGTAAATTTGGAGGGAAATCTGTAACTTATCTAGGACATGAATTGTGTGAAGAAGGTATTAAACCCAAAACTAACTTGGTTGAGGCTATACAATCTGCACCACATCCAAAACCAAAGGATGATGTAAGATCTATTTTAGGTTTAACTGAATTCTATTCGGAGTATGTACCAAATGTTTCTTGTCACACATTTAAAATAATACAATTGGTTAAGAACAAATAACGTTGGTCTAAAGATTGTGAAACAGAATTTATTGATGTCAGGAAAGCAATTTGTGCTGCTACTGCTCTTTTGGGTTTTGACCCGTTACTCTCTTGCATCATTACCACTGATGCCAGTTCAAAAGGTCTAGGGGCTGTTCTGGCTCAAAAATCCAATTCTGGTAAGGAATGCATCATTGCTCACAAGTCCAGAGCACTCACACCTGCAGAGGAGAAATAGTTTACCATAGAAAAGGAAACCTTGGCATGTGTATGGGCTCTTGAACACTTTAGAGTGTTTGTATGTGATAAAGATTGTCTGATAATAAGTGACCATAAACCTTTAGTGTGTTTATTAACCACTGAGGGCATGTTGAAAGCCTCAGCACACATGTCTATGCATCTTCAAGATTTTATCTACACCATTGTTTATGTGCCTGGCAAAGAAAAGATTACTGCTGATTTTCTTTCTAGAATGCCTTTACCTCTCAAGGAAAGTACTCACAATGAGTGAGATGATTTTCAAATTGCTTTAGTACATAATGAAGACTCTATGCTGATTGACTAAAGTGTATGGCATGAAGAGTATGCCAAAGATTCTTCATTAAAGGAAGTTGAAAAGTACATTTTGTGTGGATGGCCTAATAATAAAACTATCAATACGGATCTTAGATGTTTTTGGGAAATAAAAAACAAACTATCGTGCATAGATGGTTTGCTTGAAAGAGGGGATCGTGCCATTCTCTTGTGTAAATTAAGGCATAGTATTGTTTTTCACAGTCATGAAGGTCATAGTGGCATTGTTAGAATTAAGCAAAAAGGGAAGAATGGATTTTGGTGGCCAGGCATGGATATTTTCATTGAGAGCATCGTTAGAAACTGCATCACATGCGCAAATTCTGACAAGTCCCTTGTTACTCTTTAAACCTAATATGGGAGATCATATCATTCCTGATGATCCGTGGTATACCATCGCCATGGATATCATGGTACATGTAGGTCCAAATTCCAAGTTCATTCTTGCAGCTATTGATGTATTCTCAAAATGACCTGATTGTTGAAAAAATAGATACTGATGCTGTGTTGTGTTTTTTTGGATGACACTTTCACTGAAGACGGGTTACCTGTACGTCTCATTACTGACAATGGTGTGCAATTCCTATCTAATAAAGCCAAAGCGTACTTTAAAAGAGTTGTATAACCCATTGTGCCACTTCTTTATATAATCCTAGTGGGAACAGTGTTATTGATAGGTTTAATAGAGTTCTCAAGAGCGCCGTACAAGTTGCTGGTGTTGACAATGACAAATGGGAGCTGCAGATAGTCAAAACTGTATGGATGTATAGAAGCTCTACCAATGTCATGACTGATTACTCTCCTTATGAGATTATGAAGGGTAGGCTACCCAGAACCAAGTGCAATCCGGCGTGGTTAGCTCCCTCTACCTCGTCCAATTTAGATTTAGTAGCTGTAAAAGAAAGACTTGCTCAAAATCATGCTATCAATAAGGAACAGATTGACAAGAAAAAGGATTTGAAACAAGACCCCTTTGTCAAAGTTGGTACGCTTGTTAAAGGTAAAGAAACCTTGGAAAGTTGAAAAGGGTGAGAGCCAATTCATGGGGCCTTTTGAAAAGAAAGAGTTTCTCAAAAATTCAGTGAGACTTACTAATACTAAAGTCTGGAATTTGAGCAGAATTGCTGTTCTCAAAGCCAACAAAAGTGTGTATAACTTAACTCGAATGATGAACCCAAGGTTATAGACAGTTTAGACAATGAAGATCTAGTTATTGTCCGGTTCCTATTCCTAACGTTATCAATGTTCCCGATGATATTGTAAATACTTAAGAACTTGGTAAACGTCAACGGAAGAAACCTGGTTGGATGTCTGATTTTGTCTCCCTCATGAGAGACAAGTTTGTAAATTGAATGTTTTTGTTGTTTTTTTCATTAAAGGGGGAAGATGTGTTACATACTCTTTCTATTCTCATTCTGTGTTTTTCTCTTGCTTGCATGCACGTGCTTGTTCTCTGTATTTATTTTCTAATGCCTTGGCTCATGGCACGATTAGTATGTTCTAGAATAGAGCATCTGACCGGGCCTGTGAGCCAAGTTTGTCAGTTGTACGGAGTCAGCCGGTGCTAGAAGATTTGTAGCCGGTGATGCTTCTACATATTGGATTAAGCTTCATTTTATTCATCCAATTGACTATGATTTCTACTTAACACTAAGGTTAGCTGAGTACCACCTTTTACGAGGCGATATTCTTGGAGACTTATTAACTATCTTCGGGGCAAACACATCTAATGTCAAAGTAATCGCAGAGTCTAAGGTGATGACCATTACCCGGACAGGAGGAGACCCTGAGAATGCCTGATCTCTCAATGGAAAGTGCGAGGCAAACAGTTCAGGGGTAATAATATTCCAAGGTCGCTTTACCCCTCTCAAGGGAGTACCTGAGTTCGTTTTATTGGCTGGCAAGTTGAGGGAAACAATTTATTAAATAATGGTCGGTCAGGGGGCGCTAGGTGGCGCCAAACCAAGATGGCTGCACTGTAGTGAGGCTCTCGCCAGATCGAGCCTTTGAACTATCCTTTTGACCATCCTGACCAGGAAAAACTACCCAGACACCTTGCCATTGTGTCTGTGACACTCCACGGACCACAGCGGTGCTGAAATCGTCCAAATCGCCCAGCCGTAGGCGGAGATATCCACCAGTCTTCCTGGAAGCGGACTGAGGTGCTGGTCCGAGACATGCCCATCCGAGGGGTCAGCCTGCTGGGAAACTCCGAGGCTTTACGGCCTCATCGGAGCTGTGCCGCCAACTAACGACGGAAACTATCGTCATTGCCGATCTACCTGAGCCAGTGACTTTGCTGAGTGAGGACCTTAAGGTATTAACGGTGAGCCCTGCTTAAAGGGGGGGAGAAATAAAGAGCGCAAACTTCAGGCCCACTGGCGGGAACTGCCGGCAGGCTCAACGGACCCGACAACTGTAACGTATAACGACCGGCGCTCCACTACACACTTCATAAACGGCTGGGACGTTGCTTGCGGGGCCCGGGACACAGTAATCGCCAAGCGCTACATAGCACTTTGCACAGCAGCGGCAGACGACCGAGCCCACCCGCTCACCAGCTGCGGCCTCCCCGCGGCCTACAAACTGCCGGAAGCGACTTGCGACTTTCCCCGAGGCTTGGAGGCCTAGTAACGTTGCTTGCGGGGCCAGGAACACAGTAAGTGCCAACGCGTTAAATAGCACTCTGCACTGCCACAGCCGACGGCGGGGCCCGTCCGCTCTCCAGCTGCGACCTCCCCGCCGCCTACTAATTGCCGGCAGCTGCCTGTAATTTTACCCCGAGGCTTAGAGGCCTAAAAATCGTCAGTGGGATTTGCCGAAGAGAACCCGGACCCACAGTTACAACTGCGGCTCCGATGGACGGTTGGGGCAAGTGAGGCTTAATAAACATAGCGGACTGCTCCCCAGGCAAATGAAGGTGCCATATCTGCCCTTCGCATTACCCTTCCGGGCGCTGCTCTGGCCCACTAACATCACCGGCCCCTGATTAAATTGACTGTGGAACACGGCTGGCAGCTCACGGATCACCTGCTTACCTTGTGGGGGTTGCCTGCCTAGCGCGACGTGAAGACGTTTCTCCCCCCAACCTCATAACCTAGCGCGCTTCCTCCTCAAAAGTGCATTCAGAGCCCTATCAGATCAGTGAGCTGCTGCCTGAACGCGGGGTGAAGGGAGGAACCCGGGGACCGATGTCAATCTATACATGCGCCACCCAAAGTCGCATGGGGGCTTGAAAGAGGGACACACTAGTTACAATTCAAGCAACCGCCAGTGGCTCCATCAGACTGCAGAATAACACCCCCCTCATCTGCGTTGGCTCCCACCAGATGTGGCACTGCTTCCCCTTGTGCTCACCTGCTGATGTCTGCATCTTGAGGAACCTCACTGCGCCTTTGCCTTGAGATCATAGTGGACAGAGACGCTACACGAAGTACTCTGCCCCGCAGCCATCTCCTGCCCAGACTGAGGCCAGAGGGGACGAACAGATAGGCCCGCTGTCCCCATCTATGTATCGTTGGACGAGGATATAAATTGCGCCAAGGAGGACACTACAGACCTGAGCTGCGCCCCGAGCGCCACTCACAGGCGTAGCCTTCGCCTTATCTCACGGGGGGAGTACTGTCCGCAGTCCCACTCTGCCCCAGCTACTCCCGGGCAACTGGACAAGAAGCCACCTCACAGCACCCTGGCTGCTGCTGCCACATCGGCCTCGCGAACGGCAAGACGCGACATGGGCCGAAACGATACCAAACAATCTAAAATACTGTTTGAAACTAAAAAAAAACCCCAGAGGTGCACAGGAGCTGGAGGGCAGCCCTACCGCCCGAGGACCCCCGGACGAAGACTGGAAAGCCTTGCTGATAAGCATGCAACAGAGCTTATCAAACATCGATTCCAAGATTGACACGATAAACACTCGCATGGACAGCGTGGTCACTAAGCTGGAACAACACGACACCAGAATCAAAGACGCTGAGGATAGGATCTCTGAATTGGAAGATGGCGCCACCTCCAACAGCAGACAAGTGACCCAAATGGACAGGCTCCTAAAAATCATTGCGGAAAAGAACGAAGATTTAGAAGCGAGGTCCCGGCGCAACAACATTCGCATTTTGGGCCTTGCGGAGTCCACCAACACGGGGAAAATGGAGGTATTTATCGAAAATTTGGTCATCGAACTCTTTGGTAAAGAATCATTCTCCTCGCACCTAATAGTAGAGCGTGCCCACAGATCCTTAGCCGCGCGCCCACCACCGGGTGCCCAGCCGCGCCCCATCATCGCGAGATTCCTAAATTACAGGGACCGAGACGCAGTGCTAAGACGAGCAAGAGAGATCGGTACTGTGGGATACTGCAATACTACGCTCTCCTTCTTCCCCGACTTCACCCCGGCGGTACAGGAGGAAATTCTCAGAAGTGAAGAAGAAGCTTCAAGATCAAGAGATGACGTACGCCATGCTATATCCGGCAAAATTAAAGGTTTCCTACCAAGGCAAGCAACATTTCTTCCAAAATCCACAACAGGTGGAGGATTTCCTCAAACAACACAAAAAAGACAAAACCAGAGAAAGTGCTGAAAGACATCGCTCCAGGTCCCCCTCGCCCATGAACCAGCAAGAATAAAATGCGGCCACAACGTCTGCTACACCTAAGATGAGTATTGACGAGCAAGACTTCAATAATCTGGTGAGGTACACTTTAAAACTATTGCATAATCCGGTTTATATAACTTTTTGTGCTCGATCACCCACCTCCGTCCCACGCAGAGAGACCGGGTACATACCTGGCTCCTAGTGGGTGCAAGTAGGGAGGTGGATGGCAGGTTGGGTGCCCCTAGAACTGACCCCCGATGGGCGAGCCCCAATACCCCCTTCTGCTAGTAGAGTAGGGGAATTTGTATCATTACTTCTGTTTCTAAGTTGGGGAGAGGGTGGGATGGCTGGGGATGGGTGGGTTCCAAATTCCCGGCGGGTTGGGATTGCCGGAGTGGGAGGGGAAGTGTTCCAACACGATGCTTGCACGAAAGCACTATTTGTCATTCATTCCTGTTGTTGGGCATGCCAAGAAGGAAGTTGGGGATCACGTTACATATTTGATGCCAAATGCTATAAAAACATGGATGTTGTAGATCTTTGTTATACATGTTTTCTGATGGATATATGGGGGACGTAGCTGGACCGCAATCAGCCTCGCAGTTCCAGGTGGCCTCCTGGAATATACGTGGGTTAAATACCCCGAGGAAGAAGAGACAGATTTTAGGGTATCTGGACAGACATGGGATATCCATCGCTATGTTGCAAGAGACACACTTAACTCCAAGCAGATCCCCCTCATTCGCTTCAAAATGGGCAACGTGCAAGGTGTTCTCATCTTACTCTAACTACGCTAGAGGGGTGGCAATTCTTGTAAGACGGGGGACAAATTTCACTCCGGCTGGAACTGAGATAGACTCCGAGGGGCGTTATTGTATGGTCTGGGGGAAATTACACGCACATACAATATTGTTTGCATGTTATTATGGCCCTAACACTGATGACCCGACTTTCCTTTTCACATTGTGGGGGAAAATACAGGCCCTGGGGATAGCTCACGTGGTACTAGGGAGGGATTTCAACACTGCTCTAATACCTGGGATGGACAGATCATGTCCGCAAGCCTCTCACTACACGAATACTCAACGATCACTATTGGGAATAGTGAATGAACACCACTTGGTCGATGCGTGGCGACACCTACACCCCACTGCCAAGCAAGGCACCCATCACTCAGCATTCCACTCCACATGGGCCCGCCTAGACTATATATTCTTGTCAGCAGGACTGTCCCCATGGTTAACCAAGGCACATCACCTGGCGTGTACGTTCTCTGATCACTCACCGGTCCTAATTCCCCTGCAGATTCCCCTCATTATGGCCCCTTACCTGAATTGGCGACTGAACCCCGCACATCTTACAGATACTGCCTTTGCTGCTGAATTAGAACAAGACATCACAGACTTTTTCGACCGGAATGTTAATTCAGTCTCTAGTCTTACTACTGTTTGGGAGGCCTTCAAAGTGACGATCAGAGGGAGTTGTATAGCCAAAGGAGGGGGAGTTCTAAAAGCACTGCGAGAAGACATACGCAAGCTAGAAATCGAGCTCAGACAGCTAGAACGAGAGATAGCTCAGGGAGACAGAGACCGCGCAGCTCAGGCTCAGCTTCGGGAAAAACTGAATGACTACTCTGACTTGGCAGATAAAGAATGCAAATTTCTGGGGAAGTCCTTCACTGCTCGAGTATATGGAGAGGAAGACAGGCCAGGTAAAGCGCTTGCTGCTGCAGTTAGAGCCCCTAGGTACCAAAATTACGTCCCTACTTTACTAGACAAACACGACATACCACAACGAGGTCTCAGGGAGCAGCTCCAAGTGCTAACTGAACACTACACCTCGCTTTACACCTCACATAGAACTGACACAATCAACTTGCAGGAATACCTGGAAGACACCGCAATTGCCTGGCTAGGACCGTCCCAGCAAAAATTCCTTCATCATGAGCTTGAACTTGATGAGATCAAGGACGCAATCATGACCATGAAGGCCGGGAAGGCGCCGGGATCGGATGGCCTGCCGATTGACTTTTATAAAACCTTCATACATGTGCTAGCACCCATACTGATTTACAAAAGGGGGTGGTGATGAACAGAGTGTCTGAATTGAGCAGACCACTCTTACCCAGTCCAAAGATCAGGGCTTGATCCATCACCGTTATTTATCTCACTGCCCCATCCCAGCTCAGAACCTGGCTATATGCAAATCAGTCTGTCCCTGGCCCAGTGCATCATGGGAACAGGGCAGACTAAACTACCAAGCCAATTCTTTACCAGAAAGGAGACAAGCTACCGGGGACCGGTTTCTGGCATTTCAGCCTCTTCGGCCCGGCTTGCTTGAATCCTGATGGAGCAGTGAGAAAGGGACTCATGTCTGAGTATACCCTGCCACACCTATAGTGGCCAAAATCGATTTACAAAAGGGGGGTGGTGATGAACAGAGTGTCTGAATTGAGCAGACCACTCTTACCCAGTCCAAAGATCAGGGCTTGATCCATCACCGTTATTTATCTCACTGCCCCATCCCAGCTCAGAACCTGGCTATATGCAAATCAGTCTGTCCCTGGCCCAGTGCATCATGGGAACAGGGCAGACTAAACTACCAAGCCAATTCTTTACCAGAAAGGAGACAAGCTACCGGGGACCGGTTTCTGGCATTTCAGCCTCTTCGGCCCGGCTTGCTTGAATCCTGATGGAGCAGTGAGAAAGGGACTCATGTCTGAGTATACCCTGCCACACCTATAGTGGCCAAAATCGATTTACAAAAGGGGGGTGGTGATGAACAGAGTGTCTGAATTGAGCAGACCACTCTTACCCAGTCCAAAGATCAGGGCTTGATCCATCACCGTTATTTATCTCACTGCCCCATCCCAGCTCAGAACCTGGCTATATGCAAATCAGTCTGTCCCTGGCCCAGTGCATCATGGGAACAGGGCAGACTAATTTGCATACAGCCAGGTTCTGAAACTGGGATGGTGCAGTGAGCTAAAAAACGGTGTTGGATCTAGCCCTGATCTCTTGACTGGGTGAGAGCTTTCTGCTTAATTCAGAGACTCTGTCCCTCACCACCCCTTGTTGTAAATATTTTTGTCCACCCTAAGCGTGGAAGGGTATTCTCAGATGTGAGACCCTTGCTCATTGCACCATCAGGATTCAAGCAAACCGGGCCGAAGACGGCTGTAATGCCAGAAACCGGTCCCCGGGAGCTTGTTTCCTTCCCAGTGTAAGAATTGGCTTTTGTAGTTTGGTTTGCCCTGTTCCCATCATGCACTGGGACAGGAACAGACTAATTTGCATACAGCCAGGTTCTGAAACTGGGATGGTGCAGTGAGCTAAAAAACGGTGTTGGATCTAGCCCTGATCTCTTGACTGGGTGAGAGCTTTCTGCTTAATTCAGAGACTCTGTCCCTCACCACCCCTTGTTGTAAATATTTTTGTCCACCCTAAGCGTGGAAGGGTATTCTCAGATGTGAGACCCTTGCTCATTGCACCATCAGGATTCAAGCAAACCGGGCCGAAGACGGCTGTAATGCCAGAAACCGGTCCCCGGGAGCTTGTTTCCTTCCCAGTGTAAGAATTGGCTTTTGTAGTTTGGTTTGCCCTGTTCCCATCATGCACTGGGACAGGAACAGACTAATTTGCATACAGCCAGGTTCTGAAACTGGGATGGTGCAGTGAGCTAAAAAACGGTGTTGGATCTAGCCCTGATCTCTTGACTGGGTGAGAGCTTTCTGCTTAATTCAGAGACTCTGTCCCTCACCACCCCTTGTTGTAAATATTTTTGTCCACCCTAAGCGTGGAAGGGTATTCTCAGATGTGAGACCCTTGCTCATTGCACCATCAGGATTCAAGCAAACCGGGCCGAAGACGGCTGTAATGCCAGAAACCGGTCCCCGGGAGCTTGTTTCCTTCCCAGTGTAAGAATGGGCTTTTGTAGTTTGGTTTGCCCTGTTCCCATCATGCACTGGGACAGGAACAGACTAATTTGCATACAGCCAGGTTCTGAAACTGGGATGGTGCAGTGAGCTAAAAAACGGTGTTGGATCTAGCCCTGATCTCTTGACTGGGTGAGAGCTTTCTGCTTAATTCAGAGACTCTGTCCCTCACCACCCCTTGTTGTAAATATTTTTGTCCACCCTAAGCGTGGAAGGGTATTCTCAGATGTGAGACCCTTGCTCATTGCACCATCAGGATTCAAGCAAACCGGGCCGAAGACGGCTGTAATGCCAGAAACCGGTCCCCGGGAGCTTGTTTCCTTCCCAGTGTAAGAATTGGCTTTTGTAGTTTGGTTTGCCCTGTTCCCATCATGCACTGGGACAGGAACAGACTAATTTGCATACAGCCAGGTTCTGAAACTGGGATGGTGCAGTGAGCTAAAAAACGGTGTTGGATCTAGCCCTGATCTCTTGACTGGGTGAGAGCTTTCTGCTTAATTCAGAGACTCTGTCCCTCACCACCCCTTGTTGTAAATATTTTTGTCCACCCTAAGCGTGGAAGGGTATTCTCAGATGTGAGACCCTTGCTCATTGCACCATCAGGATTCAAGCAAACCGGGCCGAAGACGGCTGTAATGCCAGAAACCGGTCCCCGGGAGCTTGTTTCCTTCCCAGTGTAAGAATTGGCTTTTGTAGTTTGGTTTGCCCTGTTCCCATCATGCACTGGGACAGGAACAGACTAATTTGCATACAGCCAGGTTCTGAAACTGGGATGGTGCAGTGAGCTAAAAAACGGTGTTGGATCTAGCCCTGATCTCTTGACTGGGTGAGAGCTTTCTGCTTAATTCAGAGACTCTGTCCCTCACCACCCCTTGTTGTAAATATAGCACCCATACTGAAGCAAGTCTTTTACGCAGCGTTAGAGGAAGGCTCACTCCCGCTTACGATGCGAGAAGCACTAATAACGTCATTGCTGAAACCAGGTAAACCACCAGAACAATGCGATTCATACAGGCCTCTCTCATTGCTAAATACAGACAGTAAGATTTTAGCAAAGGTTCTCGCTGCGCGTCTCAACCTCCTTATGGAGCGGCTCGTCCTTCCAGACCAGGCAGGGTTTGTCCCGAATCGCGCCACATCCCATAACTTGCGTAATCTCCAAACGGTGCTGCAGGATATTAATCCTAATTGTGAAGCAGCTGCTGTGTTCCTAGACGCCACAAAGGCGTTCGACTCCCTGGAGTGGGATTACCTTCTTGCACTGCTCGAAAGGATGGGTGTCCCCTTTAACTTCTTAGACTAGATTTGGCTACTATATTGTAAACCCAGGCTACGGTGTTGCTCAACGGGGCCCGCTCTGCACCATTTGAGATTCAAAGAGGCACCCGGCAAGGCTTCCCATTGTCCCCGATACTTTTTGCGATCGCCATCGAACCCCTAGCCGCTAAACTCCGACAACACCACAAACATCGCTCCCTCATTTACCCGGAACGGCAACTTCTAATCGCGTTATATGCAGATGACATGACCCTCTATGTGGACAAACCACAAGAAAATATAAATCCCTTGCTACGGGAGATAACCAAGTTCGGGGCAATAGCGGGGTTAAAGTTAAACTGGGCAAAATCGGCCATGTTCCCCTTGACTGACAGGACCGAGGAATTTCCTCTAGATTACCCCCTAGCGTGGGAATCTGAGGAACTAAAATATTTAGGAATCAGAATCACCAGAAACCGGGAGACCCTTATCAGAGCCAACTACGGAACAGTACTAGACAAACTGACAGATAACGTAATCAAATGGATACACCTTCCACTGTCCATGGCAGGCCGCATTTCCCTTGTAAAAATGGTGGTTCTCCCCAAACTGTTGTATCTTTTCACTAACATTCCCTATAGCCCCGGCTCATGTTTCTTTCACGCCCTCGACTCTCAGATGTCGCGCCTTATCTGGGGAGGCAAACAGGCCAGACTCAGTTTGAAGACGCTAATGCTTCCCTACCACCAAGGAGGGTTTGAAGTCCCAGACTTCCGAAAATACTACGACTGTGCCCAAGGGCATTTCGCTTCATATTGGTTCCACCCCCCTCCATTCATGGCCCACCTGGCGGTTGAAGATGGGTACATGAGACCGGAACAACCTTCGGGATATCTGTACACGACAGTCCGTATGAAAGACAGGGACCCCACTACGGTAGACTGTACTGTCAGGGCTTGGAAGCGTATTGCAGAGCATATGGAAGTGCAATTCTTTTACTCACCTTTGATGGTGCTAGCAAACGATCCTAGAGTGAGCGTTGCACGTGAAGAAATAGGACGCAAGTTCCTCGCAAAACTCGCTATTTACACCTGGGGAGATCTCTACCTCCAAGGTACTTTCCGCACGGTAGTGCAGCTCTTTGGAGACAGTTCCCCCACAATGATGGATACTTTCCTTTATGTTCGACTCTGGCAAAACATTAAATCCATCACACCCAACTTTCCGGATGAGCCGGAAATCATGGCACCTCTGCATTCCCTACTCCGGGCAGATACCCCAAAGCATGTGGTCTCTATGTTGTACAAGCACGTTCAAATAGTTCCATCTCCACCCCCCTCAGAGCTAGGCAAGATTGGGACGCTGACCTGGACGATCCTATGTCGGACGAGCAATGGGAGATGAGCTGCTCTCACACACACGCCGTGACAGGCAACGCTCGCCTTAGATTAGTACACTATAAATTCTTGCACCGGCTCTACTTCACGCCTGCTAAATTGCACCGACTGGGTCTCAGAGACAACGATCGCTATCTCAGATGTGGCAGACCTGGCGCAGACTTCATACACCTAGCATGGAAATGCCGAGCAGTTGCCTCGTACTGGATAGATGTGTTTGAGGCTATATCGGTAATGATCGGAATACCCACGGACCCTTGTCCTAAAATAGCCTTACTCAGACCACCAAAGACCTATGGGGCCCCCTCACTACATATCTGCTTCAGGCACAGGATAACGACGAATCCGAAGAGGAAGATAGTGGAGGGAGGAGTAGTAATAACCGCACCACCGCCCCTCCCCCAGGACCCACTCCCCTGCACAACGCAGCAGTATGACTCCAGCACACACCCTCTAAATTTCTTCCCCCTTCTAGAAAATGCGCACCCCAGAACCCACATGAATAGGCACATGACACATCGCCCGTGACACCCTTGAACACAAGCCAACAGCTGCACTGGAGGAATAGATTGCGAGGCTGCTAGCCCCCCCCCCCCCCTCTGTTTTGTTTCATTACAGCTTGTCTCACTCCAGGAAACACTCACTACAACACACCCATGACATGGCACAACATCGGATTCTTTGAATGGTACAAAAAAGTTATACCTTCCCTGACAATGAGTGACGTTTACAGGGTGGGTAATTGTAATACCGTGAGTGCCCGGCACTACAAACTGTTACAGGACAACATACTGGCACTCCACACTACAAGATCCACCACGCCACATAATTCGTATGGTGGCCTCATTAGGGGACAGAAAAGTGAATAATATGTTATAAAGTTGATTAAAAAATAAAAAGTAACCTCAAGACTTAGTTGCTTATAAACTGCATTGTGATTATGTTGGTAAGATAAAGCTTCCTCTATGGCCCACGTCTAGATACATCGCGGCCGGCCCGGATGGGTCGTAGGCGGCATGCTGTGTTAGCTGTATACCCCCGCCGGAAACACATATACATCTTCATAAGGCATGTCATAGCTGCCGGCCTACTGATGTGGGTTGTAGGCATTAAGCAGTGTACTATGTGTTATTGACCAATAAAGGTTTAAAAAAAAAAAAAAAATGGTCGGTCCAAAGGAGGGGCTTAATTTCTGCGACTTTAAAGACTATGGGCCAGAAGTAGGTCACCCAATACCAGTCGGTAATGGCCTAAATTACCGAATTTCGGCCGTTACCGACCGGTATTGGGCTTTTTAGATGTAGGTGGCATTTTTTTAGGATTCGGTATTTTACTGAATCGGTAATTTAAGGAGTCAGTAAAATACCGAATACTTAACATACCGATTCGGTAAATTACCGAATCCAGGATGTAGGGAGCTCTCAAGTTGGTGCATTCCTTAGTTCAGGATTCATTATTTACCACCAACTACAAGTTGGTGGTAAATAATGAAAACCTTTGAAAAAGCATTTGTTTTTGCTTTTCCAACAGTGCGATGTGGCAGACATACATGCCCTTAGGGCATGTATGTGTACCACATGTGCACCCACACACAATTGAGGGGTGCAACAGGGTGTCAAAGTGACACCCTGCAACCCTTCAATGTTTTCCCCCTTTTACCGAATCGGTATTTACCGATTCGGTAATTCGCATTCATTCCTATGGGCCTCCAGGCCCATAGGAATGAATGGCAATTACTGAATCGGTAAATACCGATTCGGTAATTACTGAAACTTACAGATTCGGTAATTTTTAATAATTTTTAACAAAAAAATTACCTACATTTCATTTACCTGTTCTTAAATACCGAATCGGTACGATTCGGTATTTAAGAATAGGTAAATTGAGATTACCTACATCTGGCCCTCAATGTTGTAAAATGAAAGGTTAAGGGTATGTCCAGCAATATGAGTGAGTTCACTGACCCATTGTTTGAGTTTTAAAATCTGCATATAGTCTCTTAGTTGATTACCCCTAGAATCAGTCCTGTCTTCGTAGTGGATATTAAAGTCGCCTATAACCAGGCTGATTGGGAAGATGTCCGCACCTTCCATCTGATGCCAATGCAAACCAGATGCATTTAAGTGCTGCATAATTCATACTTCAAGTTAAATCTGAGGATGAACACAGGAATCTCTTTTTCAATTGTACATTATTTCCTATGCGTTTTATTGACATGAGTCCATCCATTATTGCTCACATTCAGCCATTGAGCTCAACTGCCCTGGCTGGATCAGTGGTCTAGCAGTAGCCTAGTAGCAGTGAGAGGTGTTATCCGATTTGAGTACCTACTAAAAATTCCTGATATACCATAATGTTCACAAGTAAATAATGTTTTCTTTCTACATTCTTGCATCCTCAAACTGCATGCTGTCTCAAAAAATATTGTTTACATTCCTTCTATCCGGCATTTTAAAAACAAGCATTTACAATGCAACGGTCCCGCCTTTGCAAAAGTTAGAGCTATTGGCATTGTAAATGACAATTTTTTTATGTATGTGTTTGTTTTGAAAACAGATAAATAAATGGCATTGTCATTTATAATGCTAATAGCTTAATCTCTCGCAAATGTGAGACCTATTGCATGTGCAACCACACACACACACACACACAGAGCCACACAAAGAGCACACACACACACACACACACACACATAGATGTGGTGGAAGTGGATCTGGTGGATGTGGGGGTGTTGGATGTGTTGGTGGTGGATGATGTGGTGGTGGATGTGGTGGTGGTGGTGGGTGTGGTGGTTGATGTGGTGGATGTGGTGGGGGTGGATGTGGGGGTGGTGGATGTGGATGTGGTGGTGGTGGATGTGGTGGTGGTGGATGTGGTGGTGGATGTGGTGGCGGTGGATGTGGCGGTGGATGTGGCGGTGATGGATGTGGTGGATGTGGTAGTGGTGGTGGATGTGGTGGTGGTGGATGTGGTAGTGGTGGATGTGGTAGTGGCGGATGTGGTAGTGGTGGATGTGGTAGTGGTGGATGTGGTAGTGGTGGATGTGGTGGTGGATGTGGTGGTGGTGGATGTGGTGGTGGATGTGGTGATGGTGGTGGATGTGGTGATGGTGGTGGATGTGGTGGACGTGGTGGTGGTAGATGTGGTGGTGGTGGATGTGGTAGTGGATGTGGTGGATGTGGTGGATGTGGTAGATGTGGTGGATATGGTGGTGGTGGATGTGGTGATGGTGTTGGATGTGATGGTGGTGGATGTAGTGGATGTGGGGGTGAGGTGGATGTGGGGGTGGATGTGGGGGTGGATGTGGTGGTGGATGTGGGGGTGGTGGATGTGGTGGTGGTGGACGTGGTGGTGGTGGACGTGGACGTGGTGGTGGTGTATGTGGTGGTGTATGTGGTGGTGGATGTGGTGGTGGCTGTGGTGTTATGTTATGTTATGTTATTTTGTATTTTTATAGCGCACAGCTGCCCCAGCAAAGGGGCGTCCTGGCGCTTTGACAGATGCTATAACATAACACACAATAAAAGAAAGGAAATTAACTAGACACCGGAAACAGGAAGGTTTTAATCGCCTGCCTGAAGGTGAGCAGATCTTCAAGAGCTCGAATGTGTAACGGGAGCGAATTCCATAAACCTGCCGCTAGCACCCTAAAAGAGCGGCCACCCATTCTGCTCAGCTTGAAGCGTGGACAGACGGCCAGATGAAGCCCCTCCGATCGCAAGGATCTCAAAGGCATATAGGGCGTAAGAAGAGGGACAAGTGCCGGCGGCGAAGAAGATTTCAAAATTTTAAAGGCCAGACACAGCGCCTTGAACTTAATTCGCTGTCTGACCGGGAGCCAGTGCAAGGCCGTGATGGTACCAGACACTGAACAATGTCTGGGGAGGCCCACAATGGCTCGTGCTGCGGCATTTTGTACTCTTTGGAGCCTAGAGGCCTCCGCTTGATTCACCCCTAACAGCAATGAGCTGCCGTAGTCCAGCCGAGAAAGTATTGAGGCCTGGACTACAAGCTGTCTGGTAGGGGGATCAAAGTACTTTAGGACCGGCCTAGTACCACGCAAAATACCATAGCACGTGGCAGCCACCTTCTTGGTGTGGTCTCTAAAGGTCAGCGCAGAGTCTACCCAGACTCCTAGATTTCTCACTCCAGCAGCTGGAATAGGAGTGACACCAAGCTCCGATGGCCACCACTGGTTACCCCATAACTCCGCGTGCTTCCCTAGAACCAACACCTCCGTTTTGGTGGCATTCAACTGAAGGCAGTTGGTGCGAAGCCAGCCAGCTACTGCCAAGAGACCCGCACGGAATCTGGGGGCCTCCACCTCAGGGTCTTCACTAAGTGTCACCGCTAGCTGTGTGTCGTCCGCGTATGAGGCCATCGTGAGACCCCACTGTTTGACGACACCAGCCAACGGTTTCACATAGAGGTTGAACATTGTCGGGCTCAACGAAGATCCCTGTGGTACCCCGAGCTCCAGGGGATAGGTGGCGGATTGGCCAGGTGGTATAGCCACTTTAAAGGAGCGGTCTGCCAAAAAAGACCGAAACCACTGGAGAGCGACATCCGTCACTCCCGCCTCCTGTAAGCGTTGGATAAGTATATGGTGGGACACAGTATCGAAGGCAGCGCTTAGATCTAATAGTATAAGCGCTGCAGTATGACCTGAGTCAAGTACCTGGCGAAGATGTTCCGTGATGTAAAGTAATGCCGTCTCGGTACTGTGTCCTGACCGGAAGCCGTTCTGACTGGGATCCAGAATCTGGTTGCGAACCAGATGTTCGGACAGAACAGAGTTGACATGGGCTTCTGTTACTTTGGCAATCCAAGGCAGCAGGGAGATAGGTCGATAATTTTCTGGCAATCGGGGGTCAGAGTTGGCTTTTTTTAATATCGGAGTGACCACTGCCTGTTTCCATGCCGCGGGTACCGTTCCACAAGACAGTGACATATTGATGAGATTCAATATGGGGTCACGGCACAGCGGGGAAAGTGTGTTAATGAAGGCTGGCTTTAACGGGTCCGCAGGAGAACCTGACTTGACCTTAAGGCTGAACCTGTCAAAGGCCTCAATAGACAGTTCAGGTAAAATGGCCAGAGGCTCATGATCTGTCGTGCCAGGGATAGTAGCCTGTCGATCCTGGTGGAGTGTGTCGAACCCATGATAGATTTTTTCCACTTTCTCCACAAAAAAGGAGGCCAATTTATCACAGTGCGAATCTGTGCAAATCACCTCTGATGAGGATCTGTTTTTCATAAGGTCCTTCAGTACCTTGAAAATCAGTTTTGAAGGATTGGGGCTGGTAGCAAATTCATGAGCGTAAATTGCAGCTCTTGCTCTGCAGATAGCTCTATGATAGAGCTTCAACTCAGTAAAATACCGAGTTTTCAGAGCAGGGTCATAGGAACGTCTCCATTCCCTCTCTGTTTTTCGGCAGGATTTTTTCAATTCTGCGAGAGACTCATTATACCAGGGACTAGGTGTTTTTGTCCGGCCTTTCGACCACCGTAGAGGTATAAGAGAATCCAGGGCATCGGTGATCCAGGCGCAGAACTGTTGGTATCCTTGTTCCACATTAGTGAAGGTGCTCAAAGGTTTTCGTTCTAATATACTATAGAACTCTTCCAACGTAAGCTTGTGCCAAAGCCTTTTAAGGATAGGCCTGTCTGTGGGTATAAAAGGCTTATCATGGACCGGACAGAAAGCTTCTACTAACAAGTGATCAGTCCAACCCATCAACCTCGGTTCTGACAGCCTTAACCCATCTAGTGTGGAAAAGAAGGGGTCAAGAATATGGCCTCCCGAGTGGGTTGGAAGGGTAACGAGCTGAGTCAGTTGGAGAGCTTCCAGATCCGCCAACAAGGAGCTCACGGTAGTGGAAGACCCATTATCGAAATGGATGTTGAGGTCACCCAAAATATTAAAATTGGCACAGCCGAGTGCTATAGGACTGACCATATCGGCTAGCGCGGACCTAAAGACCGAGTCATTGCCGGGGGGACGGTATACAAGTAACCCACTGAAAGTAAAATGATGGGAAAAGGTAACTTTAAAAATAGCGCTTTCACATGCGGGTAGTCCTGACGGCTTCCATTCCGCCGGAAAGCAGGATTTGACTGCCATAGCAATACCACCACCTCTTGTGGTCCTATTAGAAGTGAAGATGGTATAGTTCTGGGGGAATGCAAGATTCAATATGGCAGAGTCAGGGTCCTGAAGCCAGGTTTCTGTCATTAAGAAAACATCGGGGTCCTCTTTCTCTATCTGGTGGCTGTGGTGGTGGATGTGGTGGCGGTGGATGTGGCGGTGGATGTGGCGGTGATGGATGTGGATGTGGAGGTGGATGTGGTGGTGGATGTGGTAGTGGTGGATGTGGTGGTGGATGTGGTGGATGTGGTGGTGGATGTGGTAGTGGTGGATGTGGTGGTGGATGTGGTGGATGTGGTGGTGGTGGATGTGGTGGTGGATGTGGTGGTGGTGGTGGATGTGGTGATGGTGGTGGATGTGGTGGTGGTGGTGGATGTGGTGGTGGTGGTGGATGTGGTGGACGTGGTGGTGGAAGATGTGGTGGTGGTGGATATGGTAGTGGATGTGGTGGATGTAGTGGATGCGGTGGATGTGGTAGATGTGGTGGATATGGTGGTGGTGGATGTGGTGATGGTGTTGGATGTGGTGGTGGTGGATGTAGTGGATGTGGGGGTGGAGGTGGATGTGGTGGTGGATGTGGGGGTGGTGGATGTGGTGGTGGTGGACGTGGTGGTGGTGGACGTGGTGGTGGTGGACGTGGTGGTGGTGTATGTGGGTGTATGTGGTGGTGTATGTGGTGGTGGCTGTGGTGGATGTGGTGAATGTGGTGGTGGATGTGGTGGTGAATGTGGTGGTGTTGGATGTAGTGGATGTGGTGGTGGATGTGGTGGTGGTGGTGGATGTGGTGGTGGTGGTGGTGGATGTGGTGGTGCTTTTAATTACTTAAAGTCCCGCCATACATTGACAACAATGTGCGTGTCGAGTGGGATGTCCGCTGAAAGTTTACTTCCCAGACTATTAACAATAACAGAGCCTGTCGCCCTCATTGAAATAGGCACGTGCTGGTGGCAGTAACAAAGCCACCTGTCCGTAAACGCTGAAAGGCACTGGTTTTAAACCCAACACATATTTAACCTCCCAGACACCTACAGCCATTAACCGTGCAATATTTACAGCAGCCTATTTTTCCATGATCTCAAGGGAGGGTTTGCCACAGAAAAGATTGTTTGTTTTCCCTATTGGTTTTTACCGGGTTGAGCAGTGAGCTAAGATGGGCCAAACGAGAAATACAAACGTTTGACCCAAGGGGCCATTAGGAACAGCTGGTTGTTGAAAAATAACTTCGCTCTGCAAAAAAAACACAAGACTTTTAATTTTCACAGCTGTGAGAGCAGGGTGGAGCTCGCCGCTGATCTTGGGGTAAAACCAATGGAGCTGACGAGACCAGGCAGTGATTGCTCAGCACTTCGAGCCGAGCTAGCCGCACACTGCTCTTGGGGTGAAAGCACGGAGGATGACAAGAGCGGGTGCCTATAAAATGAAGACATCCATCAAGCAGAGACTGTGCTAACGAAAATGCATACTTACTCGTGCCAGCCTGGCAGACTGAAGGCTCTGAAGCAGGGAAGGGGCAGGGATCCTCCAGGGGCCAGGACTCTCGCAGATCACCCCGACCCAGTGCAGAGTCTGGACACCTAACTCCCCGGTTAAGTTGGTCCGTGTAAGCAACCGAGAGGAGGGGAGAGTCGTGGCTCCCTGCAGCCAGCATTGCTCAGCTGTTACTGCCCGAGCTCAGGTTTCCCGCAGCCTGCCTGCCTGCTGCAGGAGCTTTCACAGGACACAACCTGCAAAAACTTGTTTAGAGTGGCGCTGAAGAGGGGGCGCATAGTAATGCGGGCTGCACAACTCTTACTGCGTTCACTCGTGGTGCCTTGGCGGGGCTTGCTGGGATTGCTTGTGTGCTTCCCAGAGAGACAGGAGATTGGGAACGCGCGCGCGGCCGGCGCCGATCGCTTTCCTGAGCGTGCGCGTGACATCTCCTGTCTCCTGGGAAGCAGACCCGGCAACAATAGTATTGCGCCTGCGCGATGGCATATGGCTTCGCCATATGCATCGCAGGCGCGAGACCTAAAAAGCACTGCTGCAAAACCGGCACCCAGTAGCAAAACCGGCCCACACCACTCAAAAACCGGCCCACACCCTTCAAGGCCACCTGTACAAAGCCTGGTGCCTGCTACAACCAGTCCAGCCCCAACAACTACCTGGCTTGGGTATGGACAAAGTCTGATACAGAGGGGTGGGCAGTAGATGGACAGAATATAGTTTGGGGTTAAATTTGAAAAGCAGTGTTCCTGGTGCGATAGGAGGGAAGGGGCACAGGTTAAGTTTTAAATTAGCATGGTGGAAAACATGTATGTTTTGCATTGGCGAGATGACACAAAACACCTGGAATGTGTTGGACAGGTTGCAAAACAGAAATCATGCTCTGGGTAAGGGGCACAACACTGGTTTATTTAACACTAGGGGGTGCAGATTGCTAGCAATTTTTATATCAGGCATTAGCCAGGACCTTCTGAATGTGCTAAAATTAGACATATAATGTATGTACTTGTGGGGCTATCAGTCAGCCCACTTCATTCATTGGTCTCTTCACGTCTTTCTTCCACCCAATAAAAACACACAACTTGGGGCAAACAGTCAGCCAATTTCCGCCATTGGCTAGCTTCTCTACGAGTAATGGCATTCTGCTATTTCACAAGGAGGTCATCCATACATAAAGTAATTCCCTCAAATTTCAGGGACTACTAAGGCAATGTGTACTTTTTGAGACCCAAAAAATAGTTTGGCATTTAGTAATTTGTTTTCTGTAAAATTTATAATGGTCTAGCAACTTTCCTTGACAACATTTTGCAAAAACCTTGACCAAAAACAAACTTTTAAAAAGCCAGAAGTCTGGCAGTCAGACCAATGTTTTGCCAATGTTTGTTGAAACTGGAGCGAATTAGGGCAGCAAGTAAGTTTCAGATGGAGGAGGGAGCAGTGCTACAGGAATTAGATGATACAAAACTCTATAGTTTTATAAACAATCAGGATATCTGTAGGTCTGGGTACTCTTTGGTGACTTGCAAGATCTTAATCATGCATAATTGGGTTAATGTGTCCATGTGTTTAAAGAAAATGCCGAAATAAAAGTATACCGATGGTGACAGCCCGAGGAAACAAAAACGTAATCATAAAATATTAAGAATGACAACAAATAGCAGAAACACACCCTGGTCGCATGTAGCTGTGCATTGGTGAGGCAGGAAAAGAAAGTCTGATGTCATTCCTCAAACCCAGGTGGGAAGAAGGGTGCAAGATGTTTCTTGCTGCCTCCCACCTACACTTGCATAACCAGATGCACCAGGAATGGATAGTCAAGAGAGCAAACATTCATCCTTTTAGCTCCTTGTTGTTTGATTACCTCCCCAAACTGCTCACAGGCCAGCCTTGCAAAGGGCACAGTATTTGTGAAAGTATAAGTACCGAGCCCAAACTTTTGGTCATAAGCCCGCAGCTAGGGCTATTGAGGTCAGGAGTAATTAATACCAAGGGTGAGTAATCTTGATTCCACCCCATGGCTCTTTCATACACCACCAGACACTCCCTGTCCTTTTATCTCAGTCCTGCAGGGTCCTGTTTTCTACCTTCCTGACATTATATTCAGTTTTTCTCTTTCTCTTCATGTTGTTCGACCACTTTTGCTCTGGGTCAAAGTCTGATGAGGAAAAATAAGTGCTGGTCCCCAAATCTGCAACCAACAGCTCATACTAAGCACTGAGAGAGTCCTTTTTTTGGCTTCCTGTCCTCGTTCTTTCCCAACAGATCAGATGAATAGTCACAGTGCTGACACAAGACATACTGCCTACAGCGGTGGGCTACCCACTCGTCTTGGCATTCCCCCCCACCCCCTCACCACCTTAGCCCAGCCATGCCCTGTAACAGATCACCACTGCCTAAGGCTGCTCCCCTGTTATGCCCACTTCACTGTATCCAAAGACACTGGCAGTTATAAGTGTGTGCTCTTCCGACAAAAAGTCCCATTCTAATACCATCTCTCTTTGCTCGCTTCTGGTCTTTAAATGCTCGCAGTTAGCACGATAGAAAATCCTTCAGCTGAACTGGGTCCTTGGTTCACGCTCACATGCAGCCCTGAAGAGCACAGTTTGTCAACTTGGAACGGCACGAACCGCCATTTCTTACTAACGAGCCGTAGGATGGTTGCTGCGCTGCACACACAGAATATTACACCAGCCGAAGCATTATCGGCTTTTGTATGTGACTGCGCTTTGCATATCAACTGTGCACCTTTGCGCACACTATTTGAAAAACACACACCGTAATAAATTCATCAGAAACACACCACCTACCTACTCAGTCAGACAGTGCGTGTGGGAAACCACAGGGCGGTGTATGTTCTGCTTCTAGGCCTGTAGACTTGCAAGCGTGTATGACATTCTGGTGAATACATGTTATTTTTTAGTTCAAACAGTCATGCATGAAGGATTTCATTATCAGGACTGTTCTCAAACAAAGGCACATTCTTCTGTCTGCTCACTTTAAACCGAATCGCATGAAACGTACACTCACATCAACACAACCTGAAATACAAATGTAGTCCTTTTCGCCCACTCATCGGTAGCGTTTGCTCTTCCAATGTAAAAGCTCGGTTACGCAACACTTATCGTTAACACTTGGATTCTGAGAGGACAGCTGTGAGCCGCTGCATGGCTAATTTGCATATGTGTGTGTTGCAGCAGGGACCCTCAATGCTGCTGGTGAGCATGACTCGGCAAAATGTGGGCGGCGGCGAGCTTGCCCGCTGGCAAAGACAAAACACGCCTCTGTCTGGCAAACATGCACAAGATCAAACATTCTGGAGAACACCGCCCTAGGTTATTTCTACGTGCTGGGGCGACTCTTCCTTTAACTGCCAATTGGCACGTTACACTACTATGGATAAGTAATGAGTTTTTAAATGATTATTGTATTTGTACAACTAGCAGAGTTTACAAACCGAAGAAAAACTGAGGTGCAAGCTGGACTTCCTTAAACCATTGTAACAAGTCAAAACGTGTGTGCGCTGTACATAGAAATATGCACTTTATTCAAGATGATCAAGGGTCAACATGCCTTTGTGAACACAGTACATATAAATGTGCCAGTGGAGGGGGGCCCATCCGTCTTGGGTGTGCAAAACGCATGTGAGCACACGTACAGCCAGGGGGGCTGTGACACCGTGAAGACTCCGACATTTTTTGTGGAGTTGGTGTGTTGCAATATCCATCTAAAAGGGAGGGAGGGAAGCCTGGATTCACCTGGCTCAGTTTTGGTTTATTTTTTATTTTTAAGGCAATGGAACCTGCCATGGTCCACTACACGCATACTTACAACTGCAGGGCTCCCACTCAGACAGGGAACCGAATGACAAGCTTAGGGAAAGTGATTCCGTACGTGTGGCTCTCTGCGAGCAGGAATGGCCCGACACATTAGGAGCCCCAAAGGTCACATCACACATGATTCCTGGTAAATTGGACGCGGGTTACTGTAGTCAAGGGCTCATGAGCTCATCTCGAATCCCGATCACAGCTTCTGTTATACAGTGCACTTTGTTTGATGCATCTGTCTGCATTTGACGCACTACTGCTTATTCTGTGCCTCTATATTATTAAAAGATCCTTGATGTGCTTTGATGCCCAAAAGGAACTACATAAAAAAGATAATCATCACATTAAAATTGCCAGGATTATCAACAATATTGCTCATTCAGTGGAGCTTCAAGTGGAGGGGGCCGGGCCTATTCAAAAGATCCTCACCTGTTCTGGTACAATTTGTTTAGGTATAATCTGCTTTCAAATAAAGCGGAACCATCGCGTGCCCTTCGTAGATAATTCACAGTACACTGATTTATTGCTGAAAGCAGCAGGACTGTGGAGGCGGTGAACCCTGCTCTTGGAGTATTGTTGTGGGTGAGGTCACTCCTTGGAGAAGGAGGGGAGAGTGGATTGGAGGACACTCGGTGATGTCATTTGGGCTTATTTTAACAATGTCGTTAGAATGGTGTTTTCATCGTTGCAGGTTGTAGGTAAATAAAAAAAAGTTAGGAGAAAATATAGCTAGCTTTTATCTTGCATGAGTCAAATGTGCCAGCAGAAATGACGAACAGGACATTACTCTCAGCCACGGGGAGGAGAAAACCTTCCTGGTACATCGCCTCAAAAGGGATGAGCTAAGCCAAGGGAGACTCCCTGCCTTCCCACACAAGCAAGGCTTCCCCGCCTCGTGAACAGAAACACGCGGATCACGTGGCTTCGAAGGAGGACAGGCGTGGAGGCCAGCTGACCCGGCCGCCAGCAGCACCCTCGCCGGGGCCCATTGTTCGCAGTGTAGACTCCCTAGTGACGTCAGAGCTTCTCAGCTTGCAGCAGGGGGGAGGGATCAGGTGCACCAAAAACCATTCATTCACGTCAGTCACAGCGCCTGACAATCAGAGCCACCGCAGCCCCGGAAGCTCTCTGTTGCCCTGGCTGGGCCCTTCGACAAAGGGTCCCTAAAATTACATATCAGACATTAAAACGTTCCATTACACCGTGTGTGAGAAGTCAAGCACACAAAAAGGTCTTAAATTTGGGCCCAGGCAAATGACCACAATTAACAAAAGTCTGGGCCGCTCCTACTACAAGAACCAATTGGAGTTAGGTGTTCCTAGTAAAAGCCCTAGGTCACTGAGGGTCACGTCCAGCCAGGCGTGGACTGTCGGCCACCACACTTTGAACTCTGACTTATAATTTCCCGGTTACTATCGAAGAGTGGGGATACACATTTCAGGATGAAGAGAGATCCTGGCTACGTAACCTAGGGCTGGCAAAAGCACGCTATGATTTGGGGCCAGATGGTAGCTGTGACTCAGTCACTGCCCTCGCTCACACATACACTGGAAGTTTCTAAAGAAGTCGCAACAAATTGACTGTTGTTCGTGGTGCCTTGGCGGGGCTTGCTGGGCTTGCTTGTGTGCTTCCCAGAGAGACAGGAGATTGGGAACGTGCGCGCGCGGCCGGCGCCGATCGCTTTCCAGAGCGTGCGCGTGACATCTCCTGTCTCCTGGGAAGCAGACCCGGCAGCAATAGTATCGCGCCTGCGCGATGGCATATGGCTTCGCCATATGCATCGCAGGCGCGAGACCTAAAAAACTGTCCTTTAATTACATATGTGTTTGTCGCCTCTCCTATTTCTCCTCTCTTTCAAATGTCTTTCCTTCCCTTCCATCCTCTACATGCCTCCTCTCTGAGCACAACCTACTCTGACGCATGCATGTTTGACTATTCCCTAATTCAGCAAATTTCACACAACTCATGCACAAGATCACAATCTCTCCTCCTTCCACTGAAAGTCATAGCTATGTAATTAACAATACCTAATCACTTCTAACTCCTGTAACCCCCCCCCCACCAATGAATGCAAAGAACCACTATTACTTTAGTCCATCATAAAAAACTGAAATGGCTGTATGAACTGGTTTGCTTTGAGCGCTGTAAAGTATTATTTTCCAAGCCGAATGAGGAAGTAGACGAAGCAGGAAGTATATTTAAAACAGTGAGGTTTTTTGTCAAGTGGAAAACAGCACTTTACAGGAGCACGTCTGTTCTGCTGGAAGTCCAACCGCTGAATACCCGATTTCAGCAGTTGAATGTTCCAGCTCAAACAGACATCACGAGCGATACACCTTCAGATATGTTCACCTTCAAAACATATCTGAAAGTGAGCACGCTACAGAATGCTATGACACAATACATAATAATGAATAACATAAAAGAAAGACTACATATTAATGAGCATTGAAGTAGAACCGGGTCATTACATCATCTCCCTTTTTTTTATAAAATAAGAGTAAAATTAAGATAAATAAAAATCCTTAAATTTTGCAGGAAAAGAACAATTGCGAGAAATTCTATTTGAGACTGAAGTTGCGGGTGTGGGAGAAGTGGGAATAGTTTGAGAAGAGGAAACAGGTGATGAACTATGAGAGGAGTCCTCAGGAGAAGCTTGAGAAACTTGTGTGCAATGAGGAGAGTTATCAGAAGGTGAGCCAATAGGAAAATGTGAACATGAGAATTGATCAATAGAGTGTTTAGACAAGAAAATCCTGTTAGCTTGCTCAGGAGAAAGCTTTACTATGGATCTCTTACTCCACCATCCCTTTTTTATCCAAGAAAAGAGATCCTTTTGAAATCTTAAGGACTTGAGTGGGTAAAGAAAATTTCGAAGCACCCTCTTGACTCAGTTTGGATTCTTGATCATAACCCAATCTTCAATCTTAAAGGTATGTAAAACTGGAGTTATACAGGAGTCAAAATGTCTGTGTTGAATTTCTGTTGTGTTAAGAACATTTGCCTTAATAACTTGTTTGTCATAACAGGCTAAACGTGAACTATTACTCTCAGTAAGATTTTTGATCCATGAGGGACAAATGTTCCCATTGGGATTTCTATTCTTAAGTAATTGAAAGGTGATACACTAGTAGTGGAATGTGGGGAACTAGATATGACCATATTTTTTTTAAAGTTTAAAGAAAAGATTCAACATTGTATGAAATGGCAGACTGGATACCCTCTTTAATGAATCTGTTCATCCTCTCAATGAGACCATTGGAAGAGGGAGAGTAGAGTGCGACCCGTAGATGTTTGATATCATGTGCTTTCAAAAAATCCTGCATCAATGAGGAACAAAAATGTGAATTTGACAGTGACATTCTTTGGGAGACCCCTCATAAAGAAAAACTCTGTTTAAGAAATTGATGGCTGATAGTGAGTTTCACAAAAATCAAAATCAACCCAGAGCGGTAATCAATGAGGGCAATGATGTAGCGTTTGTTATGAGGTAATTAATCAAAAGGGCCAGCAAAATCTAAAGCAAGTTTAGACCAAGATTCCTCGGGTAAAGGAGCACTGTATAAAGGGAGTTGTGTAGTCTACCAGTGTTTGTCAGACACTAAACAAGTATCACATCTATCAATCCACTGTGTGACATCTCTATCTAGAGCTGGCCACCAAAAATGCTCCTTTAATTTTCTTGAGGTGGCACCAATCCCTAAATGACCTTCATGAGCTGCATGGAAAAGTTTGATGCGAACAGAGGTTGGAGGAACACATTGGACTCCACAAAAAATGACATCTTTAACAATAGATAAATCATCCGAAACCTAAGCATATGATTTTAAAGAGGCAGGAAGAGAACGTTCCTTTGGCCAATCTGAGATTATCATATTTTTAACAGCATTGAGTGCAGAGTCATTAGAATAAGCTTTGACCCAGTCTGATTGTGAAAGAGTGAAATGAGAGAGAACTAAATCCTCAATAGAGGCAATGACACACTCCATATCATCAAATTTTGCATCGACTGAATTGTCTTTTAAAGGTAATCTAGAAAGACAATCTGCCCTTAAATGACGTTCTCCAGAAATATGTTGTATGGTGAAATTGTATTCATGTAACCTTGAAAGTATTCTAACAAGCCTTGCTGATGCTTTCCCAGTGCCATTACCGTTAAGTAAATGTAATAGAGGTTTGCGGTCACCGAGTAGCATGAAATGAGAACCCCAAATGAAAGTTTAAAATTTTTCAACTGCCCAGGAACAGGCAAGGGCTTCCCTTTCAATAGTGCTGTCATTTGTCTCAGCACTATTGCGAGATCTAGATGCAAAATCAATGGTATGTTCTTTGGTACCAATCCATTGGCAAAGAACCGCACCAAAACCATGCTGACGGAAATTGCACATTTTGAACCAGGGGTAAAAGAGGATAGAGCAGGTGCTTCCGTTAAAACTTTTTTGACTAGATTAAATGCATATTCAATTTCTGTGGTCCACAATAAACGTTACATTTTTCTTTAAGAGTGCACGTAAAGGTTGAACAATTTGCAAATATCCTTGAAAAAACCTGGAATAATATTCCATTAAACCCAAAAAGGATTTCAAAGAGTCTTTGTCACTTGGGATTGGGACCTTGGAGATGGCTTGAGTGAGGGAATATTTTGGTTTAATAGCAATAGCTGAAATCGAGTGCCCTAGATAATCAACTTCCTTGGCAAAAAAAATTACATTTGTCTTTTCTTAAAGTTACCCCAACATCTTTGAAGCGAGATAAGACCTTTTTCAAAGTGCTAATGTGATCATCCTTATTCTTTGAAAAAATAAGATAATCTTGGTAGGCTTGGACAGAGTCAATATATTTGAGTAAAGTATCCATCAATTTTTGAAAGACACTGGCTGCTGAAGCCAAGCAAAATGGAAGTCTTAGGTATTTAAATGCTCCAAACGGTATGATGAAAGTGGTAGAATCAGATGAATATTTAGTTAAGGGAATTTGCTGGTACGCACTGCGAAGATCCAGTAAAGTGAAAAATACTGAACCAGAAATGCCAGTAAGTAAATCTTGTATTTTTGGGAGTGGGTGACAGTCAATAATTATATTTTGATTAAGGGAGCGAAGGTCAGCACATAATCGAATATTCAAGTCTTTTTTTTAACAATAACAATTGGACTGACCCATAGGGAGGAGTTGGTTGGTTCAATTATGCCTTCCAAAACCATTTTATCTAACAATTTCTTCAAATCATCCCTTACATTCAACGGAATGGTTCGCAATTTATGTGTGACAGGGATGGCACCGTGTTTGAGCTTGATAAGATGCTCATAATTTTTGATTTTGCCAACTGATTCATTAAAAACTTCTGGAAATTTTGAAATAATGCTGTCGAGTATTGAATTTTCATTTTCAGATACTAAGGAAATAGAGACATCATTGATTTGGACAGGAAAATCTGAACCAGGAACCAATTTAAGTCCCATTTTTGCAAGGTCCTGCCAACCAATGATACCCTTTCCTTTGATTGCCACATAAACCTTGGTACTAATACATTTTCCCAAACATGAAACATCACTTACAATATATCCCAACATGTCTATGTCTTTGCCACCATAGCTTTAGGAATTATGTCTAGCAAATGTAATTGTACAGTAGAAAACCTTTCGAAGCTACAAAACAAAATTTTCCATGGCTCTTTTGGTTTACTAGGGACTGGTAGAAATTGATTAAGGTAAACAATTTGTTGGTTAGATGCCATATGATGGTAAAATAAATAAAGGAGAAAGCAGTAATATATGTGCGTGCATATCGCTTGGCAAAGTAAAAAATAAGGGTACCTTAGTTTTCCATGTGATCCGTGATGAAAACTTCACTAAAATATTCCTTTTTTTCTAAATTGAAGAGTAAGTGCAATTTAGATGAATAATATACACTGGGCGTGTATATCACCGTGTAAGCACTTCTGAAAACGTTGCGTCTAAGTAAACACGACCGTTGCGGAAGTTACCTTGGAAACCAAACTTCCAATGTAATAAAAGGGCCGCTGAACGTACAAGAAATCACGTGAATACGTGGCTTGTGAGGAAAATTCTATTGGCATTGCCTTCTTGCCGTTGCTAGGATACCTGTAGACAAGAGACGTCATGCGTGGAACGTCAGCCAATGAGTGCCTACAAAAATCCGCAAAGGCTTCAAAATTACACCCAGAACTCCTCAAAGCAGGTAGGAAATACGGAACAGAAGGACGCGTAGCAGCGAGGAGCGCTGTTCAAGTGTAGAGGCAGGAGACGTCAGTTGAAGTGAGTTTGTGCAAATAAATGGTGAAATGCCGCTGTTTTAAATAGTCGCCAAAATGTCAAGTATTCTTATCCAAGCCGAATGAGGAGGTAGACGAAGCAGGAAGTATATTTAAACCAGTGAGGCTTATTGTCAAGTGGAAAACAACTTCACAGGAGCACGTCTGTTCTGCTGGAAGTCCAACCGCTGAATACCTGATTTTAGCAGTTGAATGTTCCAGCTCAAACAGACATCACGAGCGATGCACCTTCAGATATGTTTACCTTCAAAACATATCTGAAAGTGAGCACGCTACAGAATGCTATGACACAATATATAATAATGAATAACATAAAAGAAAGACTGCATATTAATGGGCATTGAAGTAGAAACAGATCATTACAAGCAGACAAGACTAATCTCAATAACTAACAGTAACCAATAACACTGAACTAACCATTAACCTTGGGCTCGTCAGGGGTAGTAACTTATTGTAATGGCATTTACATAGCGCGTACTACTAGTAAGCGCTATATAAATGCAATTACAATTAATGATGCATAAGCAATATGAAGGCATACCAATGTATAACACTTGCACTGATCAGCCCTGTTTCACACTCCTTCAGAAGGATGGTTACCCACACACTGACTGGCGATGCGGATGTCTGAGGCGCCGGTGCGTATTTAGATATGCGGCAACACCGCTGGAGAGTGGATAAAGACTCTGAACATAAGTAGCAGCCTCACTTGTAAGCTGTCACATTCTGGAGCGAAGCAGCCGGTTACTGCTCAGTCACTCCACGCTGGTGGAGTCGCACGCCACCAATACAACTCAGTGGGCCTACCACGCAGGTAGAAGTAGGCGGCTCCGTTGCTGATGGTGTCTGCAGGAGCCACAAGAGGTACCGAGAAAGCGGACCATGCACTGAAAGCGAGGGAGGAGGAGGAGGAGGAGGCGGCGGCGGCCGACCAGCGGTTCGCCTCATATCACAGAAGCATCATTCTATGCCCGAGGGAAGAGTCAAGTTCAAGCGAGTGCTCGGACACGGCTTATTGCTCCCATCATGTGACACCGCTACTCAGGACGCCGAATGGGGTTGCTCTGATGGGCGCTATGGGAACTAGACGCTATCGCGTTGTAAAGGGCAAGGGGTGAAGACACAGTCGTGACGCACTATACAGGCCGGGTGGCTGTAGTCTTGGAAAGTCTATTTACCATCACTAAGGTGCAGTTCACATGACATGGTCTTTAGTTCACACGCAGTGCGCATGCATGCAGTTTACATGAACGTCTGTCTTTATCTACATAAAGCATAGACACTGCGCTAATGAATTGCAGCTTAATTAGCCGAGGACACCGAGAAGCTATTAGACAGTCTCGAACACCGTGACCCTTAAGGCAACACAGCAGGGGTGTTTAGGAGGGAGTGTTAGGAATGGGGGGACAGGAAGCGACGCACACGTGACGAGAGTACAGGCAGAGTGGCTATCGGCAGCAGAAGTCTACTCGCCAAAGTCTGTTCCCTTTACAAGGTTTAGGACCATTCCAGGCGTTCCACCGAGAGCGGCAGTCATCTATTGAAGACCCGGGAGCCTTTCAACGACGAGTCGGCAGCAGGTACGTCCTAAGCCAGAGAGCATTAACGGGTGAACCTTGGACCCAGAAGGGCCGCCCTGCTGGGGTGAGCCTGCTTCTTTCAGCACTGAGTTGCTGGTAGAATTGCTAGCCCATGTCAAAAAGGAAGCTCATCCTGGAGTCATTCTGGACTCATCTGATGATTACAGTCAGGCTATTCCTGCAATTATCTGAGGAAGTCATCCCAAGCCATCCTGAAGTATGCCTGTAGGACGAAAAATGTAAATGTGATGACGAACCTAGACTCATCACAAAAACTACAGTAGGATGGTGTTCTGATGACTTCTACTGGCAGGGAGTGATTACCTTTTACAACTCTACAAATACTAATTGACAACTTCAGGATGAGTGAGAATTACTCCAGGATGGGTTCTAGCTAATTTAAGGATGACTGTCAATTATTCCAGGATGATCCTATAACCGCTCCAGGATGGAAGTGGATTACTCTGGAATGATCCCATGACAATTTCTGGATGAGTGTGGATTATTCCTGGATGATCCTATGACAGCTTCAGGATGGCTATTGATTACATCAGAATGGCCCCATTATATTTTCAGAATGAGTGTTGATTACTCTAGGATGACGTGGTGAAAGGGAGGCATGTTTTTGTCCTTGATATTTGGATTTAAGCAGTGACTCTAAGACAAGTTCATTTTCACGGTCTGATGCGTCATTTTTAGCTGTGGATTTTTGATGAAGGACACTAGCCATCCCTGCTAAAAGGGCCAGGTTGTCAAGTTTCTGCAAACTCATCCGCAAACTTGCATCACCAGGCTGAGAAGTTGTGCTTTCAGCATGAGCTTTGTTACCAACTCTTATATAATCCAGTCCACTCTGCTTGGCTTTTTCGTCCTTGCATCTTTTCTCTTCAATTTCTTCCTCTTGTAGTTCGCGTAACCCCCCCTCTTAAGTCTACCAGCGCTTCCCCGATTGCCACAGTCCATTAACATCTGCTTTTCCTCCAGTGCCCTTTGAAGTAACACCTGTTTTAGACCCTCTGTTGTGCCAGAATAGCTTGCAATTATCTCTTGAAAAATATCCTGAATCATTAGACAGTTTCTTCACTAAAAAAAAAGCAAGAGAAAAAAATATATATTTACATATGAACTTCAAAACAGATAAGAACACATTGAACACTTGCAATATATCTTCACGCTCTAGCCATAATATATAAAGAGGTATTGATAATAAAGGACACATGTACAATCTATCCATAAGCAAGCAAGTAAGTTTTCCTTAATAGACAGTACAGATTGTAAGCCTGAACTTGAACCTCCTGAAAACAGTTGGCTAAATAAAATAGTTTATCCAAAAATGGCTGCCTTTTAGTAGTGCCACAGCTAAACGTTTCAGTCTTTTTCATAAGTGTTACATTTGTCTCTGGAGAGCAATCCAAGGCATATGTGGGGACATGCATGTTCATTTTTACTGTCCATTATTGGATTAATTAATCACAAATGTAGGTTTTTACTGAAACAGGTTGGTAATTTGTACCGTTATCCTGCAGTTGCAAATTTATTATAAAGGTTTTCTTATTGTGCTTACCAGATGATTGGAACAGAATCATAGCTTTAAAATCTCTCTCTTTTCTGTGCTTGGCCGACCAGCTTCATCTAGATTTTCAACCAGTCATTTACAAAGAACTTCCCCGGGATTGTCCAAAAGCAGAAAGTCACCATCTTTTCGAACACACACAGAATGATCGAAAGTGAAAAACAGGACATTGAATGAAACCATAATTATGTCCTGCTAGATATAAAAATCAGGAATTAGTTTGTGTGTGGTTTAAGTTTCAGAGGTACAAAGCATATCAAACTGATTAACAGATTTAATTGGAGAAAAGCATCCCAAAAAGTACACTGACCTGATGCAATTTCTATCTAATATGCCTAGATTTGGGACTACAAAGAAGTGTTTGGGCATGCACTGAAGGCCATTGAGGAAATCACCTAATAATCAACTTTATTTTTGGAGAGCCAGAGTGTATGCTTAGGTCTTGCTGCTCAGGACAAATAGTAATAGCAAAGTAGAGGCATTATGAGAGAAATAGAAGAACTATCAATAAGTGAACTTTCACACTGGGGTTTGTGACGGGAAATCAAGTTACCTATCCCCACAGATGCATAGAGAGTCAGATGCCTGCTACCCTCTGCCCACCGGCACCCCCAACATGAAAGGACAAGCGTTAAAAATGCAATAGGTTTCACCTTTTATTAAGATAAATATATTAGCTTTGCTAGTAGTATTGTACGTTAATTGTCCAATATGTAATGGCTTTATAAATGAAACAAAAGGCATTACAATGGCAAATACATAAAGCAAAAGCATTGGCATAGCCAATAGGTCTCCCCTCTGGGGCCTTATAAGTGTTTTGCCAGAGGTGTTTGGAAGTTTGGTAAGAGATGCAATTTAACATAAAGGGATCCCATACCTCGTTGACACATGCAGTACCCGCAGTTCAAACGAGAAGAGGGCATGGGGAAACCTCTTATAAGATCTCAATCAATGGGGAAGGCACGAATTACTGCAACTTGTGCGTGCTTTCAAAGTATAAATATTTAACACATGATCCGAGGCAGTTGAATGCTAGAAGCGCGAAGGAGAGAGAGAGGAGAAGGAGAAGGAGAGAGAGAGAGAGAGAGAAGAGGAGAGAAGGAGAGAGAGAGAAGAGAGAGAGAAGAGAGAGAGAGGAGAGAGAGAGGAGAGAGAGATAGAGAGAAGGAGAGAGAGAGAGAGAGAGAAGGAGAGAGAGATAGAGAGAAGGAGAGAGAGATAGAGAGAGGGAGAGAGAGAGTGTTTATGCGTACGTACGTGCATCATAGGCAACAACTGTCATGGCAGCGTCGTGGAGCGTCGAGATTACGAATGACTGAGCGTTTAAGTCCTGCCTTCATTGTGCTCCTGCTCCGCTCAGTTATACCGAGCGGATTTCCCAAGTGTTTTCAAGAGGAAGGTACTGTTTCACTGTACATTTTAACATGGATGAATTTTTGAGACCACACGAGTTTTGATGTTTCCCCTCGGGTGAGAGATCGCTCACCAGAGCGGTCTTCTTTGGACTTTCAAACATTACGATTTCGACATTATTCACCTTATTATAGGGAACGTTTGAAGTACTGCATTTTTGTTTCTTTTCCAACTGCGCCACCTAGCGTTTATTTTTCATCATTGCACTTCTACAGGAAAATATTATCCACACAATTTAGAAACTGTATATTCAAATCTTTGAGTGTTATTTCTGATGCATTATTTCAAGTCCCTTTGTGAAACTTAGGTCCGCATGAAGCTCTTAACAAATGTTACTGGCCTTGCTGGAGAAGTGGAGCTGTTTATTGTGACAATTGTGTCTACTTTTATTATTTTAATTTATGTGGTTGCCTTCAGACTTGTAGCTTATGCATATAGTTGTGCCTACTATGTTGTGCTAAAATTTATAGAACTGCTGCAAATTGTTGATATGGACGTCACATAATCTATACCATGTTAAATTTTGGTGTGCGTTTGGGGTAGTCATGGAAGTCGTGTACCCTGTGTTGAGTCGTGGAAGTGCTAGATTTTTATTTTATTGCAGTGAACCACATATGTGCTCAATTTATTTGAGGTGTTCATTCCTAGTTGTAATTGCTTTAATTGGTTGAGCCATATAAGTGCGCAAATTGAGTTGGGATGCTCAATTTAATGCATTTCTAGTGATTATTAGTAGGAGCGTATGATACTGCAATACGTTTTGGAAACTATTTTTGGTAGGTGATGAGATTTATTTATGCTGCATGTTTTTGATGAACCACTTTTTCTTAGTGCTCTATTCCAATAGAGGGGTTCACATTTTTACTGTGAGGAGTCGTGCAGGGACTACATTTTCTATTATTGTATTGAAGCACTTTTGGGCTCAAAATGTTTTGAGGTATTTAATTCTATTTTGAATTTTCTGAAGATTAGTTTTTCCAGTTTGGACTTTTAGAGTGTATCTTTTGTGGAGCCGCATGGGTGCTCATTTTTTGAGGCGCTCCATCCGTTTCAGGTTGAATTATATGGGGCGGCAGAGTGCTCAGTTCTGTTCATGCTCAGTTTTATACATGATTTATATTATTGAACCACGTAAGTGCTCTATTCAGCTAGAGGTGTTCAGTTATACAGAGAGCCGCTGGGGAGTCATGTACCCCGTGCGCTGGTGTCATGTACCCTTTGAAGTATCTTTTGCCTTGATATGTGTTTGAAAAGTCATTTGGGGAGTCATGTACCCCGTGCAGAGTGTTGTAATTGGAGTACATTAAGTTGGGGAGTCATGTACCCCATGCAGTAGGAGTCATGCACCTTGTGCTGTGTGTTTTATTTTAGGTGTGTTTCGGGGAGTCATGTATCCCGTGTGTTGGGAAGTTATGTACCCCTTTGATATGCGTTTTGGGTATACCCCATGCTGTTTGTTCTACCATTGTGGTGTTCTATTGTACACTGTGTTGTGCGGTGTGTTGCTTAGCTTAGAACTGCTGCATCCTGTCTTTGTTATTTTTTGGGGCGCCATTTTTTATTTAGTTTTGGTTCCCTTTTTATTGCTTTTCGTGACAGTCTGGCCAACTGACATGATTTGTGATATTTAGGCTTTTGGTTTGTGATGGGGGACGGTGGTTATGTGAGGTCTAATTTGTCAGATTGAATTGTTATGTGATGTTTTTGCATTGGTTTTGTGCGAGGTGACATTATGCCTCGTCACGTTTTGTGCAAGAATTCCTATATTATGCTATATTGCTATATCATAATTTTTATTTGTAGTCATTAATTTATTAGGTCTCGCCTGCCGATGCGCTTGCGCATTCGAGCTGGCGAGAGTATAGGGGCTTTCCCAGAGTTTAACCAGACTGGCGATTTGATGCAGTGCATGTGCGCTTTTAGCTCAATGCGCAAGCGCAATGAGTTAAAATGCGCGTGCACAGCATCAAATCTCCAGCCATCGCCATCTGTTCCCCAGCTTGGTGCCACCAGCACCTCCCGTCTCTCTCCCCGCACACAGCTTTACTCGCATTTCTCCTCCCCCTTCCCAGCCGCCAGCACCTCCCCTCTCTCTCCCCGCACACAGCCTTACTCGCATTTCTCCTCCACCCTCCCCACCCGCCAGCACCTACCCTCTCTCTCCCCGCACACAGCCTTACTCTCATTTCTCCTCCCCCTCCCCAGCCGCCAGCACCTCCCCTCTCTCTCCCTGCACACACGCTCTTTAACTTGTTTTCTCTCTGTCCCTTATCTCTAGCTCTGCCAACACTCTCTAATGTCCCATCCCTCACGCTCTCTTCACTCCGTCTCTCGCATTTCTCCTCCCCTCTCCCAGTGTACTTTTATTTTTCGGAGTTCGTCTGGACAGACGAGCTGTTAGCAAGGAACCCAACCACTGTGATAAGCTGCCTCACAGTTCATTGACTGGCAGAGTTTGGCATGTTTCTGTCGGGTTCTTTTGTGTTTGGCTGTATTTACAAGTGCAGGCGTTGCAGTGCTCCACCCGCTGGCGGTCGGGTAGCTGCCTTTGCCTGGCTTTTGAATGCATCCTTTCATAGCCATAAGAATGCACCCCCTACGTCTTGCACAAGCAGACAATGCACAATTATCATGCATAAGTGGGTTGCTAAAAATGGCACCAGCCTCATTGTGCTAGGTGAGTGCAAATGTGTTTGTGGAATTCGAGAGAAATTACGTAATGAATTGACATTCTGAGTGCGGCTCTTCCGGTACTAAACCCTAAAGAAGCTTCCATAATGTGAAGTACTTAAGGTGGCTTAGGTTCCATTTCGGAACCAGTCACTTCCAAGCCCCTGAAGTGCAGGATGCAACGCCCACTGCCTGCCTTGTTTTGCAGCCCATGCTAAGGGCCAGTCATGCACCCACAGGAAGGAGTGACGGGCTCTTTGCAACAGTCCAGCTTACTAGTCTGTCCCCTTGTTACATGGTGTGTAGCAACCCTCAGCACTTGCAGTGTCCATGTCTTTCTTCCAACTGGTGCCCCGTGTTTGTGCGGGGTTGTGAGGACATGTAACTTGTTTCCTTCAAAGCAAGGGTCTCAGGGCTGACAGATGCCCTTCATATCTCCTCTTCAAAGACGGTCTGCTCCGTTGTCTTTCTATCCGAGTCTGTCATCACTGACACCATACTTGGATGTTAATCTCTTCAATTAAATCTTTTACTTGCTCTCCCTGCCCCTATCTCTTTCACTCTCTAAGCACAGGGAACATTGCAGCTTTATCAGTTCCTATCTCTTGCCAATGCTGTTACAAAATCCTTTGGAAGGTACCTTTGTTTATCTCAGTGCTGCTATTTCACAGCATACCATATTGTGTTCCTGAACTCGGTTTCACCAATTGTTCTTTAAAAAAACGCTACCTAGTGAGAAAACTAAACTTAGTTGTGTTAAATGTGCACCACACTTGTTACACTTTTATTTAAATGCAGGTGAGATGCAATTTGAGCTTTAGTATCCAATATTGCATACTGTGAACTCTCTTTCCTTCCTTCTTTGTTTGTTTCTTTTTCCTTTTCTCCAATTTTTTGCATTGCTTCTTACCTTTTTAGGTCTCGCCTGTCAATGCGCATTGAGCGGAACGACTATAGGGGCTTTTACAGAAGTTTAACTAGACTGGCGATTTGATGCAGTCAGGGCCGGCCTTAGGCATGTGCAAGCTGTGCACCTGCACAGGGCCACCAAACCCCAGGGGCCACCACACCAATATATATCCTTAATATATTTATCCTCTGAGGATGGATACATATTTATGTGGCGGCCCCTGGCAGGGATTTGGTAGCCTCCGGGTCTGTTCCACTTCTAAACACCCTGACCCCCCCCCCTTTTACTGGCCTCCGCGCTCTGCCCCACCCGGACCCACTCTTCCGGAGCCCCCTACCTACGCTCCCTGCCCAGGGCCACTATGACCCTAGAGCCGCCCCTGATGCAGTGCATGTGCGCTTTTAGCTCAATGCACAAGCACAATGAGTTAAAATGCACGTGCACAGCATCAAATCGCCAGTCTTCGCCATCTGTTCCCCAGCTTGGTGCCGCCAGCACCTCCCCTCTCTCTCCCTGCAGTTTCACAGCCGCCAGGCTCGCATTTATCCTCCCTTTCCCCAGCCGCCAGCACCTCCCCTCTCTCCCTGCAGTTTCACGGCCGCCAGGCTCGCATTCCTCCTCCCCCTCCCCAGCCGCTAGCACCTCCCCTCTCTCCCTGCAGTTTCACGGCCGCCAGGCTCGCATTCCTCCTCCCCCCCCCAGCCGCTAGCACCTCCCCTCCCTCTCCCTGCAGTTTCACGGCCGCTAGGCCGTGTCTGCCTTTATTTTACTTTTCTTGTTTTAATTCCGCCCTAAAAACACGCAGATATCAGTGTAGGCCTGACAGGGAAATAAATCATAAGCATTTTTTGCACAGCCAGGCTCGCATTTCTCCTCCCCCTCCCCATCCGCCAGCACCTCCCCTATCTCTCCCTGCAGTTTCACGGCCGCCAGGCTCACAATTCTCCTCCCCCTCCCCAGCCGCCAGCACCTCCCCTCTCTCTCCCTGCAGTTTCATCCCTTTATTTTACTTTTCTTGTTTTAATTCCGCCCTAAAAACACGCAGATATCAGTGTAGGCCTGACAGGGAAATAAATCATAAGCATTTTTTGCACAGCCAGGCTCGCATTTCTCCTCCCCCTCCCCAGCACCTCCCCTCTCTCTCCCAGCAGTTTCACGGCCGCCAGGCTCGCATTTCTCCTCCCCCTCCCCAGCACCTCCCCTCTCTCTCCCTGCAGTTTCACGGCCGCTAGGCCGTGTCTCCCTTTATTTTACTTTTCTTGTTTTAATTCCGCCCTAAAAACACGCAGATATCAGCGTAGGCCTGACAGGGAAATAAATCATAAGCATTTTTTGCCAGTGTATTATGCGCCTTTCTGCAGGCCCTTCCAAACCCAACGATGCCACTTATTAAAAGACTTGCGGTGACGCAGCACAGATGTTTCCTTCCACAAGATTTTAAGTAGCAGCACGTGAGTTCCTAAAACTGGCATACAGGGCATGCTCATTTAGTAGTTAGCAGGTTGCATTGTTTGCTTTAACCATCAAAAGGTTCGTGTGAGGTTGCAGCCCGGTGTCCGTCATCCTCCCATCAGCGTCCCTGGGTGCATTCACGGCAGTTTTTGGTATTCTTTTACACGCTTTAACGAGCAGAGTGTTTTTCACCTTTTAAGCCCTCAGTGCTATGTGTTGGACTCTGCTCGGGTTCACCGTTTGTGGAGCTGGCATCCCATGACACCTCTGGCCTGAAGTGATTTGCAGTGACGCCATTACTCAGCAGTTTACAGTTGGTTCTGGTCTGCTTTATCTGTCAGGGGAGACATCAAAGTTGTGCGGTGGCTCCCAGCCCCCGAGAGACTGGGCGGGGCAGCTACCTCTTATCTCTCCATCAGCCCGTCTTTTCACAGGGCACACTGTCTCTGATAACATCCCGCCCGCGGAACCCTTTAAAGACGGTCATGTGGTTAGGCTGGACAAAGGGGCCTGAATGTAAACGAGTACACGGGAGAAGGAAAATCAACAAATCTAAACAAAACTACATCTGACCTGGTAAGATTTTAGTAAAAAAAGAGAAAACAAGACTGTTAGGATGGCATTGTGATGCATATTTGGGATAGGAGTTTTGCAAACCTGCTGTCTGTCCTAAGGGACCCTCCTCAAGACCGAGCCAAAAACAATCAGTATACATGATGTATCCTTGTTGAGCGATCTGTAGGAGGGCAATGACATCGAACAAAAAGTTACCATCTAAGTTGTACCCTAGTGGGACCAAAAATGAATATTAGAGATGCAGTTTATACTATATTATTAATTTGGGCTTGACGTAAATAGTGACTGCTCTGTACATCATGTTTCACCGCATTTTATCGAATACAGTCTCTTTCTGTTTCTATGAAAACGATTCTTTGTGTTCTAGCGGTCAAATCGGGCACAATGCACTCGACTTTCAAATGTGTGCCTTTTTTCGACGATGTAGCAATGAAGTGTGTGGCCCATATTCTTGAATCTTTGCAGCCAGGGGCGCGGATTCAGAGGTGCAGCGGCACCATCCATCCATCCATCCACCCCACTCCATCCATCCATCCCCCCCACTCCATCCATCCATCTCACTCCATCCATCCATCCCCCCACTCCATCCAGCCATCTCACTCCATCCATCCCCCCACTCATCCATCCCCACTCCATCCCCCCCACTCCATCCATCCATCCCTCCCCATCCATCAACCCTATCCATCCATCCATCCCTCCCTCCCCATCCATCCCACTCCATCCATCCATCCATCCATCCATCCCACTCCATCCATCCATCCATCCATCCATCCCCCACCCATCCCCGCCCCACACTCCATCCCTCGCCCACACTCCATCCCTCGCCCACACTCCATCCCTCGCCCACACTCCATCCCTCGCCCACACCCCATCCCTCGCCCACACCCCATCCCTCGCCCACACCCCATCCCTCGCCCACACCCCATCCCTCGCCCACACTCCATCCCTCGCCCACACCCCATCCCTCGCCCACTATGCGCTACCACAGCATCACTAAATGCCACATCATCATTCAGAGCCGCCACATCATCATTCAGAGCCACCACAGCATCAATCTGTGCAACCATTCAACAACTGATTCAAATATGTTCTCTCAATGTTTCACACTTTATTACAAATGTCACACAAAAAAATGTTAATATTTCACTTCTGTTCTTGTATTTTCATCACAATAAAATACACTAAACATAATCTTCCAAAACGTTATTTGCAAAAGTTTAAGCTATTGCCATTATAAATTACAATAACTTTTTTTTAAGTATTAATTATTGGAAACAATACAACCCATTGTTATTTTTAATACATCTAAGTCATGTAAATACAACACATATTGCATTACAAATGCTATAGGTGTCACGTTTGCAAAAGTTAACACTATTGTTATAATTTCGTTATTTTCAAAACAAAAACATAAATAAAAAATGTGTCATTTACAATACTAATACCTCTAACTTTACTAATGCGAGCCCTATTGCATTGCAAACGTATTATTTATAACATTTTCAAAAGATTGTGATTTGTCAGATCAATACATGGAAGACAGGGGAAAACTAAACATGTACCTTTACTAATGCTATAGATGTAACATTTGCTAAATATATAACTATTGGCATTTCAAATACCAAAATTAATACTTTCATAATTTGCAAAACAAAAATTAAAAAATATTTACATTTACCACACCAAAAGCTCAAACTTTTCTAGTGCGAGACCTATCGCATTTCGAATGCTTGTTGTATTCTTTCTAACTTTTTGCCATTGCTCCCTCTTTCTTTCCTTCTGGGTTGGACTCCTTTGCCATTTCTTTCCTGGTTTCCTTTGTTCTTTTCTCCTTTTTTGCTTTGTTTTCATTTCTCTTTCCTTCTGTAATTCTTTTTTACATTCCTTACTTTTTACTTGTTTCTCTCATGTATTCCTTCTTTCTCTTTATTTTCCTTCTATGTTTTGTTGTTACCTTCTTTCATTCTTTTCGCCTTTTTGCTTCTTTCTTCATTTCTTCCCTTCTTCGTTCTTACTACTTTTCCTCTTCCTTTCCCTCTATCTTCCTTTTTGTCTTCCTTGCCCTCCTTACTTTTTTGGTCTTCTTCCCTTTTTTGTCTTCCTTCCTTCTCTCCTTCCTTTCTGCTGAGTTCACGTGCTCCAGCTTTGGTTGGAACTTAAGTGAATCTATCTATCGCCCTCCCTCCCTCCATCGCATCACCACAGCATCACTCAGCGCAACCACAGCATCACTTGTTCAAATATGTTCTCTCAATGTTTCAAGCTTTATTACAAATGACACAAAAAAAATTAAAATAATTCTATGTGTCACATTTGCAAATTCTATAAATATTGGCATTTACATTAACATAATAATACATTTGCTATTATAAAAACATAACAAATTACTACATTTACAAGACCAATAGCTCCAACTTTTCTAATGCAATACCTATTGCATTTCCAGTGCTTGTTTTTGTTAACTGCTTATTTGAAATCCTGACATTGTCAGGGCATACTGTATTTATTTTCTCTTGCTTTCTATTGTTTTAAAGGAGGGAGATGTGTTATATTCTGGTCTTCTCCTTCCCTGCTGCTCAGCCTGTGTGTGTGATGTCATTAGAATGTTCGTGTATGCATGGTTTGAATGTGTGGTCAGTTTGAGAGAGCGGGGCCTTCCTTACAACCTAACTTATAAACCTACTTAAGAATACCTACGACTATTGGATTTGCTTACCTCTCAAGATACCTTCATCAATTTTAACCGTATGGTATTGGGAAGGCCCTATAATTAGGTAATGATGCCATAAAGAAAGTGAAAACTCGTTCAAATTTAACCTTGTCAATTGTAGACTTCAACCAGAGGTCATTAGGGTTAAAGATAACACGGTTGCCTGCCCACTCTCAGCACTGTATTTTGATTTAGGACGCACTCGGCTTGACATCCGGAAATTAGGAGATATATACACCAATGTACCACTGGATCAGACCTCTACCAGGAGAGACGAGCCTTTTCAGAACAGCCATTTTGGAGCAGCATAGGGCAGCACCGCAACTACCAGGCGCTCCAAGCGCATATGAAGGAGTCCGGGTGGCTCAGCGAGTTACCTGCTGATTAGTAGGGTAATCTTAAGGCCATGAGGGGGTTGTGGAGTTGGGTGACAGTTTCCACAGATGTTCGTGATCGCCACCCACAGAGCCATTGTGCATGGTGCAGGGCACCTGAAATGTGTCATAGAAAGTGAACCCTGGAGCAACCTATATGAAGGAGGCTGAGTGGCTCAGCGAGTTACCTGCTCCCTGCTGATTAATAAGGTACTCTTAAGGCATTGAGTGGGGTGTGGAGTTGGTTGCCGGTCTCCACAAATATTCGTGATCTCCATTCACACAACAGTTGTGCATGGTGCAGAGCACCTTGAAATGTGTCAGAGGAGGTGAACCTTGGAAGCTAGCGGCTCATCTCGTTTCACAGGAGCGTGCGGTTGTTCCCTGCCAGGCCGCTAGCATTGAAATGAGCTGCTGGGACAATCTTGCTTTGCCACCACATGGATAACTTTGGAGTCATGCTGTGCACATAAATGAATATGGACGTGCGCTTGAATATCTCCTGTTGTTACTCATGGACCCCTGTGGGTATGGGGAGTGGATTACCCTGTTTGAGTATTACTGCCTTGCCAACTACATGGTTTTAAAGACTTTCTTCTTACTTAAAAAGTGAATACCAGCAGGCCTTCTCAAATCTGTTAAAATGCTAATAAAGAAAGATTCAAAATGAGGTGCAAACTTTCTTCAATGTAATGCATTTCCTGAGCACCTTTTTAAAAACATTTTTTTTAAATTACATCACAGTTCATCACAAACATACACTGCTAAATTATTGAAAAGGAAAAACAAACAGCCTTCCATGTAGTAGTAGAGCAAGAAAAGGTCAGCAGGCTAGATGGCCCTTCCCAGGTCGTCCTTGTTCATATTAGCATTAACACGTAGGCACTCATTACGAGTTGCCTACAAATCCTACCAATGACTCCTGCACCTTGCATACAATAGTACTGTTAATTCCTCGGGACTAGAGTTTGAGGCACTGCAAGTGAGACCATGAAGCCGCCTCCAATAGAAATCAGAAATTACTGGTGGGATGGTAATTTCAGGGTAGAGTCTCCGGTAATTTCTCTTTCTACCCCACTCAGGATTTCAAACTACTATTTTTGCAAAAATACACCCAAAAAGGTATTTGTGCGCTTTATAAATTGTTTAAAATAAGATTTGCACCCCAAATAACCAAGTAAAAAGACCCGCTGAGGTGCTGCAGATTTCATAATTCCGATGGGAACAGTACTTGTTACCGGCACATCAGAATTAATGGCCACTCGTAACGAGGGCATTCGAATTTACCAGTAGTCACGCCAGAACAAATATGTATGCAATATCCATGATAAAATCTGCAGGCAGATGCTACAGCTATAAATAAAGTTTGTATAACTTGCATGTAGAACAGCGGCCCACACAGTGACATGAATAATTGAACCTCTGGTTTCCCAAGCCAAGATAATTCAGCAAAGACTACAAATAGAAGATCAGTATCCATGTTTCATGTGTGTGCTGCCAAGCACTGGGATGAAGAGTGGCAAGTACCAGGACCAATGCCACATCTCCTTTGCTAAATCAAGGGAGAGGATATGGAATGCATGCTAAGAACAATTTGAAAACCTCTTGGATATGTGATACTATTGCAGCTTGTGTCCCGATATCCAATTGCTTGATTTTATCGATGAACTCCTCTTTCTTCTCACACTTTAAAAAATGGGAAAGAAAACACATTTAAAATTAGGTGTTTCATCACATTCCAAGGGAGTATACACTTTTGCCTTGTGTATCCTTACTTGCAATAATGGAGTACAAAATAAGCAGTGGCAATGCCTAGAGGTCTGCATTTAATGTGCTGCTGCATTCAGCGTTCACATTTGAATGAGACATTCGAGAGCAAGGCTGCAGGATGAAGGTAATAGGATACATTCAGACAGCCAATAGCATTAGGTGAGAAATTAACATTCCACTCGGTAGGGTCAAGAAAATATTGATCATGTCTCCAGGCAATGGCTGGAAAAAGCTGATTGGAGAAAACCTGCTAAAATCCAGACCTAAAAATCAATTTAGGATGACAAGCGAAAGGATAGTCAGTCATCAGCCGTCCCCAAGTATGAGTCAAACATAAAATTGGAATTGACTGCGAAAAGCCACGTAGAGAGGTCCCAATCAAAGTGGTCCATAGAGTATGTCAGTCAAAATTGAACAAAGGATACGGGGAGGAGATTTGGAATTATTGATCAGGAAGGAGGAAGCTAAAATGGATCAGCCGCTGCAGAGCGGTTAAATAAAAGTTAAACAGTGATTCAGAACTTCATAATTTTTTATAGTTCTTTAATGATGAGGAGTTTTTTTGACTTTCGCGATTAATTTCATTTGATGACTGGCTAGATATGTACAATTGCAGCCCATAGGTGGGATATCTATGAAACCTCAAAATTGGGGAATTAACTCAATACAGAAATGTATTTGTAGAGCTTCTGTGATCAATGAGTAATCCATTTCATTTATATGATATTAATCTGTTATCCATTTACCACAAGATTGGCTAGTATTCAGGAGGACATGGTGGTTATATATTTATGGATGATGATACTGCAATTGAGAGTATGGCTAGGATCAACATTCTGCCAGCCTTGTTGATTAACATTTAGAATATTGGACCACTTTTTTTGGACGTGTAGCAGGGATATATATGGGGTATATCTACTGATATTTCATTGATTATACTAAAATTGATATTATTGCCAGGATTAACATTCTGGATATACTTATGGCTTATATGGTAACCTTTCTGGTAAATAATTGGAACATATGAACCATTTTTACTGGACAAGCAGTAGCGATCTAATTCACAAAATATATATGATTTTCGTGTTTTCTGTTTGGTGAATTCTGAATTGTGGGGTGAACATAAGGAATAGTTGTTGTGCACTGACCGTGTTGACAGGCCAGCACATTGAATAGGAAATAACTGTGTTCACTGTAGGACAATTGCGCTTAAAACGTTATCAGGAACACAGCAGGAGGCGACACGCCCACGAGAGGTGATAGGATAAGGGGGTTAGCTTTGTAGCCGGATTTGCTGGCCGCACGAAGCAAAAGTCTACGGATCACGAAGCAAGCTTAGAAATCGGCAATTTAGTTTGGATATAGGCAACATATTAGAAGTAATCCAGGGCTGACTTCTTAGAATATGGCACAACGGACCTGGTTGGGAACCGCGACCTAGGTAATACATCAGAAACATTTCCGGTATAACTATAGCAGATTGTGATTGGATGATTCTACGAGACTGAGATAGCGGACTTCCTTTTTTTGGGAACCTCGGTACAGGAAACACATTAGAAGTTGTAGCAGACTAGGATTGGTTTATACTACTAGTATAGGATAGCGGATCGAGCAGGGAACAGCATATTAAGTGACGGTCTTTTTGCAGGGAATTTAACATGAATGTGAAACGTTTACGGTATAACTGTAGCAGATTGTGATTAGATGATTCAATGAGAAATCGGACTCTCTCTTTTGGGAACACTGTAACAGGAAACACATTAGAAGCATTTCCAGCTTAGTTGTAGCGGATTGGGATTGGTTCATGTTACTAGAATGGGAGAGCGGACCTAGCAGGGAACAGCGTATTAAGTGACGATCTTTTCGCGGGTAATTCAACAAGAATGTGATTGGTTGATTGGGTAAATAAAGCAAGCGGTAATACAGTTGAGGTTTGACGACGGATTTAACGTACTGGTCGCCAGAGGAAGAGGACGTTGGGAACTGATACTAGTACTAAGGTAATGGGATTAGAGCAATATGAGACGAATATTGGGTATTAAGGAATGAATTGGACAAGGAACTTTGGTCTAACTTCAAAATTATGTGTGCTACTTTGGCGGTTTAGGAAGAATGTATATGACGTGAGAAGGGTGTATTCAATGGATTTTGGGTGAATCAGCGAGGGACTAGGTTCTGGTGATTACACATTAGGAAAGGTAAACTTAAGGCCATCTTTACTAATTTTGGGAAAATACCAGACTTTAAATTATGGGTGACAGCGGAACTTTTTACACTATTGCTTCAGGTATTTGGGAATCGATGGTATAGCATTGAAATTGGAGTTCTAAATAAACACTGATTGGAAGGAAACTACCCCCAATTGGGACATAGGTGAGCACCAACTGTTGTTTTAAGGCCATAGGCAAGATAGGTGATGGGAGTTTTAGGATTTGAGATTATATTTGAGTGTTACATGGAACAATATAATATGGGCCCTAATATACTGTTCATTAAGATTCTAACATTATTTGCACCCAATACCCAATTATTGCTGACCCTGTCTCATTAGAATTTAGACTAATAGAGATTGAGTGTTAGTGGCCATAATAGATTTACTGAGGTTCATCAATAGGACGCACAAATAATGGCAATACAACTGGGATTTTTCTAATTGTAGGAGAAGTTTAATAAACAAAGTGGTGAGATTTAAGGAGCGGTTATGAATGAGACGAGCTATTGGGTCATAACGTGATTCTGGGAACTTCACAATACTGTTTTAAGGTGAGAATATATGTATTGGTGTTTAAGTAGCATTGACTATGGTATCATGAATTAAGTGAATTTCTCGAAAGTTGGCACATTACAGAGGGATAATAATTAATCCTGTCATTGTTTGATGTTAAGAAGTTTTTATTCTTCCAACCACCTTGGAAGTATTGGATTATTCCGCCATGTACACATATGGAATGTTTAGAATGTTATATAGGCAGGCTGTGTCTGGAATTTCACCTATGAGTTAAAGGTTTTAGAATGGCATATAGGCAGAAGTTTGAAATATTAAGATCTGTCTGTACAACTGAAAACATACAGATTGGATTGTTATTAGATCATATGAGTTAGATTTGTTCTTTATATATTCTTTACAGCCCTGATGATGTCCCGGAGGGGACGAAACGCGTAAGGATAATGTTTGCCATTTGAACAAATTTCCATGAATGACGAAAAATTGATTCTTCAATGCAAGTGGATGTTATAAAATAATTAAAAATAAAAAAAAGACTTGAATGAAACCATCAAGCAAGCTGAGAATTCTTGGTCTACTTTTGAAAATCAGAAATTATACTAAAAATTATTTGTAGTTGGACACTCCATGGTTTACACTGTTCTTGATTTTTCAAGTGTTGCTTGCGTTGGGCCACTCCAAGTGGTAGTGTCATAAACTGTTGTGGAAATAGGTGATATGGAGTCAGGATTAATTTACTAAACACGTCTCACTGTGCACAAATGTACTCCCTCATCGCAGAGTTGAAATTTCAATACATAATCCTCCATTAAGGTAGGTAGGGGATTTATTGCGTCTCAGCCGCTGTGTAAGCACCGCCACCAGGACACGCGGGATCCTGGGGCAGAGTGCCGCGTGGCCATGATTGAAACCCAAAGGGCTGGAATTAATAGGAAATATTAATGTGATTTATCTCAGGCTCGATCCCTCTGCCTCAATGCTTTAGCAGTAGGTCAGGTTGTAACTGGATACTATATGGCTGGGATCGATAGTGGCAGATGTAACAAGACCGGCTTAATTTTTACAGAGATCTTAGCGGTCAAGGTAAATTAGTGCAAACAGGGAATACGTAATTGGCCCCGTCTCAATAATATATACAAACAAGTTCAAAACATTGCATGCACATGGAACGACACCATAATGATAGCCAGTTTTGCAAAAGTAGATATTGCAAGATGTTGGAATGCGTCGGACTACGTTTCTTAAATAGGGCGTAAACCTCAATCGCCACAGGCAACCAGCCCTTTCAATTACACAAATAGCAAACAAAATAAGGAGCCAGCATTACAACGGCTAAGTTATTTGAAGCATTTATCCTTATGCTTTGAAACGCATCCATGAAAACTGCCAGTGTTTTAGAAGATGTGCTGCTCTGAACACTACACAGCTTGGGGAACGTGACCAGGATTCAACAATAGAGCACACATTCATTTAGTAATGAAAGCTCACTACAAGTTGCAAGGACACAAGTAATGCTCAACAATATACAGTATTCAAATAAATAAATGTGATTAGCCTTCTTTGATTGACAACTTTTCAGTAGATCGAAAACTGTTCCATTTGGTCGAGAATCTTGAATACACGGAGGTGCACTTGGAACCAACATGGGACCTACAATACACGGGCAGTAATTTATTTTTCCTTACGGCGAAGAACTTGCTGTAAAACACATTTTTTAGGCTTTTTGGAATTTTTCCACAACTTACACAGGCAGGCACTGCGTCACACATACACATGCTCATACACAAAAGGTGCATATTAAACAAGCAGGCAGGCTGATACAGACAAACATACATACATTGCAACGCAGCCATTCATTATAACACGTACGAAGCACACACGTGCAGGGAGCTGCGTCTGAATTTGGCCCCTTAATGAAAACGCGTGCTTTCCGAAAAATGAGGAAGTTGGTCTGGGATGGAAATTGAGCAGCTGGGACCGAGAGCGGAGGATCGATGATGCTCTTTTTAAAGAAAGGCAGCGCTATGAATGGGGGCGTTGACCAAGGATGGGCGCGTTGAGCTTGCTCCGATGGACTAACGGTTACCCCCTGGTAACAGCTGCAACACTTACCTGAGTATACGCTAGAATCGATGAAGGAAGTGGAGTTGGAAAAATAGAGATACCGATGCCAACCCATCTGTACCCTTTTATTCTCTCTCACGGCGGTCTTCGTTCTTGCCGCAGAACAATGACGCCACTTCCGGCGCTCCCGGATGTGCGTAGGCTTTTGCAAGAGGAATCCTCTGGCTTCAGGTATATGCAAAGGTGAGAAGAGCTGCTCTCCATTGAGGACCCCCGGTTCGAGTCCCAGCCAGCCGGCAGACTGATGGTTTATAGTAGGTGATTTTGTCATTGTGTTCGATGCAGCTGTGCTTTTTAAAAATGTATTTTAGTATTGTGATGGAGTGAATTCGGCAGTCACCATGACGACAAAGCTTGTTTTCCTTTGCAAGACCTATTCCTCTGGCAATGAGCAGCAAAGCGTGCATGATATTCCGCGGGGCCGTAGATAACAACAAAGGCAGGTTATTGCACAGCAATTATTTGGCCTCTAAGACTGCAGGCGCGTATCTGTCTCCCTGGAGTCTGGACATGGCACAAAGTTTTAATGATGTCTGAGGTGGGCGTGGGCCTGTCCCTAAACTGCTCATCACTTCATGGCATGTTCAATGATTGATTATTCATTCCGTCCTTAACGTTAACTCCAGGGTTTTTCAAAGGCAGGCGCGCGCACTTAGAAACCTGTGTAAGCCTTGACCCCCTCCACTTTTTCAGCGCGGTCTAGTAACAGCCACCGCGATGAATGATGATTGCTTCTCGCGGCGCTGTCATGACTGAGTGACTGTATGCTGCTGGGCAAGGCGAGCGAGACGCAACCTGGCACACACACAGGCTGGGTGCCCATGCCTACCAACCCCCCCCCCCCCTTCCCCCCCGAAAAAAATGAATTTGTCCTGTATCGTAACCTGTGCCCATGTAAAGCGCTCCAATGCCTTCGCTTCGAGTTTGCGCTATGTAAACTTGCCCAAAAAATGGAACACTTCGAAACCATGGTGGAAAATATCGATGCATAACATAAGTCCTAAGATGTCATGGTATTGTTGTTCATCCGAAATTCACATCACTCGAGTGAACACAAAATCCATTGTCGATCGCTGCAGACTATCTTTTTTTCCAATAGGAATCGCTGGCACATTTAATACTGTTCACTATTCCTCTGAAACGTTTTATTTCTTTTAGAGCAGTAGTGACACTGTGAAGCCGTCTCGACGAGTTCTTTTCCCATCAAAAGACAGCCACAATGGGGGTACTCCGGGCGGCTGGCGCGTGTGAAGGAGCCCCCATCTTTTCTGAGATTTCTGCTTGCATTCACCTCATAGGGAAGATGACAGGGGTTTCCTTTTCCAATTTCACGAACAATGCAAACCGCGGCTTTACTGTTCGCTTCGATTACGTTTGATACATGTCGGACAGGTCACATTTAGGACCTGACACAAGCACTGTCCCTTTTGCCAAAGATTGTTCTGCACACCTGGGGCATTGCATCTTGGACTGCCTTAAGGTACTGGATATTACAGTGTCACTGTTTACTTGAGTGCACTTTTCCCATAATTACTCAGTTAATAGACAGTTGCCAGTGGAACATTCTATTACCTTACTATGTGCAATCCACTGCTCAAACAAATTACAAACTAGGGATACGGTGTTTCTGCAATGTCGTCATAACGTGCACATCGGGTGTCAAGTCAGTCCATCACACTGTACAGATGATGAGAAATGCACTATTGGTGCTGTCGTGCTGTACATGTGGGCGCGGAGTGCAACCAAAAGGCCACTCGGAGTGGGCATCGGGAGAGTCATGGATTTTGATTAGGGATGCTTGAAAGTCTCGAGCTTGAAAAGAAGTGTGAGTACTGTAGACAGAATCGGGTTGCTGGACTTGGAGAGTGTGACCGTGGATAGAAGGAAAATGTATGGGGCTGCTGGGGCAGAAAGGAGGGTGATCCGAGGTGTAGGTCTTTAAGGGCATTTGCTGGAATGGGGACCTAAAGGCTACTTGGGATAGTGTATTCCTACTGTGTGAAAATAAATGCACCACACTGCCATATAATAATTGTTTGAATTGCAGTTCGTAATAAATCAGACTATTGCCTGTGCCATGGTATTATCCTACTAGTCTATGCTGGGAGTCACGTGCAAGCCACAGCGTCCCGTTGCAAAATAATGAATTTGATATGATGTTTGATTTGAGAAAAGTGCATGTACTTTATTAAAGGATATAAATGACGTTGCTATTTTTTTAATGATGTTTCAGTATAGAAAATACAACTAAATAATGTGTAGGAATGTTATTACTATCAGTAACAGCATTTCGAAAAATGAAGCTGGCATATACATATCAATTTTTTCCACTCATTAAACTGTATCTCGAAGTCTGTTATGAAGCTCTGTGGTTATACTGAATAAGCAGCTATCTATGTTATTTGACACCTCTTTATTAATGTAAGAACTGCACTTTCACAATTGCTTTATTAACCTTCCTGCTTTCTCAAATTTGCTTGAAAATGCACCATTTGTCCCCTTTTTTTTTTTCAAAATTTTCTCGGGGGTGCAGTATGACAATCAATTTACGCCTCACTACTTTCAAATGTCACCAGCCGCCACTGTGAGCAGGTCTGTCCGCAGTTGTTTAATGAGTCTAACAATCTGATTCCACTAAACTATGTGTTTCTGGAAATACTCTATGAAGGAAGTGCAGCCTGGGGGTACAGAAAGTATTATTTGCAATCACAGCAGCGCACATGGTCATTTTAGGGTTGAGGGTGGGTTTGTGTTTTGGGGGGCCAGGTGTAATTTAAGGGTTTAGAGCAGGTTTGGGATTGGGGTGCGAGGGTTAATTTTAGGGTTTAGGGTGTGTTTGGGTTTTAGGGTACAAGGGTTAATATTAGGGTTTAGGGTGTGTTTGTGTTTGGTGTGCAAGGGTTAATTTGGGGGTTCAGGGTGTGTTTGGGTTTTGGTGTGCAAGGGTTAATTTGGGGGTTCAGGGTGTGTTTGTCTTTTGTGTTGCCATGGTTAATTTTAGGGTGTAGGGTGTGTTGGGGTTTGGGGTGCAAGGGTTAATTTGGGGGTTCAATCCAGGTCTCCTCATCAACTGCCGCTCTGCGGTAAAGCACGCCGCTGATGTAGCCAATCTCATCCTCAATTTAAACTCTGACGTAGCAATCCTGACGAAATCCTGGCTTAGCGAATCCTCTTCGCCCTGCCTAGACCTTCTAGTCCCGCCCAACTATCACATCGTAAGGCTGGACTGGCAATCACAAAAAAAAGGGGGTGGCATAGCCTGCACCTACCGCTCCAACCTCTTTATCACTGAACTTCTAGCCGATCCTACGGACTCCTGCTAATATCTTGCCTTCTCTGTCTGCAACAACACCTCCCTTCAGTGCAGACTGCACATCTTTTACCACCCTCCAGGCAAAAATGATACCTTGACAGACTACCTCATGGAAATCATCACAACCAAAGCCTCCCATAACCCAAATGACATTTTTCTTGGTGACTTCAACTTGCACTGGGACGACCCCAAGGACTCACAGGTCAACGCCTTCAGAGACTTCTTGGACGATCAATCCCTTACCCAAGCCGGATGCCTGATGTGGGGACGGTGACATGTTCCTCCTCCTACCTTCCACCGAGCCGACCGACTAACAGTGGGGACCAGAGGCTCTCATCCGGCCTCTCTCTGTGTTGGTGCTCACCCTCCAGTGAGGAACTGTAGTCAGGGATGCATCAGCAGATTCATACTTCAGCGATCCATTGTGCTCCTTAATGTGCCTGCCACTTTCGTTTACATGTGTGATTGGCCCTGTACGTTCTCTTGCAATCTTGCCTCATCTGTTTGAACCTCGGACCTTACCCCTCCCTTCCACTCGCTCCCAGCACCGTTTTGTCTGACCGGTCCGCTCAAACTTGCTGTGGTGTGGCCGCCATTACTAGTGTGCTGTATGGGCACCGCTCCAGTTTCGTTTTTCGGATTCGAGGCGAGCGCGCGCTCAGAACCTAGACGGGTATTCCTTTCCCTGGTATTTCTTTCCCTTGTAGCCGGTCTGCCCGCACTTTCACCTGCTCCTCCTGTCTTTGGTGCGCAGACTTGCGAGGGATTATGTGGCCTGCATTCAGTGAGCTCTGCTGTCTGATTAGTTGCCGAGCACCGTAGTGCATGACGGCTGGGGGCCGTCATCAGCATGGAAGGGGTTAAACGCATGCAATTTGTCGTTTATTTGATCAGTCACTACAGTACTCTCTGTACTTGTTGGAAGTTGTATTCATCAGATTCGAGATGTCACTTGTAAGGTATACGTTAGCTGTAAATGTAATGACAATTCGGCTTTTCTACATTGAAAGCATTGTATATCGAATATATGAAATCAATAAATAACATTCAAAGAAAATCATGAAGGAAATGGGACTGAGGGATTGAGTACCAGGTCTGAACCTATCATGTACTAATCCTACAGTTAAGAGTAAGAACAGAATGGGAGATATCGGCATCATATAACGTTGGTCGAGAAACACGACAAAAATGAAAGTTATCTTTACTTATCTTCTCCACTTCTGGTAGAGCTTTCGCTCTCGAGCAGAGTGGTCGCTCCCTTGCCTCCCTGGCGTCCCGTGGTATCGTAGCTCCGCTTATTTAACCAACTACTGCATCATTTGTTGCCTGCACTGTTCGCCGCTTTGTATTTGCGTTTGTTGAAAAAGCGCTATCACCTGCATTTGTATAATTGAGCATTTCTCCCCAAGCGCTACGCTCTCTTAACCCCTCCGCTGCCATTTTGTGTGTTGTGCTCGCCCTCTAGAGACCGCCCCGCCTCCCAGCTGAGACGCCCTCCCACTAAGCAGAAGCAGCGCTCCGCCAGCCCTCCGCGTTGTGACTCGCTTTCGCTCTCGAGCAGAGTGGTCGCTCCCTTGCCTCCCTGGCGTCCCGTGGTATCGTAGCTCCGCTTATTTAACCAACTACTGCATCATTTGTTGCCTGCACTGTTCGCCGCTTTGTATTTGCGTTTGTTGAAAAAGCGCTATCACCTGCATTTGTATAATTGAGCATTTCTCCCCAAGCGCTACGCTCTCTTAACCCCTCCGCTGCCATTTTGTGTGTTGTGCTCGCCCTCTAGAGACCGCCCCGCCTCCCAGCTGAGACGCCCTCGCCCCTCCCCCTCCACCATCCATATATGACAGGAGTTCCCGCGCGCAGCGTCCACGCGCACCTTCCGCGCCCAACCCGCGCCGAAGGTGCGCCAAAGGTAAGCCCGTCTACGCCCGTCCGCGCCTGGACCGCGCCCAGTGCCAGACCCCCTGCCCCCCTTCCCTCCCAGCCCCCCCGCATTACCTACGATGTCGCCTCCCTCCTAGCCCTTAACCCCGGCTGCTCCCCCAACTGCGTCCAAGCCGCTCCTGGACGCACCCATGGACCGTTCTCCTGCCTCTCCTGCAAATTTAGCGGCACCGACAACATCTCCGCTGCGACCACAACACAGATTCCCGACCCCAACCACCTAGAATGCATCCTTCTCAACACCAGCTCGGTCCACAAGCACGCCATTGACCTTTGGAATCTACTAGACACCATCTCTCCTGACGTCGCCTTCCTAACGGAAACATGGATGAACGCTTCCTCCGCCCCTGACATCGCCATCGCTATCCCTGAAGACTATAAGATCACTCGCAAGGACCGCACCGACCATACAGGAGGAGGAATCGCTATCGTCCATAAGAAATCTATCCGCATCACCACCAGCTCCGACGCCAACCTCGCTAACCCCGAACACCTTCACTTCCAGATCCACATCGACCCCAAGACCACACTCAGAGGCACCCTCCTCTACAGACCACCAGGACCACGCGCAAAATTCAGTGAAGACATCACGGACTTCATCACCCCACACGCACTCCCCTCCAAAGACTACATCCTTCTGGGAGACCTCAACTTCCACCTTGAAAAGAGCAACGACCGCAACACCGCCACCCTCTTAGACAACCTCGCCAACTTCGGACTTAAACAACTGGTCACTTCCCCCACACACATCGCAGGTCACACTCTCGACCCCATCTTCACCTCCAGCAACCATGTCTCCTTCAGCCACACTACAGATCTCCTCTGGACTGACCACAGCTGCGTTCACTTCACCTACAACAAGCCGAAACCCATCATCCACCTCCAACCAACTCTACAAAGAAACTGGAACAAAATCACCACAGAGCAGATCTCCACATCACTCCTTCAAACCTCCCCAGCCCTCTCTTCTAATGCCAACGAAGCCGCCTCCAACCTCACCCTTTGGTTATCCAACACCGCCGACACCTTAGCACCTCTGAAAAAACGTCAACACAAACTTGGCATCAAGAAGGCTTCATGGTTCAACGACGACCTCAAGAAATCCAAGAAACTGTGCCGCTCCCTTGAAAAGGCCTGGAAAAAAGACCCATCCACCAGCAACAAGGACGCCTTCAAAAGCGCCATCCGTACTCACCACCAACTGATCCGAAAAGCCAAGAAAACAGCATTCAAAGATCGACTTGATAACAACGCCCACAACAGCAAGGAACTTTTCAACATCGTCAAGGAATTTTCCAACCCCTCGGCCAACTCCAACAACATCACCCCCTCTCAAGCCCTCTGCGACTCCCTAGCCTCATTCTTCCACAACAAGATTGCAGACATCCACAACAGCTTCGACAACCAACCCGGAAGCCAACCCACCCCACCATCAACTGACCATCTTCCCCCCCGTTAACACCCTTAACGCCTGGAACCCAATCTCCACTGAGGACACCATCCGCCTGATGAACTCCATCCACTCAGGATCCCCCACAGACCCTTGCCCCCACCACATCTTCAACAAAGCAGACTCCGTCATAGCTCCGCACCTCCGAGACGTCATCAACTGCTCCTTCAACTCCGCTACCTTCCCAGAAGATTGGAAACACGCTGAACTCACCGCCCTTCTGAAAAAACCAACAGCAGACCCCACCGAACTCAAAAACTACCGCCCCATCTCGCTTCTTCCATTCCCGGCCAAAGTCATCGAGAAAGCTGTCAACAACCAGCTCGCCGCCTTCCTCGAAGACAACAAATCACTCGACCCCTCACAATCTGGCTTCCGAGCCAAACACAGCACTGAGACCGCCCTCATCGCAGCAACTGACGACATTCGAACTCTACTGGACAATGGAGACACAGTCGCCCTCATCCTCCTCGACCTCTCTGCAGCCTTCGACACAGTCTGCCACAGCACCCTTTTACAACGCCTCAGAAACATCGGAATCCAAGGTAAGGCACTGGAATGGATCACCTCGTTCCTCACCGGAAGAACCCAGAGAGTCCGCCTCCCACCATTCAAGTCCGAGGCCTCCGAAATCATCTGCGGCGTACCACAAGGATCCTCACTCAGTCCCACCCTCTTCAACGTATACATGAGCCCCCTCGCGGCCATCGCCCGCCAACACAACCTCAACATCATCTCTTACGCGGATGACACTCAACTGATCCTATCTCTCACCAAGGACCCCAGCACCGCTAAAACTAACCTACACGAAGGAATGAAAGAAGTCGCCGAATGGATGAAACAAAGCCGTCTGAAACTGAACTCAGACAAAACAGAAGTCCTCATCTTAGGTAAATCCCCCTCTGCATGGGACGACTCTTGGTGGCCGGAAGCCCTCGGAAATGCACCCATCCCGACAGACCACGCACGGAACCTTGGCGTCATCCTGGATTCTTCACTCTCAATGAACAGACAAGTCAGCGCCGTATCCTCTTCCTGCTTTAACATTCTTCGCATGCTCAGAAAAACATTTCGCTGGATCCCCCCCCGAAACAAGGAAAACAGTCACCCACGCTCTAGTCACGAGCCGACTGGACTACGGAAACACCCTCTACGCAGGTACCACCGCGAAACTCCAGAAGAAACTACAACGAATCCAAAACGCCTCAGCCAGGCTCATATTAGACATCCCACGCAACGAACACATCTCCGGTCACCTTAAAGACCTCCACTGGCTACCCGTCAATAAGAGGATCACTTTCCGACTGCTTACCCACGCACACAAATCACTCTACGACATCGGACCAGATTGCCTCAACTCTCGACTGTCCTTCTACACCCCCTCCCGCCAACTCCGCTCTTCCAGCCAAGCCTTCGCCACTGTACCTCGCATCAACAAGACCACCATGGGAGGCAGATCCTTCTCATACCTGGCTGCCAAGACATGGAACTCACTCCCCGCTTACCTTCGTCTCACCCAGAATCACCTAGCTTTCAGAAAGCAGCTTAAAACGTGGATATTTGACAAATAATCCACCTCCCCTTCCTAAGCGCCTTGAAACCCTCTGGGTATGTAGTGCGCTATATAAATATTTTGACTTTGACTTTGACATGTGCTTGGTTACAGGGCATAATAATTTGCAGTAAAACATATTATGTAGCTCTGAACTGTGATGTCATGTTGCTATTTCTTAGCGATGTACATGTGGCTATATGTCAGATAATCAAGACTATAGAAAAGTTTGGTGCAGACTCCGGCCTCGGAGTGAACTGGGACAAGTGTAGCATATAATCCATTAATTCAAAAATGAATAGAGAAACCCTACCTGAAGAATGCTGCAGACCGACGTGGGAACCCATCACCATACTGTACTTGGGGGCAAGTATATCCAAGTATACCAACCAGAAGTAGGTCTCATAAGAGCTATTTGCATTAGCTCTCCAGCCACTGACTAGCCTGTACTTGTTTTGAATAAGGTGTGAAAGAGGTTTAGACTTTTCCCCTTAGAGCTGGGACAGTGTCCTGGCAGTTGTGAAGTGTTTTCCTTCCCTGGGAAGAATACCAGTTGAGGTGGACCAAATAACTTAATTACATTCAAAGGGGCCTGCCCTCTGTCAGTAAATGTTCGTGACACCTGGGAAGGCTCCTGCCTTTGTCCCCCTGGTCAGGCTGGCACCAAGCCAAGTGGGAGGAACACTACCATCAGAACTGACTTTGAGTGATCACAGAGGAGGGTACTGCTTGTTACCATGGACACACCTCTGGGTGAGCATAGAGGCCCTGCACTAGAGAAGAAGGTTTATCCAATCTGATTTTGAGCTTGAGGGGTATAGTGGGATTGTTTGCAGTCTTTTAAACAGAAACATCTGTAATACTGATTAGGGGTTCCCCAAGGAACTTTTACCCCATTGCTTAGTGAATGCCCAGGAATCGCAGAAATGTGGCACCCCAAGGCACCATCCCCATAAGACTCACTGGACCTGGTGAAGATCAGAAGAGTACTGAACCTGCTGTTAACAACATGAGATGAGTCCTGAAGGCCTTCTTCATGGGTCAGTTGGCTGACATCCCATTTGACCATAAGGACACAACAAGATGCAAGTGACCTTTTTCCTGAAATGCCTAGCTTAAAATTAGGAACTGACCTGGACTGGACACTGCTGCTTGTCCTGTGTCTGATGCTTCTAGGGTCTCTAAGGACTTCCCTAAGGCCCTGGGAGCTTCTGTGCTTGTTTGGGCTCCAGATGAAAATGTGAAAACGTCTGAAAGCTTTTCCTCCAGGGGGACCCGCCGGAAAAATTATCTGACAGCAATTCCACTGCATCAGAATAGATTTCAGATTCAAAAGTGCCCGCTCCTCTGAAAAAATGTCTAAGTCCCATGCTGCATGAAGATTTGTAAGAAATGTCAACACTTTTCTGTAAAAAAAATAAAAATGTACCTTTCAGATGTGGGATGTGAAAACTATTTGACTTCCAGAGTTTCACCAGGACGAAACCACTTTGTGTGCCTGACCAAGGCTACATCGTAGTCCTCCTCAAATCGCTCCTGGAACCCTCTCTACCGCTTTCATGGGCTGCCATTTACTGTTTTTGTACTGCTTCAATACTTTACACATTGCCCTTAGTTACGCTTGTCTGCTCTGTACCCTAGCTACTAAGAGGTTGAGTTCAGCTTAATTTAGTGACTTTAAGGGTTCACTCTGACAAGAAGTCTTATCATTCCTTGAGATGGGCAGTCACCCACCCCACATATTAATCCATTCTCTTATACTGTGCAATGACAATGGGCAGCAATATAGTTAAACAAAATAGATTAGAAGCACAGGACAATGTAGTGACACCCCCAGAGTTGGCAACCATCCTAAAGAGACTCAAGAGAAAAATGAAGGAACTATCTAGATTGGCAAGCATTTTCAAACACTGCAAGCAACATGGCCTACAAAGGATTCCTACAAAAAAGGAATTGGAAGAAGTGGTAGGGACTGTTAACATGGGAGACAAAGGGATCACACAGGCGACCTCTTCAAGAGAGGCCTCTCTAAGAATTGATTGGCGAATAAGACCTATCGAAAGGGAATTTCCTACTATAATACACTGAACATGGAAGTCAGGACAAGAGTAGCCGCCCACGCGTAGAGGGTTAACTGATAAGCTCAACAGGCAAAGCCAGAGCTGTATCACTTCTGTATAAAGCACTACAGGAACAGGCTGAAGATGAATAATAAATGGGCAGCAGATACAAGCCTGCAGATGGTACCGACTAAGAAACAGTATCTCCACAGACCGGAAGCATCTAGAAATACTGTTTTCAAATTAATATACGCTTCAGTTACATTACAACTAAAAGAACTGATAAGTTTTGCAAGGGGCGTTAGCACATTGCCCTGATGTGAGGATGTAGAAGCTTACTTCTACCACATGAGGTGGAGTTTTCCTAACTTGATTCAGGTGCAGGGAAACACATGTCTAATTTTTACCACATGATGGATAGTTGACCTAACTTAAATACACACTGTGAGGAAATTATACAGTTAAAGACGCCACAGATAGACGAACTGCACACCATACACATGCCTACTGGTCATATGTCCGCGCCCCAGAAATAGGAGTTACAAGCAGAATAATAGGCTTGCATTGTTTTTTTTTTTTACTTTTTATTTGCAGAGTAACAGTAACAAATTTCGGTCAGTACATTTCGTGCATTAGGGTCAATTACGGCACCAGTACAAAACATTGACAGTGTTCATGTGGAATATGTATCGATTCAGCTGTGAAGAGCTACAAGTCACACCAGGCTTGCATTGTTTTTAACACCTTGGCTGCTAGGCGTTTTCCCCCTCCTGTGCTGGGAATTACCATTTTGCTGTTTCCATGACGAGCTCAGCTCGTCATCAGCACACGACACCCGTGGGTGATGACGAGCTGAGCTCGTCATCAGCATCGAAAGGGTTAATTAAAAAGGAATTGGCTAGGAACTGGAATGCAAGAGACATTCCCAGAATTCATAAGTGGCAATGAAAGAAAGGACAGCGAAATGAGGAGAATGTGAGAATACTTCATTTTGCTCCTGGAAAGAAAGCGAGTTTAGAGAGAGCCTGAAATTGCACACAATTTGGATACTGTAATGGCCTCGTTCACAAGCAACAACTCAAATAACAAGGAATCTGTTTAATTAAAAGTGGAAAGGGAAGGCCATAAAGTATGAATGGTATGAAGAGAAATCAACTTTTATAAACATGGTTACCCCTCTTCCTGTGCCAGTTTGTTGATGCTAGTGGCTCTAATCTGGTTGTCACGGAGAAGCAGTTTGCTTTTGCGCTCCACAGCGTTAGTAGAATGTGGATTCTAATAACGATTTTTATTATTGGCCTCAGCCAGAATAATTAAGCTAAGCAACAGTATAGTTGCCCTGACATTCAATTATTTGTTTGCTTGCTCACTTCTGATATTTACATGGCAAGGAACTAGAAATATAATAGTTTTATTTGAAGACAATATTTCAGTAGCCACAGTTCTTTACATTCGCCTAAATTAAAACTGTCTGCCAACCCAAGCAAGCTGAGAATATATGCACATGTAGAAAGAACTGTTACTGTAAGATTCCCTTATGCCTTCACCCACAAACCCTTATTCTCCGATCATTTTGACTTTATTCGCTTTATAACGAAACCAGATAATCAATACAAACTCTCACATAAAACCATATTAAAACAGAAATTGATACAAAAAACTGTGCATAACATTTTCCAAATCAATCCTCATATGAATCTTAACCCCTTCCATGCTAATGACTGCCCCCGGCCGTCCTGCACTACGGGGGGGGGGCGTGTGCTGATGACTGCTGGGGGCTGTCATGAACCCGCCCACTCATTAAAAGCGCCGCACAGAATCGCGGCTGCACCCAAGGGGTTAATAGCAGCAGATAAGAAACAACTGATTGCAAAGCACAGCTGTGGGGCACTAAGCAGCTGTAAAAACACAAATATCTGGCCTACATTGTGCAAAATGTGTTTATTTAAGAATAGGTGCAAGAAGCAACCGACGGGTGAAATAAATGAAATTTGCATTGCAAGCTGACATTACCACAGGGACAAAATATAATTCTGTCCTGTGTTTTCCTATTCTCCGGCAATGACTGAGAATATTGAATGAGACCCATCCTAAATGAGTTAATAAATGACGAGAGCCAGTCCTCAGCCTTTCCCGAAAGACCTGGGAGCGACCAACGACGCCGGAGATCCTCCAGGCTATTAGTCTCAACGTTCCGTCTTGGACTAGACGATGAGGAACGAGATCTGGATTGAGAAGAATGTGAGGAGAGTGGGGGAGTTGGATTGGAAAATCTCAGGAAAGTTCCAGTAGAACCGGAAACCAAACTTGAGACCTCCACAGCGGGGTGATCAACCCCACCTCCACTTGTTGGCGACGCAGGAGCGCCGATACCCTCGTGATCATAGAGAATGGGGGAAGGCATAGCCCTGCTCCCCCTGCCAGTCCTGGAGGAACACATCCGTCGCCTCGGCTAGAGGATCTGGCCGTCAACTGAAAAATCTCTGTAGCTGATGATCTAGTCTTGATGCAAATAGGTCCACCGAGAACGGACCCCACCTCTCCGACAGGCGGGCAAAGACCTGGGGGTCCAGCTTCCACACGCTGGCATCCAGCAGATGGCGGTAGTGCCAATTGGCCACCTCGTAAGGCAAGTACTCTGCTGTAACCGATATCTGGTTGTCGAGGCAAAAATGCCAAAAATACCTGGCTAGGTTCGCTAACATCCTGCACCTGGTCCCACCAAGATGATTGATGTAACGGACTGCTGAAACGTTGTCCATCCTGAGTAGGACGCACAACTGCACCTTTGTCCAGCACTGTACAGCGAAGGAGCCCGCCAGCAACTCCAAGCAGTTGATGTATAATGATTGCTCTTGAGTGGAACAGACGTCACTGGTGGAATACTCCTCGCAGCGGGCACCCCACCCTGAGTGACTGGCGTCGGACTCGATAATATCTGGGGCGGACACGAAAATCGCACGGCCATTCCAGGCTTCCATGTGCTTGAGCCACCACCTCATTTCGTCCCGTACCTCGCCTGATAGGGGAATCTACTGAGAATATGTCAGCACTAGTCTGAAGTGATAGGCCTTCAGGTGCTGCATAGCTCGGTAATGCAAGGGACCGGGAAAAATAGCCTGAGTGGAAGAAGTGAGCAACCCCAGCAGGCGTGCCAGCTGGCACAAAGAGATTTGACTCTTCGCCAATGTCTGACGCAACTAGTGTCTGATCTTCGCCATCTTTCTGGCGGGAAGACTCCGAGTAGACGCTACTGAGTTGATGTTGAAACCCAAAAATGTTGCACACTGGACGGGGACCAGCTGGGATTTCTTTTCGTTGATAACGAAACCCAGACCCTGAAGGAGGTTGACTGCGGTCTGCAACTGGGCTGACAACCTCCGGGGACATTGGTCCAAAAACAACATGTCGTCCAAGTAGATGGTCATCCGCACTCCCCTCGCCCTGAGGAACTCTACCACCGGCCGAAGTACTTTCATGAAGCATCACGGGGCGGAGGATAGACCGAAAGGGAGTGTGGCGAATTCGTAAACCTGACCTTCCCACCTGAACTGCAAAAAACTGCGATGAGGGAGAAATATAGGCACCGTCAGCTATGCGTCCTTCAGGTCTAGCCTGACCATCCAATCGTTCGTTTTCAAGACGTCCCGCAAGAGGTGAATGCTCTCCATCTTGACGTGGCGGTACACCAGCCACTCGTTGATTTCCGTCAAGTTGATAACCGGGCGCCTGCCACCGTCGACCTTGTCGACCAAGAAAAGATTGCTGACAAAACCTCTTGGATGCTCCGCTGAATAGCAAATCGCCCATTTTTGAAGGAGGGCGCAAACCTCCTCGCGCAACAGCTCTGTGTCGTGCTGCGAAAAGGAAATGGGGCGGGCGATATAGCTGACCAGGACGGCCATGGAACTCCAGCTGGAAGTCCTGGACCTTCTGCAGCACCCACACATTGCTGGTGAGGGTAACCCAAGCCGGGAAGAACTGCGCCAAGCACCCCCCCACCTGCAAGCTCGCCGAAGGCAGTACACTCACCTCGTCCAGCACCTTGATGCTGTCCTCCTTTATGGCCACGTCCATGGAACTTTTGGGCTCTTGTTGGGTATAAGTTATTAAACCGGGCGTTGTCCTGGACTTGACCACGGCCGGAGCCTCGCCCCCTGTCGGAGCTGTGTAGTAACCGAACGAGCGGCTCCTGCCACGTCAGGCCCTATCGAAAACCCGAGGGGTGAACACCTTGCGGATGTTGGCTTGCGCCCTGTCAAGGGAGGTGAAAGTAGCCACAAACTTCTCCAACTCCTTGACAAAGGGATCACCGAACAACCCCCCCCCCTGGGCCACCGCTCCAGCCTCGTAAGAGGCGAGGTCCCCCAGCTTAGGATCCACCTTGATCAGGAGTGACCTTCTCCTCTCCATGGATAGTGCGCAGTGCGCGTTTCCAATGAAGACTATTGCGCGTTGCGCCCAATTGGACAGAACCTCCGGGGAAATCACATCTCTCGACACCTTGGCCTCCGCAGCAATGTCTAAGATCTTCGTGACTGGCCCTACTGCATCGAGCAGCTTGTCCTGACAGGCGCTCCAGGAACGATCTATACCCTTTTTCGGGTCCCTAACTAACTTGGCCAGGAATGTCGCCATTATCTGGTCTATCTCTGGCATGAGAGCAACCTTCCCTTCCAGATTAGGGCGGGGACACTCCGCCCGAAGGCGGCTGCGGGCCACCTTATACCCGGGAACCCAGTCTGAGGACATCGGGTGAACTATATCATCCGGGTCCAGCATGTCAGAAGGCCCTGATGGGGCGGGGTCTGGGGCCCAAGACCTAGAGGAGCATGTTTCCTCGTCCGTATCTGGGGAGTCTCTGTCATCAAGATTGTCTAGAGATATGGGCCTGGGAGACGGAGGGGGCCCCCCTGTAGGAGCTGGCAGGGGGGGGGGGGTGAGAAGGCGGCTGAGCCACAAACGCGCACTTCGAACGGTCAAAGGCTTCCGTATCAACTCCTTTTAATGCAAGGCTTTTTGCCAGGGGGTAGAGTTAGTAGGAACCCGGGGTGGGGCAGGGGTAGTGGGAATGAGGGCTTCCATTTTTGCGTATGCCTTCTCCATTCAGGCTGACAGACGTTGCTCCACAGGCCCCATGGCCTGATCTACAGCCCTGTAAATAGAATCGTCTACCGCCTGGTAAAAATCATCATCATCATCATCATCATCATCCCAGGGGAGGTAGCTCAGAGGGTCCTCCTCCTGGTAGTGATCCTGTTCCCCCTGCATGCTGAGTTACAGTAGGCTCCGCAGGGTCCAGATGCACCAGGCAACCTGTGTGCAGTAGCAGAAGGTATATATGTATATGGCCCTGACTAGGCGCAAATTTGGAGATGGAAGGGAGCCCAGGCGAATGTATGCGGCCAAAGGCGCAAGCAAAACCTCTTAGTAGACCTATATTGCTTTTAACAAGGCATTGAATCCAACAGTTATTTTCATATACAGGGATGCTATAGATAGACAAGACTTTAAAGTATTACAAACATATTATTTTATTGTCTTTTTCTATTGTTATTTTTTTATATCATTTTACTTTTTCAAAGTTTATACAAAAATGCATTACAACATCACATATAAAGAGTCATAAATAGTTCTAATACATTCAACTAGATTGCCAATAGTGCCGTTGAATAAAGTGCAGTGTAAAGAAGATTTTTTGAAAAGTGAATTTGCCCCTATTACTAATATATCTTAATAACATACTCCCTTTCACGCATACCAGTCATACAACCACATTCATAATTTGTTTAAAACAAAAAAAAGAAACATGCAAACACACTAAATAAGATAGAATAACAACCCAAAGGTGCAGATGGTAATACACTTTCTACAGATGGTACAAAAGTGAGAATTCCACCGGTTTTAAACGATGATCTGTGTGGTATTGGTCAATCATTAATACATTATCCAGATCTTGTAAGGATGTACGGCCTACGCACGTTTCGGTGAGACAATCACCTTCCTCAGGGCCAAGATGGTAAGACAAACAAAACAGATACAGGCAATGAGTGAACAAAGTTTAAAAATAAGGGGCAATACGTTTTTTCCTTTTCTATTGCACTTGACATCAGTGTGCAGTCGAAGGGATGCGGGTCATCACATAAGACTGAATAAAGGGATCTGCTATGGCATTTAAGATGGATGATAATAGTGTACCATGATGATGTGTAAGGTTTCAGTGCGTTGGAGAAACCGGTACTGGTATGATATAGGTCCTCAAAGGGTGCTGGTCTTGTGTTTAGATATTGCTGATGACCAGAAAGTAGTGAAGCTTCATTCTACTTATGAGTGGTGACTTGATGCAGTCAATTTCATCCTCACTGCTGGCGATCGGCACATATATCTCCGACGCCTTACACTTCCTTTCACACGCTTGAAGCACAAACTCGTCTGGGACCCCCTGCTACGGCCATCAAGTCACCACTCATAAGTAGAATGAAGCTTCACTACTTTCTGGTCATCAGCAATATCTAAACACAAGACCAGCACCCTTTGAGGACCTATATCATACCAGTACCGGTTTCTCCAACGCACTGAAACCTTACACATCATCATGGTACACTATTATCATCCATCTTAAATGCCATAGCAGATCCCCTTATTCAGTCTTATGTGATGACCCGCATCCCTTCTACTGCACACTGATGTCAAGTGCAATAGAAAAGGAAAAACGTATTGCCCCTTATTTTTAAACTTTGTTCACTCATTGCCTGTATCTGTTTTGTTTGTCTTACCATCTTGGCCCTGAGGAAGGTGATTGTCTCACCGAAACGTGCGTAGGCCGTACATCCTTACAAGATCTGGATAATGTATTAATGATTGACCAATACCACACAGATCATCGTTTAAAACCGGTGGAATTCTCACTTTTGTACCATCTGTAGAAAGTGTAATACCATCTGCACCTTTGGGTTGTTGTTCTATCTTATTTAGTGTGTTTGCATGTTTCTTTTTTTTGTTTTAAACAAATTATGAATGTGGTTGTATGACTGGTATGCGTGAAAGTGAGTATGTTATTAAGATATATTAGTAATAGGGGCAAATTCACTTTTCAAAAATCTTCTTTACACTGCACTTTATTCAACTGCACTATTGGCAATCTAGTTGAATGTATTAGAACTATTTATGACTCTTTATATGTGATGTTGTAATGCATTTTTGTATAAACTTTGAAAAAGTAAAATGATATAAAAAAATAACAATAGAAAAAGACAATAAAATAATATGTTTGTAATACTTTAAAGTCTTGTCTATCTATAGCATCCCTGTATATGAAAATAACTGTTGGATTCAATGCCTTGTTAAAAGCAATATAGGTCTACTAAGAGGTTTTGCTTACGCTCAGTATTTTTGATCTCCCTCCTCTTGGCCTAAAACTAACTGGGAGAGCTCTTTTCTTATAACTTGCGGCCAAAGGCGCACAATGAATGGGCAGAGCCCTAGGGACACACCAGCCCTTCCTTATCCTAGGGCAAGCAACCCGGGACAGTGTCCCTGCGCACCACACGCACAGTGCCAATTACGACCCCACAGGGTGTTCAGGGGAAAACAAACTACTGACCCCAGAGGGCGTTTAGGTGGAAAGAAAGATAAATACGGACCCCCAAGGGCGTAAAACCCGGGTGGCAGGGGACAGGCAACCTCGAGGGAGCAGCCCAAGTGAGAAATTCAGATTTTCGCGCTTCCAACTGTCGCTGCTCACAGAGAGGGAAGTCCGCCCCCTGGTGGCGGGAGGACCACACCGCACCCACTACTGGGCTCAAAATCGCGTTAGGAGTGCCTGCAGCGTCCCGCGATTGACCGGGAATCTGAAAAGCATAAACAATCACCCGCGAGTCAAGCGTTAATCAATCACCACAATAAAACATCCCCTAAACCCAATGAGATAAAGAAAATTGTGACTTAACTTGCTGCTGAGCAGCGAAAAAAAGAGGATGAGGAATCACCGAAGAAGGACTATCAGGGCTGACTGGGGTGCCGTGGGAGAAAGCAGGACTCACGTTGATGGACTTTCTTTCCTTTTCCTAAATATTCATGGGAATGTGTATTTTTGTTGTTGTCCTAACGCTGCTGTAAAAATGAAAGCGGAGAAAGAAGGCATAATCCGAAGACTGTGGTCTTGCCATAGAATCCCACTGACCCATATTGCAGCAAGTCTATTTTTATGACTGGACTATTGCGGGGTAGAGCCAAGCACAGTATGGTGCAGGGTGCTTCTTGAGAGGGCTCCCGGAGCCACCAACAGTCCCTAGTGAACAGTCATGTCTAAAATTTTACCGAATTGCCTCCAAAGGTGTTTACTGGTGACTTGCCCTTGAAAGGAATGAGATACGGCAGCAGACGGGCCCATGGGCTGAAGGAGTGGATGTGGCAAGCTTGGACACCTAGAGGCCCTACAGACGTAAGTCACAAATGAGAGAACTTACAGCTGCAGTGAAACATCTGCAGGAGACCGCTTAAGATGCTGAAGGACACTTGCAACGCAATAATATACAGATCGCTCTGTTGTCTGGGAAAGGCCAAAGTGCGGAACTGCTTTTGGAGACTCATATTGGCCATCCTATCTAATTATAAAGATAAAGACCGAATCCTCCAAGTAGCCTGAACTCATGGCCCCATTAATGGTGGAAAGTAATAAAGTATATTTTTTCCGAGACTATACTGTGTAGGTACAAAAGAAAAACTCCTTTCCTGAATGAAAGGCGAATTAAAGGCAAGTGGGACTTCTATACTCCCTATTATACCCGGCACAATTCGTAATAATCAAGGGCAGGACCTCATACTTCTTTGTAACAGCAGATGAGGGGTGGCAGTGGCTATAGCACTACCAGATACCAGTGACGATAAGGATGGCTGGTGAAATGTGGGTCTGAAATCACATAGACTAATACTCTCAGGAAAGATAGCGTGCCAGGGGGACCCTCAAAACAGCAAGCAAAGGCTGAGAGCGCACGAATGGGTGCTCATGTAGACAACTAAAGACATTCACTGGAACTGGCATTGCAGGGTAGCCCGGAGTCCTTACGTGAGGGTTTGGACTCCGATGTTGAGGGGATAGCAGGCTTCACGAGAAAGGGCCCGGATTATTGTGTAAGTGTCTTTGAAGTTGCAGTCATTATGGAAACGTAAGGTATTGGGCCTCATGGACGGGTGATAGAAAGATGAAGAAGGCACAGGAAGGAGGCAATTGGGAGACATGGGTTGGGGATCGGTGCACAGGGGACTTGTTAGGACACACCTTTTTTAAATTTGGTTATTTATTTTATGACGAACAAAGCATATGAAACGGATGGTGGACAAGGGAAGGGAAGACATGCACTATACCTACATCAACCACATGTTGACCTATCTGACCAAGGTTTACTGGCAGCAACCCCACTATGCTCAAACAGTATTGATAGCAAGTTGGATGATCTCTCTCGCTTATTCCCACACATAAGGCCAGCATCAGGAGAAGAAGAGGATGAAAGGCACAGACAGTCCAGAACCTCGGGGTTAAGTGTGGCTTCCATGGGCCCTGCGTCTCCTTGCAGAGCAAGATAAGTAGTCAATGGGGCTCAAATGCCTTTAGATCGAGAAAGGTCTGTCATGAATTCCCAGAATGCCCTTAGCTGCTCTTCGCTGTAAGACAAGTTCTGAAGCCAGCTTATAGCGGTGGAGGCAGGAAATCGCCCCCAAAGCATAGCCACCTGCCTTTTAACCAGCAGCACTGCAGTCAGTCGTCTGATCTCGGGGGCTGGGGGAAGTATCCTTTACTTCGCCAAGAAAGGCCACTTGTGGCGTCAACTCTGGGCGATTTCACGTAATCTGAGCAACAATGTTATAAACATCTGTACTGTATTCCATCAGCACAGTGCAAGACAAGGAGAGAGATACAAACAAGTGGCTGAGGGAGCCTCTCGTTGATCGCATCCTGTATCTTCTGCTTTTGAACAGGTGTGCAATATGTTCTATGCAGAAAGTTAATTAATCTAAGTCGTTGAGACGCACTTAACATTATTACATTACCCCTTATGTCAACGAGCTGCAGATGAAGCTTTAGCAAGATAGATTGAGTTTTTGGATTTGTTTGGTGGTACAAGTAAAAAACAAAGTTGTAAGTTTAATAAAGGAGTTGGGAATTGGAAGGCTACCTTTCCTTAGTTGTTGTAACAAGTAGTTTGAAACTTGTAATGGGGTAAAGTAATGTTGGCGAGGGAATATTAGTGATTAGAGTTTCAATGTTCACTAGCAGACAAGCAACACAAAGAAAGCAGAATGACGTGAAATGGACAGTGGACATTACTGGGTACTGTTGGGAAGCAACCGCCAGGACATATGATAATAATGTCTTGGGAAACCATTGAGAGACTTTAAATTCTGTTATGAAATGTCAGTGGCCTGGGCAATAGAATCAAGCGATGGATTGTGGCATAATATATTTGGAGGCATGTGCCTTACTTGATATTACTTCAGAAAATCCTCCTGATGGGGTCAGAGTGTAAGTTCCTGGACAGAGGCCAATATGTTTCCTTATCGCATGTGAGTTTCACTTGAAGGTCTTGAGGAGTAGCCATATAACTAAAAAGACCCTCCTTTCCTAGTGGCCAGGACATGGTCTGATCCTAATGGATGGGTTGTGGGAGTACAGGGCAGCTTTACCATACTCCATGTGTATGTGCCACCAAGATTGCAAAGGGAGGCTCTGGAGAGAATTGGTCAGATCCTACTTCAAGTAGATTGCACCATGCATATAATAGGAGGGGACTTTTATGATGTGATGGTAAAAGAAGTACCATCACAAGGAGATGATGGACGAAGTGCTGAAACATTTCAGACACTCACCCCCGGTCATTATTAGATCTGGGTTGAATCCATCATTGTTCTTTAGCTCACTTCTCCACCCCAGCCATATGCAACACATTCATGACCCTGTCCCTCATGGGAACAGGCCAGCCTGAACTGCCAAGCCAGGACTTCCCTGGACCAGAAACAAGCCCCCTGAGAGTGATTTCGGGGTAACACCCCAAATCAGCAAGGCCAGCTTGAATCCTGTGGCAAAGTGAGCAAGGGACCCATGTCTGGACATACCCCGCCAACTTATGGCGAACAAAGCAAACACAAGAAGATTTGCCACTGGATTCAAGCTAGCCTGGCTGGACTGCTTCCATAACAGTCTGTTGTGTTCATGGAAATGAACATTGAAATATTATCAGAAATTCAAAGGGACGTAGGTTGTGAACCCTTCCTTTAATAAAAATGGTACACCCAGTAGTTTTCAAGATGATCACCCTTTCTTGGCTCCTGTATGTAAAGAAGAACACTCATTCCCAATACCAAAAACTGTTTTGCTCAGGGTTGAGGGGGTTGCATGCGCTGCTTTAGGACATAGCTTCACTGAAGATAGCACTGAAAACCCCGTGGTTCTGTATCTATGAGCATACTATTGTGCATTCCAGCAGCAGCCAGTGAATAACTCGATAAATGCCCCTATCAAAAACCCCACACTTGCATTGTAGATATGTTATATGATGGCATATTAATCTGGACACACTATGTTTACTGGGGACATGGGGGGAAAAGTAACTGCTCATCCTGATGCAAACAGCCTTAATGGACTGGAATAAAACAACAGTTTATCTTTGATGGAAGGGCACAGTGATAATGGAGGGGAACGTGCTGAAAGAAGTTAGTAAACTGCAGGGTTTTGCATTGTGGGACCTAAAGGAATGCCTATTGTCTAGGATATGGTGGTGGAGGGGAATATTTAAACTTTTTGGCATATACAGGAGGAAAATGAAGTATTGCACATACAGGCTAGTAAGTATACAAAGGTCAGACATGCCCTGCAGGCTGAGGCTGAGGCTCTCGGTTGGTCCGATTTAACAGACTATGAACCGCTTAAGGATCCGAATATGCTGGGGGAATTAGAACAAGATGCTGAATGATCCATATATAAAACTTTTCTCAGTAATATGCAGGACAGTTTGATGTCCCGCTGACAAAAATGAGAACGGGATCTGAGCGCAATGGAAGATATTGATTGAAGATACCACCCTCATTCACCACAGACAGGTAGCCATATGGGCAAGGTTGTGTTTGATCCAGTTTTAGGTCCTACACAGTGTGTATTATGATAGAAGCAGACTCCACAAAATGTGTGGGGCCCAGATGCCGAACCTTCGGAAGTGTGGCAGGGAAGAAGGCATTTTTACAGATGCTGACAAAAAGACCGTGGCTAGCATGGATGGACTGGTGTATAGGGGGCAAAAAAGTGTTGTGTTTTTTTAGAGCAGAGCGCTGCCTTAACAAAGGTGGCAAAATCTAGGGGAGATAGAAGAAAGACTATGGTCTGAGAAATGATGATACAAATAATGCAATTCAGGGACAAATACGGTCAAATGAATAACTGTACAGAGTGGAGGAGGGAGGAAGTGATCTTTGATTCTAGACCATATAATCAAAATTATAAAATGCATGCAAGATGTACCCCGTGGGTTGTCACCAGCTTTCCACTGAGATGTTTATCTTGGTTGTAGTTAAAGTTCCTGTCTGCCTGGTAATGTTTCTTGGGTTTCTTCTGTATGAAATGCTTTCTGTTATATGTTTAATAAAATCCTAATAAAAAAACATTTATGTAACAAGCATTTGCAATGCAATCTGTCTCGCCTTTGGGACCTTATATGTATTTAACCATGCAGCACATTAGCCTGGGTGCTGAAACCTCTTCTGTTCTTTAACATGGAGGGAAAGTAAGCACCACACTGCGTGACACGTCAGGTATGGAAACGCGGAGAGAAATATTGCTTTTCAGCTGGAAAGGGTATAGTCCAAAGCTCTGTTTTTAATATAAAAGCAGGGCCTTCAGAGGTCACCTCACTGAAAATATAAGATTTGAATAAAATATTATTGTCTACGGGTGCTTGCGGAAGATATTTTCTATTGACTGGAATCTAGAGAATGCTAAAGTGATTCTGGTATTTTACTGACCTCTTTTCTCAATGAATGTTATATCTTCCTTGGCACCAACATCATATAACTTTGTTCCTATCTAAGTTGATTGCTGCATTTGACAAGGAGGCCTTTCGCACTCCCTCAGAGATTTTAGCTACTTAGATAAACTGCAAAGGGCTGCCTTGGCATAGATCTAATCCTTCCGCAGCAATGGCACCAGTAGCACATATCCTGAGCCGGTCTTGGCCTCATCCGTTGAGCTGTCCTGCGTAGCTCACATGAGATCCCTATTTTCCCCTAGTCTGTGTAATGTGTTTGTAAAGACGCAAATTAAAATGCATGGTGCTGAATTTCCACTCATATATAATCTATATAATCTGATGATAAACAGATCATTGTACACCCAGAGGGACCCTTGACCAAAGTTACTACAAGACAACAAAATCTTTGTGAAATTTAGTTTGTTACATCCAAACACTGCCAAAATGAGAGTGAGCAGATACTTCCAGTTCTTTACAGACACTGTTTCCAGTCCCGAACATTTGTGTGATAAATCTAATGCATTTTGAGTGTTGTAGTCGTGTTGTGCTTTCATTGGACTAATTAGATCAACACACCTGAAATCAACGATTCAGGACTTAAGAGACATGGTCTGTTGTGTTCGGTGGTCACCCAAGCCATAACCGAAGTCATCATCTATATGAATAAAATAAAACCTGGGAATGACACGTATTATTATACAATATAATTATATATGCCCTGCTGCTATTGTCATTCGTCCTACTCAGGAGTCTTATGTCATAAGTGTTCTGGTAGGTGTGCCAGTGCCACCAAGATTTGGTTAGGTTGCTCCCCAACAAAGTTCTTGACTCTTCTGGAGATTGGTGGGGGTCCCCCCAAAGGCAGTCTGCTTTGAACATGGGTGTCTACTATCCTTATGGACAAGTCACAATTGGAGCTGTCAGCAGCTCTGCATGAGTACGCTGAGGCCACCGCAGGGTGGTGAGCAGTGCCATAGAAACTTCCAGAATAAATGAATTAGCTCTGGGGTGCTTGATGAGGGCACACCATGTCTCTGGTCTGTGAAGTGCAAACCCATGCAGTGTTAGCGCATGCATGAGGTGTTGGGGTGCCACTGGCCAGCGAACCTTAGCATGTGTGAAGCCTTAAGTTGTGGCTTGCCTTTAAGACATGTGCAGGCATTTCTGATAGCTGCCTCCCCTCGGCACGTCCCCGTGATGCTCATCCCCTTTTCCCTCCATGCACAGGCCATTGGAGTCAGGTCTTATGCTTCCGTTTAGGAGCATAGAGGAGTCCTTTGCCTTCACCCCATTGGTTGGAGCAGGCTCCAGCAGGGCTGTCTGCGGCCTGTAAGAAGAGACACATACTCAAAAGAAGTTGCCGAGACCCGAAACAGTGGCAGGTGTTGCCAGGTGATACAAGCACTCATGTCTCTTGCAGCACTGGAATGCTTGCAGGGAACCAACCAAATTCAAGTGCCCTTTATAATGCACAGTTGAGAGCCTTGGTAACCAAGCATCCCTAACACACTCTCTCAGAAGCCATTGTGCGGGGCACTTAAGGGTGCACATACACTTCAGACAGGGCCCGGTCCACAAGAGGCTATTTTTGGGCCTGGACATAGGTACGGGGAGTGGGAACAGGATGTCTTTGTTAGAGGGGACAGCACTTGTCATCCTCTTCACAGGGGAGGTGTTTGTGAATGACCACAAATAAATACATGTGTAGGTGTGCCCAGACTCAAAAGCCCACCCTCCTTCCCAGTAAATCTTCATATGAGTAAATAGAGTGTCAAACCAACCTGTGTGAATTGCAAGAGTGGGTCTGCACTTGTAAAGACCCTGTTTGCATGTGTAGGCCAAATGTACACACACTGATAGCTAGCTTGTGTGAATCAGGCCCACTGTGCAGCCCTCTGTTCCACAGTACTCCCATTCCTCCCTCCTGCTGGCTGTCACTGCCTGTGACCCTTGCTTTCTGCAGTCACTGCTGGCGGCCTCCTCTCCTCTTGAATGTCTGTCACTGGCTGTGACTCCCCCCTGAAGGTCTGTCAGTGCTTGTAACCTCCTCTAAAGGCCTGTCACTGTCAGTCCTCTCCTTGCGAGGCTGTGACTGCCTGCCCCCTCTCCCTGTAGTCCGATTGCTGGTCACCGCGCATCTGTGATTTCTATCACTTCTTTGTCCTTTCAAGGTCAGAGCTGCTACATTCCTGTGCCTGTCACCGCCCCTCCTCCCAGCACTCTGCAGAGATCATTGCCAGGCCTTCCTTTACTATATGTGGCACTCCATTAGCCTACCTTGCCCAAGATCACACTGTATGAGGTTCAAAGGAATATTAAACATTTCGAGGGTCAAATATTGCCAGGGCCAGGTGATCCTGTTCTTTATAAAACCAGTAAATCTGTACCGAACCAAGTAAAGTGGCATTGCCACTTACCACGCCTACTTGTGAGCAAAACACAAACGGAATAAAGTGCCCACCGAGCAGTGCACGAGCTGAGCTGTGTGTGGGAGCCAGTACTTGAGCAGGCCACGAGAAGTGAGGTAGGGTACTCTAACAGTAGGTTGTGGAGAATATGAGAATGGATGAGCATCGGCGAGATGTCTATTTGCCCACTACAAAAACAGAGTAGGGTGCATGGCATGATGGAGGTACATTGGCAGAGCTGTGTGCACCTCAGTACAGGAACAGTAGATGGCAGTGCAGATCAGATTTTAGGTGTATATGTGGGGGTCCTACCACTAAAGTAGCAGTGGGTACATTAGGTGGGGAATTTTGCTTTCCGTACATTACATCGTTGAATTGATTCCCTTAAATACAGAAAAGGTACAATTAAGGCAACAGCAGAGCGTGCTCTCCCTCCTCCCCCCTCCCCTTCCTAAAAACATATGATTCACAACATTGTTTTCCAAGAACTTGTTGGAATTGAGTAAACAACGGGTGCAGCAGGTGCGGTTGCACCGGGGGCCAAGGGACGTTTGAGGCCCACTGCTCTCAGATTATTGTGGAATTTTGTTTCACAGCTTGAGGATGGGGCGGCCCATTTTCCTTGCTTGCACCAAGTCACATGACAGTCACCCGTGTCATGCTAGCGATCATGGGAAGGGAAACAAGGAAGCAATCTCAGAGTAAACCAGGGATATTGATAAATCCCTCCCAGTCATCAATGTGCTACAGGATTCAGCCCTGGCTTCTAGTGGCCATTCACTCGTACTTTCTAAAGCTTCACTGATGGCGCTCTCCAAAAACCTCTTGCTCCAAGCAAACAAGAGGACTTGGCACACGGGGGATGTAAAGCGGGAATGCCCGATTTTTTTTTTTTTTTTTTTTTTTTTTTATCCCAGATACTCCAGCACTCTTATTCCTCCTACAGCGTTTCACAGCCACCCCTGGGGCGGGACTTCTGCCTTCTGCGGGAAGCCCGCACCCACAAAGTGACTGGACGAGAAGGGCAGAAGGCGGAAGTCCTTCCCCAGGGGAGGCTGTGAAACGCTGTAGGCACGTAGGAGGAGCAGAGGCTGCCGATGCAAGTGAGGGAAGCCCCGCGTGACTGAGCCTGCAGCCCGGTGAGTGGGGCGGGTGGGGCTTAGTTGTAGGGGGGGGGGGGGGGGGGGGGGTGTGTGTGTGTGTGTGTGTGTGTGTGTGTGTGTGTGTGTGTGTGTGTGTGTGTGTGTGTGTGTGTGTGTGTGTGTGTGTGTGTGTGTGTGTGTGTGTGTGTGTGTGTGTGTGTGTGTGTGTGTGTGTGTGTGTGTGTGTGTGTGTGTGTGTGTGTGTGTGTGTGTGTGTGTGTGTGTGTGTGTGTGTGTGTGTGTGTGTGTGTGTGTGTGTGTGTGTGTGTGTGTGTGTGTGAGATTTAGAGAGGCTGACTTGCTGTTCACAGTTTCTGGGAAGTGCCTTCACAGACCTGAATCTGCTTGTGCACCGTTCTGTACCACTTGAAAGGCAACACAACCACAATAATTCTCGCTGGTGACATCGCTTCGTGCTGCAATGCCAGGCGAGACCTAAAAAAGACTAGAAACAGTTGCAAGTCTATTAAGGTATGACAATCTGCATCTTTATTCTCCTCAACTGGTATAGCTCTCTTACTTGGCAGTTTGTAGTAAAATATCCAAAAAAAGAAGAAAACAAAACTTGGCTTTTTAATGTTATGTAATCTCTTAACATTTGTTTGCAGAAAAATAAATAAAAGACTTCTTGTAAGCGAGGACAAGGCTGTTTGCATTGTTTATCAGCACTTTGCTGCAGTCATGCTGGAAGAGGATATGGAGGTCGCCATCAAGGTGGTGGTGGTTGGCAATGGTGCAGTTGGGAAATCTAGCATGATCCAGCGATACTGCAAAGGCATTTTCACCAAGGACTATAAGAAAACCATTGGAGTCGACTTCCTGGAAAGACAAATTCAGTATGTATCTAGAACCCTTTGTCTATGCTGATCTTAAAATATGTCTGTTTTGAATGCTTAGCTTAACTTTAAATGTATTTAATAAATGACAACCTACTTGAAATGTCCCGAGAATTTGAAAAACGTGAGATTTATTTCCACTACTTGAGCAAATAATGAATGACATGGTCACCATTGTCAGTGCTTTGATGGTCCCTCACTTCAATTGGTGTTTTTCTTTGGAGAGCGCTTGTGTGCTGCCCTTTTTAGGTTTCGCCTGGCGTCCACTGCACATCAGTGTTCGCGCAGGCGAAATCTTTTGATTTTTAGTAAGGGCCTTTCACCCGCCTCTCTCTTCCATTGGCTACCTCCATAAATGGAGGCTAGCCATTGGAAGAGAGATCTGTCCGTAATTCTTGGGGCAGATTCATGGGCGTTCCGTAGATTTTTTCTCATCCCGCCCCTTTGTTGCCGCCATGCAGCGGTGGGTGTTGTCTTATTTTTTTTCCCCAGGATGTTTGCGGCGCCATTTTTTTCTAGGAGCTCGGGCGGGTGGGTCCACGCAATGCTCCTTCTTAGTCAGGAACCTCCTGCAGCCTCTTCCTGCCCTGCCAGAGCTGAGGACACGCAGCTGCGGCATTTCTCCCCGTCCCTTCCACCCCCCTCCCAGTCTGATGCCTTCTCTTTAAATACCAATCGGCAGGTAAGTAATAAGTTCCTTCTTTAATATGTGAAAACGTGTTGCTCGGCAGCAACAGTGTTTCCAAACGTAAGCAAGTATGTGTGTCTTAAGAAGTCAATGTGAGATGTGGCTTTCGGTAGGATGTGTCCACGGGAGGCACAAAGTCCTTCTTTTGTTTCCATGGTCAGAAGAAACAACATCAGTCAGCACTGAAACTGGTGACACCTTTGTACTGCACCGCACTTCCAATCGGTTTACGTCATCAGCAGGCGGCGTCGGATGGAGCCAGGACTCCCGATGACTGTTTCCGCAATGGAATCGAACAGGGACGAAGCAGAGCGCTGTATTGCCATAGCGTTAACTGCCATCCAGAATGGGCATCAAGACAAGGCGCTGCGTTTCCTAGAGAAGGCTGAGCGGTTGTTTCCAACCAAGAAGGCTCGCGGTGAGTGAGAACGGGGTTCCAGAGGGTCTGTGCTGGCCTAGCCTTTGCACCATCTCCTCGTACAGCTGTTACAAGTACAGCACTCGCCTCCCTGCCTGGAGGATCTCACCTATCCATCCCCTCGCACCTCCCTGCTGTGCACCTTACCCTCCGTTTGGCCTCTCCCACTTTTCTACTGCCCGACTCTGATCTGCACCACCTTACCCGTCGATTCTCTTCCCGTATCACTGCCCCCTCCTGCCTGTCCAATCCCCACACACTGCATTGCTTCGTGTTCTCCCAACACCTCTGCTGCCCCTTGTACCAGCCTCACTCTTGTCTATACACTCCTCCTTCTCCAGATCACCCCTCCTTCTCAAGATCACCCCTCCTCCTCTATATCACCCCTCCTTCTCACCCTGCTTCTGTGTCTGCATCCACCATCTCTGTACTGTTCACCTTCCTGCCTACACCACCTCCCCTCCGGCTTCACTCCCTGTACATGGCCAGTTTCCTCTAGCACCCTCCTGGTGGTCTAGTCCACCTCCGTGCCTATTTCACTCTGCTCACACTGCCACCCACACGCCTGTGCCACCACCCTCTTTCCAGTCTGTGCCATTTATATTTTCTCTTTACCACCCTCCTGGCAGTACCTTCACCTCTAGTGCTTGTGCCAGCCTTCATACCTACTATAAACCCCTGTCTCTTACTTGTGCCACCCTTCATTCGCACTATATGCCCGCCTGTTACTTGTGCCACAATTCTTGGCCACATGACCCTGCTCTACCGTGTCTGTTCCACCCCGCAACCTGTCAATCCACCCAGCAGTCATTCCCTTTGTGATCTTGCACCCATCCCTTCTACCAATTTTCATCACTCGACCGCACTATTCGCTACACAACTGCCACCCTCTGCCATGACCCCCTTTAGCCCCTCCTCCCTTTTAAAGATGTTCACGTTGTTTGTATTTGTTTGCACCCTCACGTTGTCACACCTGCGCCCACCTGTCAGTTCACCCTCTGCAGGGAGACCCAGCTCTGTTAAAGTGCAGCACTGATGAAGATAATTAACCTTAATTTCGAAGGACGGAGCTCTGTGACGTCGCCTTGATGAAAACCTATCTAGCTATAAGTTGGAGTGAGGAAATCCCAGTTTCTCTTTAGAATATATGCATATTTTGTGAGCCCCTGGCTACTTTAGGTGGAGTTTTACCTTTAGATGCAGTTTTGCGGTGCCCCCAGCCGCTGAAAAGTGTCGGACTTTTGGGTTAGGGAAGTTGCAGAGTGATTCATATAGCCTGCTCGTGTGTTCTTGAATGAATCCTTGTCTCAAGCCTTGCTCTCATCCGTTTTATTTTTAATTTATGTGTGTTGTGCAAAGGTTCCGTAAAATTGCTACATAAACTGTTTTCATGTCTTCAAATCTTGACTAAGGAAAAAAAATTGCCAATTACTGGGTGTTGCAACAGTGAATGTGTGCAAGCTCTGTTGGTACTTGCATTAGTCACAGAAAGTTATTTTTGTCTCCTGAACTAAGTGAGCAAGTCATTCAGATGCCTTTTGAGTATGAAAAGGGCAATGATGAGGTTTTTTTTTTTCAAAATGATTTAACATGTTCAGAAGGCAGGAAGGTCGGAAAGATGACTTTGTTACTTTTGAGCGCTCTGTAGAAAAGTTTTGGCCTTTTTATTACTTTTTGGGTCGCTCGCTTAATGTATAAATCCCTGGTAACACTTTCTTTAGTAGGGAATGGTGGTCACTGAAATGAGGAGAAGTGTAAGGCATTAACGTCTATTATGCATGTTTATGGTGTGACGACATAAAGCTCTTGGTCTACAGCGGGTTAAACCACAAGTCTGGGGAACTTGGGTGTAATTCACATGGAATCCTTCTTGCTTTTGCCCTACATTTAGACTGTCCATTAGTCATCAGATTGCCTAGTCAAGTTTACCAATGTCTCAAAGTATAGAACTTCTATGTTAGACTATACTGTGGTATCAACTAAGTTATTACCTTCCGTTGTGGATTTTGAGATCGGCTACAGGCCAGAAAGTGATAACCAAGAGCAGGTGTTCGATGTTGAAAATGTGTCTATGCAGACAAATGTAGTCCATGGGAAAGAAAATGTTAATGGTCTTCATCAGATGAAGCAGATAAAGAAGAAAATGTCTTTGAGCAAGATCCTAAGGAATGGAAATCACTCATATTAACAGGGAACCAGTGATAGTTATTGATGTCAGCAGCTCATTATATTAAAAATAAACTCTGAGGTTGGTTGCTTGAAGCAACACGGATAGCCTACAACATCCCAGTCACCCTGCCTCATCTCTCCACTTAAGGTTTAATCAATATACAGAAGACTCCTGTCTTTAATTGTTATTGATACCTACACTAGCTCAACACCTGTTACCCAACGTGCCGATCCATGCATTTACTCCCATTGTCTTGTTATGCTATGTGTTTTGTACCTCTTCCTCTACCATTGGTATTCTTACGTTACTTAGTACTGGCTAAGGGCTTACTCTTTCGCATTTAACATTTTGTGTCTAGTTAACTTTTCTATGTTGTCTGGGAAATATTTCCTGATATTGTTGTTAAACTCTTGATAATAAAGTCAAGAATGACATTTAGACTTGTACTCTTAGTACTCAATTAATAAATGCTTCAAAAAAACAAACTCTGTGTTTCTCCCAAAAGGCTGCACTTAAAAAACATGGAGACCAAGAATTCTCACCAAGCAGTCGCCCCCGGACCTTGACATATGGTTCAATGGAGAGTTAAGGGAAAGCAACAAAAAAATGAACCTACCAGAATAATGCTTAAATTCATATCTAAGGCCTGTTTCAAGTGGTCCTCCGTTGCTTTTACTCGGAGAAAATTGTAAGCAATATAAGTGCAAAATCTGGGCAGTAAAGTGTGCTCCAAAGAAAGTAACTGGGTGAAATTGTATGTCTGCTTTAAGTTAAAGGATAGTAAAAAATAATTATGGTCACATATAAAAGCTGTTAGTGGAAAACACGAATAGACAAGAGGGAATAATGTGTCCACACAAGGTTGGGAGGAATTGGTTATTTTGCTCTTTTGCCTCGGTGGCCCAGTTAGTGAAAGGGATAGGAAAAAAACTTGTGCACTTCTAATATCCCAGTCGAGGCACAAGGCAGTCCTCACATCTCTGCAGGGAAAACTGTCCCTATTAAGGGTATAGGAACATGGACGACAATGGGAGAGACCCATAAACATTCCTATTAGTTGACCATTACAGGATAGATGCTTAACAAGTTAACAATTTTAAATAAATACTGATTAATCAAGCAGGACACACACATGGACAGAGTGCAACTGCGAGGTTAAAAGTAACACATTGAAATGGTTCTTTGAGATGTAATTAGACTACAATGGTGAGGTGAGCGGAAAACGCTGAGTGGGGTGCAATGCATCATTCGCCAACTGAACAGTGTATTTGTTGTTCTTTCTTTTGTATTTTGTACAGTTAGACTTTATTACTGTGAACTGCGAAACCAGAAAGAAAAAGAAAGTGGAGAACATTTGCTTGTATTCACACCCATTTTTTTCTGGACCGAAGTTTCTCGTTTTTAAGTTCTTACAAACTGCTGTCCAGGCCCAGATGTATGTGCTTACCCCTTAAACATGACCGGTTGGCTAACTCCTAATTGGTGGATTTAACTTTCCCATAAGGCTACAGTGCAGGTTGATACACCAGTGGCATGGTTGTGCCCTCATTAGGCTGTCAAAGAAAACATTGAGTACTTGTTCTAGCTGACTCCTGTAGCTTTTAAACCCGCAAGCGAACCTGTCAAAATAACCCTTTTTGGCACGAAGGAAACATCCTGTTAAATATGAAATAACTCTCCTCTAAGTAGGTCTTGTAGCCCACAAAGTAGGGTGCCTGGTATTTAAAGTGCTGAGTGCAGGAATTTAGTGTTGGTATGGACCTACAATGACTAGCCCCTAAAAGCGGTTTTCACTATGAAGGGCTTCAGCGGTACTAGTGTGAAAAACTGAATTTCAGAATAAAATATTATTTCTGTTAACCTGGGTTTGGGACAAGATGCAGAAATGATTGCACCACTTTATTTTTGTTATTAAATGTATTTTTTAATTTTTTTTATTAGCAATATAAACAGAGAAACCGTGAATACATGAAATATCCAGAATGCAAGACATCATCACATTACTTAGGACTTGAATAGCGATGGTATTCTCTAAGGGAAAAAAACTATTAAATCCATCTTCATACATTTACATTAATTGAGGATTACATATGGATTATCTTCATCTATCGGCAAAAGGTAGAGTACAGGGATTATCATAACTCTATCACTGATCTCTCTTTTGCAAGCCCGTTCCATCCTCTCCATCTCCGATTTCTAGCCCGTAGTAGTCTATCCATGGAGCCCAGATCTTTCAGAATTTGCACGGGCAGCCACATGCTTTATATATTATTCTTTCTGCCACCATATATAAATCTAAACTGACTCTCCATTTCTTAAGTGTTGGAGTTGGTGGACACCTCAATATCGGGGTATGTCCCTCTTAGCCACTACTAGTCCCAAATTGGCCAGCATGAGCTTGCTACGTGGTAGATCGATCTCCGTGGGGATACCCAGCAGAACATATTTGGCCTCTAACTCAAGTTGTGCCCCATAATTGTTGTTCAGTTCCCCCAGTATCTTGTTCCAGTATACTTTAAATTTACTGCATTCCCTTAGGGTTTGTTTAAATGTGCCTCGTTCTTGTCGGCATCTAAGACAGTCTGGAGTTTCTGCTCTTCCTATGTTGTGCAGTCTGGCTCTGTCCGAGTAAGTCCTATGTAAGATCTTGTATTGTATGAGGCGTAACCTTTGCTTTATTGCCACTTGGCGTGGATGCATGAGGGCAGTCTCCCAGTCAATGTTTTCCATTGAGCCTGTAGTGAACTCCCATTTGGTTGTAAGTGACCCTAATTTGTCAGGCATTTTGTTAATCAGTATTCTGTATGTCCATGAAATGACCTTGGTCGGCATTTTGTCCTGGAAAATTCTGGTAATACAGTGGCATCTAGTCCCTCCGCCTGCCAGGCATGTTTCAGTCTGAGATAAGCATAGGTTTGAGTGTCTTGTAATTGGTATGTAGTTTGGAGCTTGCTAAAGGGTGCAAGGGTACCTTTCTCTAGTATGTCCCACAGTTTGGAGATCCCTATCAAGTCCTATTGCCCAAAGCCTCTGAGCTTCCCAATCTTGGGTAGTCTTGCTCCTACCCATAAGGGGGTTTCTCTTGTGGGTTTCATATCTCATTTCATCTGTTTCTCAGCTCCTTTCCATGATTTCAACACCCTTTGGGTAGCTGGTAGGAGTCGACTAGTACCTTTACCCCCTTATATGTAGTGTAGTCGTGTGTGGCACCAGGACTGTAGGCTTTCAAGTGCATATGTGGGGTGATCTCTTGCAACATGGTTCCATTCGTTGATTACAACAAGGTGGGCTGCTCTATAGTAGGCTCCAATGTCTGGTGGTGCCAAACCCCCATTATATGGTTTATGTTGCAGCGTTTGCAACACTACTCTTGGGTGCGCGCCATCCCACAGGAGTATACATAAATCATTAGGGTTGCGAAAACGCTCTCTGGGATTTTACTATAGGTGTTTTGCAATATATAAAATAACTTGGGGAGTGTAACCATGTTAAACATGGCGGCTCTGCCCATTATCGTCTGAGGAAGTTTCCTCCATCTCTTAACATCTTCTTGAGAATCTAATAGAACTCATTTGATGTTATGGATTAGGCTAGCTGTTTTGTCTGTGGTAATGTATAGGCCAAGGTAAGGGACAACCTTCTTGAGACACCTGCAAGCATCTCGGATATTCCCGGGACTCTATGGTGCCCTCCACTGAGTGTAGGGTAGATTTACTTCAATTGATTATGTAACCTGAATTAAGACCATATTCTTCAAATATTTGTAGGACCCTCAGGAGTGTCACAACCCAGACTGTAATATATAACAGAATATCATCTGCATAAAGGGATATGTGCTCTTCATCTAAAAATTGCTTCTCGTCTATAAAGCCACTCAATCCCTGGTGGGATCTGACCACACACACCAGAGGCTCCAGTATCAGGGCGAATAATAGTGGAGACAAGGGACATCCTTGTCTAGTGCCTCGCTGGACAGACCAATTTGCTAAGGTCATCCCATTAACTCAGACTTTGGCCTCATATTCAGTGGAAAGGAGTGCCAGCCATTCCAGGAAGGTCGGTCCGAATCTAAGTTTTTCCAGGGTGTGTCTCATGAATGTCGAATGCCTTTTCGGCGTCAAGTGAGAGGAGCTAGTGTTGGTTGTCTGTATGCCTAACCGTGCAAATCCAATTGCCCAAGCCTACGCAGGTTAAGTTGTGTGGCACGTTTAGGCAATAAGCCTGATTGGTGGCTATGTACCAGGGTGGTAATGACCACCAGGTGGTGTGTCGCCAAAATAGTGGCCAGTATCTTTGTCTCTATATTAAGCAGAGATATGGGTCGGTAGCACTTGTTTTATTGCTAATTAAAAAATCTGATTTACTAATGAAGTTGGATTTGTGATAAATGTATAGGAAAAATAACTTTTAAAAAGTTAGACTTTCTGTGCTCAAACCTCTAATAGGCTAATTAGAATTAGCCGAGCAACAGTTGGCCCCTGTCAGTGCTTCCCCTTAATGCAGTGTGAAAACTGCTCTCAGAAATAATGGCTTGGGCTCGCCTTCTTGCAGAAAGACCTGAGTGTGAGGTATGTAACCCTTCTTAACACCGGAATCGTAGCCGGAAATGGCTCAGAAACTATATTAACAAGGGACAAGGATGAGGCCTCCCCATTCATAGTAAAGTGTCAAGGGAGACTTGGAGAAGAAAGGCCTTTGTTCCTGGGCCTATTGTAGCTAGCGTGGCACCAGCCCAGTGGGAGGGGGAACTTGTCGTAGACCCAGTTTGGTCAAGTGTAGGTGAAGGGGACTGCTCATTGCCCTAAACAGAGCCCTGGCTCGGAAACTAGAAACCTCCAAGTGCACAAGGGTGCTACCATATTGGATTTTACTGGAAATTGGTGCTCTGTGGTATAGTGGGCAGTAAGGCAATCGGAATGTGCAGCAAAAGTGGAGGGGCTGCCTCTGGGAGGAAGTCCAGAAAAGAACTGGACCTGCTGTGTGTGACCTGTGGGGGTACCCGAGGGTCATGACCTGCTCCCATTGCACCCAGAAGAGAGAATTGAACTCCAAGTGTCAGTTGGCTGACCACCTGTGTTGCTACTGAGACACCACAGTCTGTAAGAAGCCTTTTTCCTGATGTGTCCAGCTTAGCAACTAGAAATGACCTCCTTTAGGGGCAAGGACTCATTCTAGCAGAGGCCTCAAAGTGCTGGTCTTGGGCGCCTTACCAGTGCCTGCAGAGCTGCTCCAGAAAGTATAAAAAGTTGGAACATCAAGGGAGCTTCAGCTAGGCCTCGTGGCAAACTTTGCCTACTTTGAGGACTTCGTGAGATACAGCTTCAGGGTTTGCCCTGGTAGATGATTTTTAACTCCAAAAAATTGATGATGTCTGAATGTAGAAATCTTGACTGAGTGAAAGTTGCAAAAGCATCTGACTGACGAGAAAACTTTGGCAAGTGTAACATTTTAATTTTCCCAATTGGAGCTTGTCCTTCTGAAATCAACTCTGTAGGACCTCATCCAAAGACGTACGGTCAAGTCTTTCACCAGGATGACACGCTTGGGGGTATCCAATCTCTACTCCATCTCAGTAAGGCTGAAATTATGCCTAGGTCCAAGATAACAGTGACTGCTGATTGGTGCTTTAATTTTTCTTGGCATTGTTTGCCCTAATACGTTACAAAAACATGTATCAGGTTCCTCGTATTGCATTTGAGATATTTTGGTGTCATGTTTCTTATTTAATTTCCCCTCTCTTTTTAGAAATTAGTTGAGGCTTTTTTATTGTGTTATGTTTTGACGTTTTAATTATTTTGGTACTGCTAAATAATTCACACACTTCCTTAAGTTAAGCCTATCTGCTGTGTGCCATAACAGTCAGGGGATGAGCCCAGCTTTATTTATTGAACTTCTGTTTGAACCTGACAATCATTTGGATCTATAATTTGGGAATGACCTGCAATCTCCTAAACGAAGAATCCATCTTGTTACAAAGTGGATCTGTATGATTCCATAAGCTAAATCTGAGTAGAAATATGTTATTGAAAAAGAATAAAGCCAGTGAAGAAAAGGTTGGATGGGGCACCTACAAACTAAAGAGCGACCTTTAAGTATATACTAGCCTGACTCAACAGATTGGCTCTTAACCTTTTTATGGCTGTGATTTCACATTTAGCTATTCTTTGCCCATTGCTTTCCAGCCTCCAAAAATCAGATTTTTTTTTACCAGACTTGCAGGTCTAGGGATTTGAATAATCTACTTGACCTTATTATATGATGCGCTTTACCCATAAACTCGTCTCAAATTGTGTGATCTTAGGTAAATATTTATTTCCACTGAGTTGCCTTTTTCTTTATTATATAGGAGTTCAGCATGTCTGCTGTACAAGAAAACCTTTTTGTATTTGTTAGACTAAACTTTTATAAATGAATATCTTGCCCACATATAGGGAACACATGACCCCCGACTTGACTCTTAGTTCACTAATGGCATTGTCATCAGGGCCGGTACAGGAATATTTCTCAGTTAATATTTCAGAACTCTCACTTTTAATAAATATATTACTAAAACATGATATGGTAGTGCACTGCCATTTAAAATTGAAATGGCCACAAAACGTCCCACTTGCATGCAGTTTTACTTATTTAACAAATGATGACAAATCAGGTGTCAACAAGTATCTACCATTTGTACGTCACCAACTAAAGTATTCTTATTTGTTTTGATCCTATTCCAACTTCGTTTCCATCTCACTTCAAAGTTACAAAAAATTACGTAACTACTCAAGAATATTTCGAACCCAATCTCCAGCATAAAATAAGCAGCAATTTGTTAGAAGGCATAAGTTGACATTTGACCTTTGTCTTTCAGTGCACAGCGCATGTGACCAGAGATGAACATGATTTAAAGGCATGTTTTATTGCTCATTCACATGAACAGCACACCGTCTCTCTCACTAGACCATGCTGTCCTAAAAGTAGCTTGCCCTGATAAAATCTAACTCACCATAGTGAGTGGGTTAGTAGATTTCTCGAGGCCTAGCTTAAACTGGGTACATTGTCAGAGCAGCGTAACCAAAGATTATTAATTCTGCAAGATGTACAGGTGAAATAGTATCCCTCCCTTTTGTTAAGAGAGCTTGATGCATGAGTCTTTGAGTGGGAGCTGGTCCCATAGTACCCAATACTCTTCAGAGCAGACTGCAGGATAACATTGTTGCCCTTTCAATGTTTGTTGAACGTCATGGATGAGCAGACCGGGTCTATGGTGAAACGCTGACAAAGATGGCCACATCTGGAGAGACCTCTCACCTCAATAGAAGTCTCATTAAAACTCTGCTCCCTTTGTGTCATCCATACATGTTATGTAAATGAAAGACTAAAGAATGCTACTGTTAGTGGGATAAAAGTCCTGTCGGGGCTAAAAGAGCCAGAGGCAAAGAAACGTGCATTTTCAATGCAATAGGTCTCGCATTTACACAAGCTAGAGCTATTGACATTGAAAATGACAATGCCTTTTTTTTTTAAACAATAATAAAAGACATAGTCCTTTACAATGCCAATAGGTTAAAGTTGCGTAAATGTGAGACCTATTGCATTGCAAATGCTTGTTTCAATCACTTTTGAGTTTCTGGAAAGTACCAACAGAGCAGCGGACTCCACCAGAACACCAGGTACACAGACAGAAGGCATCACTGCTCATTGCCAACTTTTGGCAATTCAATTTAATGCGGACTTACGGTTCCGTTTATGCACAGCCAGCAGCTCTACAGGCTACTCCTCACAGGGATACTCAGTTTTGCAAACCTTTATCTTTTAACCACTTTACCTATGAAGTGTTACCATTTTTATCATCATAACTTTAACATAGTATAGCGCTCTGATACCCGCAAGAGTCATGTTCTCGCTATATAAAACATTATAAATCAATACATTTATAATGATACTTGGGCATATTTTCGTTCTTTGTTGTGTTACAGTAATGCTTTGCAGTAGTACAGAAGAGGACTCTTCGGGCACCAGACTAAAGTAACCATTCTCTGCCAACAGACTGCCCACTGCCATACAGCATGCTTTAGTGCCCAATGGGGTGAGACGGGCACTCTGAAACTCCTCATAGAAACGTGTGGTTTTCTGATGAACAAACATTCTGCTGTCGTCGGGACTTAGAGGTAGGTCTGCTGCGAAGTAGACAAGTTTTGAAGTAGAATTCATTTGGCTTTTAGGCGTCCTTAAAAGCTGAACTGAATATGATGTAGGTGGGAGGAGGGTTTGGAAGTCCCTCCTTGGCCCCCTCACACTGTACTCAGTACTGAGTTGCCCATGGGCAGACTGAGGTTTAGAGTGGAGGACCTGATGTTTCCATTTAGAAGTTATTCATTATGGTTGTAGGACACTAAATAAAGGTTGTTAACACAGACTGACCATATATTGCTCCTACTACATTTATCTGCTACTACAGGGTAAAGTTTGTTTTTACTAACATAACTTCACTCAAACGTACTTTGTGACTTAAGTAAAAGTGTGAGCTTGATAACGACAGGGAAGGAACGAGCGACTACTAGTTGGGCAAATAGCACCAGGTGAACGCGTTCCCATGTCCTGGGCTGCATGCTCTAGTTAAAAAGAAAAAAAAAACCTATGTGGGGGCTTGTATTGTTGCGATAGGGTGGGATACCACAAAAGTAGAAGGGGCCTGATAGAGGGAGAAAAAAAGTAAAAACGCAGTAAAAAAGCAAAAGTAAATACCGTGCGGCAACGAAAGCAAAGCACATGCATATTTTTTGTCCTTAAGAATGAAAGAAGAGCGCGTGCATATGTTTTGTCCTGCGTGCGCACAGACATGGAAGGAGAGGGTTAGCAACCGAGCAGAGCCATACACGTGCACATCTCGTGTCACCCGTACGCACACATCTGCTTTCTTGAGCTAAGCTGTTAGACAGACGTACACGTGCACATGTCTTGTCTTTAAAGTGTGCACATGTCCTGTCCCCTTTCGCCCACCAAACCGACAACAATAGGTCTCGCCAAGGCGGGCAGCGCATGCGCTGTGTCGCTAGCCGAGACCTAAAAACAACCCCTGCAGTGGATGTTGGCCTAACGATGAGCAGCTGCATGAGCGAGTCTTGACCTAGCTTATGGAAAGAACCGATTCTAACTACTACCACTGGGATTGAAAGGCTCCGGAGTACCAGAACAAGCATCTCAGTTGAAAGATTGCAGAGCGGCCGAGAAGATTGGGTTACTGACGGAGGACTGAGGTGATCCTTTGATAGATGCAACTTTTGTTTCAATGGCTGCTCGTCAGGCTTGGAACGTACTGCTTTTGTTGCACAGAATAGACATAAGCTCATCATACCATCCGAGGAGAGGACAGGTGCCTGACACAAGCATGAAGAATGTGCATACTGTTCTTGTGAGCTGTTGCCTATAAATCAACATATTTAGATCACCAGTAGCTTTGTTGGAGAAAACTTACACAATTTGTGCAGTAAGGGATACAATATGCATTTAGTGCTTATATACACACACTAGCCATACAATTATTGGTCGCCGATACAGCCCCATCATGCAAAGACCATGGAGGGTCCTATTACCGAGGAGGAGTTAACTGCGGCCATAAGGGATCTCCCTCTTGGGAAGACGCCGGGTCTGGACGGCCTGCACCTGTCCTTCTACCGCATGTTCCAAACACAACTTTGGCGAGATCTATTGCGGTTGTACAACTCCTTCACTGACACAGACGGGCCGTCGTCCGCCAGGAGTATGGTGGAGATAGCGCTCATTCCTTAGCCGGGGAAGGACCCCACGCTTTGTGCGTCCTACCGACCCATAGCCCTGTTAAATACTGACCTTAAAATTTATACTAAGCTGCTTGCAAAACTCCTCGATCCCCACATGCCGGGACTAGTAGAACCTGATCAAGTTGGCTTCATCCGCCATCGGCAGGGGGCGAATAATGTGCGTAGAATTGCGCACTTAGTGGGGAAAGCACACCACTGGAATATACCTGCCTGCCTCCTGCCTCCTGTCGCTAGATGCGGAGAAGGCATTCGACCGGGTCGACTGGGCTTTTCTTCGGGCTGTTCTGTAAACGATTGGGCTCGGTCAGAACATGTTTACTAGGGTCATGGCACCATACCTCGCCCTGCAAGCCAGGATTAGGGTAAATGGGCAGCTCACTGCACCCTTCTTCATCCAAAGGGGTACTAGGCAGGGGTGTCCCCTCTCACCCTTGTTGTTTGCCCTTGTTGTAGAGCCCCTAGCGGAGCTGATCCGGCCGGCGCCAGATATAAAATGTATCCCCCTTGGAGGACGTGAGAACAAGGTGGTGCTCTTTGCGGATGATCTTATCCTTACTTTAACGTGCCCCCAAGTGTCCCTCCCAGCTCTGCATTCTCTGCTGCGGCTTTTTGAGCGGGCCTCCGGCCTTAAGATTAATCATGAATAATCCTGGGCCCTTAATCTCCTCATTCCGAAGGAGGAGATTCCCCTCCTGGAGAAGCTTGCGCCGTATCAATGGGCCTCCAATCACATTCGCTACCTCGGCCTCCACATGACTCCCTCTCTAGACACATGGACGCAAGTAAACTGGCTGGAATGTAGGAAGGCGGTCCTAGAAGAGCTACGGAGGTGGAAGCCCTTGACGATGTCATGGTTGGGCAGAGTCAATGCCATTAAGGGCGGGAATCGGCCACATTTTTCTCAAAAGCTTCTTATGTCACCGTGCGATAGGGGGTGCTGGCCTGTCCCAACCTCGTGGATTACTATTGAGCCTCGCACCTTCGTTTCGCAGTGGAATGGATGACGACCAAGAGTGAGAAGGTGTGGCTGCAAATGGACCGGGTGGTGACTGGGGGAACCATCTAGGATCTTACATGGCTTCATCGGGCGGCGCACTCTAGGAGTGTATATATAGCGGAGCCCAACTAGAACGGTTCTGGAAATATGGGATAAGGTGGCTGAGCGCCGAGGTCTCAACGTTTCCCTTGCCGCATACCCCTCTGGAGGGGAATCCGCTATTCCCGCCGGCCCATCGCACGCGCGCCATTGCTACCTGGGCGCAAGGGGGATGGAGGGTGATCTGTGATCTGTATGAGGGGGGCGCGCTCAAGACCTTTGCCCAATGTAGAGAGGCGTTTTGCGTCCCACCGGAGGCGGTATTACAATACACCCAGCTGCTACACTGGGTATCCGGGAGGGAGATGCAGCAGGCGGCTACTCGTGCCTTCACCCCCTTCGAGCGTCTGGTCCTTTCTTTTGATGAATCCAAGGGGCTGATATGTCGGATCTATCAGATCCTGCAGCACCTACCTGCAACACACTTCCACCCGTATTACCGGCAATGGCAGTCAACGTCCGATGCGGAAATTTCGCCTGCGCAGTGGTGCCGGTTATGGCAGGATATCACCAAAATCTCTTGCAGTATCCCGCAGCGTTGGAATGCATACAAAATTATGACTCAATGGTATTATACGCCCCTGCGTTTGCATAAGATGTTTCCTGTGTCTTCTCCCCTGTGTTGGAGGTGTCTGACTGCATCTGGGGACTTCAATCATGTTTAAAAACAAATCACAGGTCGCAGTGGCGCTGTATGCAGCTGGGACACTGCCACTGCCATCAAACCTGCTAGCCTGAAGGCACTCACCCGGAGTGTCTGGATTCTGGTGCTTCACATGCTAGGGGCGGTCAAACAGCTCATAGCCTTATACTGGAAAAAAATGGTAGCGCAGCGGACGAGCCAAAGGAGAGCCCGTCTGCGGCCAGGCGCGGGCCAGGGCCCCAACCCCTGGTCCGATGGGAGTCCGCACGGTGTGGAGCAGGGATCAACTCCTAAGCCTCCGCAATTTAAAACCTAACCCGTGCTTACATCGCATGAGAGTGGAGGAGAATGTGAGTTGTAAACACTGTCAGTATGTTTGTAGCACAGGAGGAGAGGAAAAGCAGGAGCACCCCAGTCTTAACTGTGGGTTGCTTAATGTTAGATCCCTGCGTAAACACAGGCAAGACATCTGTGACCTGCTCACGGAAAAACAACTGGATCTCCTGTTTCTTACAGAAACATGGCTAGACGCGGACTCGGACGTCATTGAGGCCTTACCAGAGGGGTATCTGATGGCCAGGCTAGACAGACCCATCGGCAGGGGCGGGGGCATTGCTATTGCATTCAAGCAACCGCTGACCTGTCAAGTGGAGCATATGACTATTACGGACAGTGAGGCAGGGGCCTTTACCATTAGGGTAAATGGTGGTACCACTGTGAAGGGTTTCTTGATCTATAGGCCTCCGGGTCCCCACTCCAGGTTCGTAGACAGCCTGGTAGAGGGGATTACCGAAGCCGCTCTTCGAAGAGATAAGTTCCTTGTGCTAGGGGATCTGAATATGCACTTGGACGATCCCTTGGACAATGGGGCTGCGGGGATTGGTCAAGAATTGCAGGCGCTCCAGCTGGAACAGAGAGTGAAGGCCCCCACTCACCAGCAGGGCCACTTACTGGACCCGATATTCTCTAACTGGGGGAATGTAGAGACCAAACCCAATATCCCGGTGCCCTGGACTGACCATCTTCTTGTGCCCTTCGTGGTGCTGATGCCTTAAGCGTTGAAGGGTATACTCAGATGTGAGTCCCTAGCTCATTGCACCATCAGGATTCAAGCAAGCCGGGCCGAAGACGGCTGAAATGCCAGAAACTGGTCCCCGGTAGCTTGTTTCCTTCCCAGTATAAGAATTGGCTTGGTAGTTTGGTCTGCCCTGTTCCCATGATGCACTGGGCCAGGGTCAGACTAATTTGCATATAGCCAAGTTCTGAGCTGGGATGGTGCAGTGAGCTAAAAAACGGTGATGGATCAAGCCCTGATCTTTGGACTGGGTAAGCGTGGTCTGCCTAATTCAGACACTCTGTTCATCACCACCCCCTTTTCTGAATCGGGATATGGGAACAGGCACCCCTTAACTATCCCAGCCGAAAGTGGGTAAAATTCTCTCAGACGAGTTTGGACGAGGCACTCACTAAAGGAGGGAGGCCGGATGGGCTGGATGTGGAAACAGCCAGTAGTAACCTCGACAAGCGTATCATAGAGGTGCTGGACTGCACTGCCCCACTCTTCTTGGTCAAGTCGGGCCGCCGCACACATAGAATGGCTCCGTGGTACAGCGAAGAGCTGCGGTTGGCAAAGTCGGAATGTAAGCGCACGGAGAGGCAGTGGAGGGTGGCCTTTTCGAGCCAAACTAGACAGGAGTACTTAGTGAAGAGGCGGACTTACCATGGGTTGATTAGGAAATCGAAAGCAGCCTACTATGCAGAGAGGATTAGGGAAGCGGAGAATTCCGCGAAGGAACTGTTAAAAATTTATAAATCCATCTCAGTAGCTAAATCCTCCGTGGTACAGGGGGATTGCTCGTTGGAGTCGTGCAACCGTATTGCGGATTACTTTGCGGAAAAAGTCGCAAATATCTAGCTATCCTTCCCTGCCCAAACTACAACAGGGTCTGAGTTTGTTGAAGCTACGGGGGAAGCTAGGGGACAGTATAGTTTAGTTAATCTCACTACCCCCCCTCCGGAGGCGCTCATTCACATCTGCAGATCGGTAAAGTCTGGCTCCTAGAGGGATCCTGCATCACCCAAACGGCTCGTTGAAAGCCTAGTGATCCTGGAACCCTATATTCGGCACTTGCTGGATGTATCTTTTAGGACTCACACTGTACCCATAGGGTGGAAACAGGCGGTAGTACTCCCCCTACATAAGAAGCCCAACATCAGTTTCGAGAAATTGGAGAACCTCCGCCCCATATCTCTCCTACCCTATATGGCCAAAGTAGCGGAGAAGGTCCTGAATATCCAGCTGATGGAATTTGTGGAGGAGGCGGCCCTCCTCCATGCCACTCAGATCGGATTCCGGCCTCGACACTCCACCAAGTCGGCCCTACTCATGGCAGTCGGGACCATTCGACAGGGGGTGGATGAGTGCCAAACCATGGCCCTGATTCTGCTGGACCTAAGCGCAGCTTTCGACACTGTAGCACATACCACCTTGCTACAGTGTCTGAATGAAGGCGGGATCTCAGGCGCTGCACTGAAATGGATCCAGTCCTTCCTGGTAGATGGGGGTTTTCAGGTTAGGCAGGGGGACTGCTATTCCAAAGTGGTGAATTTGGGCCAGGGCGTTCCTCAGGGTTCGTCCCTGAGCCCAACACTATTCAACCTGTATGTTTCCCCGGTGGCTACCATTGTGGAGAGCCATGGGCAGCGCATAGTGTCCTATGCTGATGGCACGCAGCTGGTCATCTCCCTATCGCGCGCCGGGTCTTGCTGCGGACAGTTTCAGAGCTTGCATGCAGGAGCTTGCAGCCTGGATGTCTTCCAACTGCCTGAAGCTGGACGGCAGCAAGACAGAGGTGCTCGTGGTGGGGGGTGGGGGGGGGGGGGGGTGGGGGGGGCGTCTGTGTGGAATTCAGCATGGTGGCCACCCTATCTGGGGTTGGCACCCATACCTTGTCAGGAAGCTAAAAATCTTGGTATCTAGCTTGATACTGACCTGACATTTAGGCCTCAGATTAACAGAGTGGTAGGGGTGTGCTTTGGTGTCCTGAAGGGCCTGCAGAAGGTTCTTGAGCTCCTACCCACGGAGGCCCAAAGGACGCTGGTGCATGTCCTGGTGACAGCACGATTGGACTATGGCAATCTCCTTTATCTGGGGGCCACAGAAAGGAGCCTTGACCGCCTCCAGGTGTTACAGAACGCAGCTGCCTGCCTGGTCTTGAGGTTGCCTAGGAGATCGGCCTCGAAGGCAGCGCTCCGAGCTCTTCATTGGCTGCCGGTGAGGAGTAGAATTGAGTTCAAAGCTCTGTGTACGTGCCACTGCATCATGGGCGGTAAGGCACCGGTGCCATTACAGGACTTTGTTACCCGCTATGAGCCGCCCGAGCATTGAGATCTGATGGCTCTGGGTTACTGAAGATCCCCAGAGTGAGAAAGGCTCGCATGGGGGGGCAGGTCCTTCAGGTTCCTGGCTGCAAAAAGCTGAAATAAACTCCTGCTGGAACTACGCCTAGAACCTTCAGAGTCTAGATTTAGGAGCATACTTAAAACTCATCTTTTTGTTCGGTAGACTGGTGCTGTGTCAAGTTGCGAGGGTTCTGCCACTACCACTCACCATAGCGCGGGGACAGGCTGTGGAGCGTAACCAGGCGCTTTATAAACCTTCCTATTATTATTATTATTATTATTATTATTATTATAGTTGAGCGTGCGTGCCATATGCCTACCAAACTTCAGACGCTGCACCTCTTTGAGGATGCTATTGTTTCATCTGAACCTGATAGATTGCTCCCGTAGTCACATTGCTTGCTTACTTCAGTCACCCTCTTGAAACTGGTCCTTGCCTGCATATGTGGCAACATACGTTATCCCCCCGCCCGCACACACCACTCTTATCTTTGCTGTTCTGTCTTAACTTTTTTCTTATTCTTTCCACTCTTAAGGTTCTATTCCCTGTCTAGGTCTGCCCGTTGTCTTTGGGCCTGTTGCCTGATACAGTTGTTGACTTTCAGAGGTCTTGCTTCATCCCACGCCCAGATGGTGTAACCCTATGTACCATGTTACGCAGCTGGCCCCTCAGAGGTTGTAGGCGAAACGCTGTGTTCAAACTTGCTCTTTGTAGTGGATACTTATGTCCCCAGTGAAACACCCACTTACGCGGCCGGCCCTACATAGGGTTGTGGGCTTAACGCTGTTTATAATCGGACCTGTTTTCTGTGTTTACGCCTGCAAAATAAAATAGATCTGAAACAAAAAAGGAAAAAAAAGGCAAGCTTGCAAACCTATGATGAGCACTTGCTTAATTGTGTCTTATAGATAGACAATGAACAGTCTGTCTTTCATTTCGATTTGAATTTTCAGCTAATGTATATTTTGTTCAATATAATAATTATGGGAAACTTTTTCAATTGCATAGAATAATTAAGTTGGTCTCATAGTATATGGCCCAACAATAAAAGGTTTCATTTATTCGCCTGTGTTCTGTTAAACTTTTGCTCGGTCTGCACCTTACAAATACCCATGCATACGTACAGATTTTTGTGCCGCACTATATCGACTGGAAATAAAGATGGTCGAATCAGACAGCACAAACAATAAGTAGTTCTTTAGTAGGTGAAGATCTCAAGAGATTTTAACTCCTTCCTTTCCCTGAGCAGCTTTAAAACGTGAAATGTGCCATCAAGAAAGAAGTCCACTAATTTTTGGATGCATGTTTTATGCAGTAACTCGCCTTAACTTTACTTTCATTTGATAGGAACACCCGGTATGTCTGCTCCACTCAGGTGAGGCAGATAAACTATACGTAATGTACACCGCCTGACCATTCTCCTCCAAGACCACTCCTCTGTGTCAAACACACCGATCTCTTTTCTGATCATTGTGCAGTTGCCTACTATGACATCCTTGAGTTATGATTAGTGCCCTAATCAGACCCTCCAGCTTATCGTGATTTCGCGATTTGCAAAAAATCGCGAAATCGGCCGATCTCGGGAAATGCCGCGATATTTGGCAAAAAGCCCGCAAAATTTGCAGTTTTCGCCGCTCGCTGTGTCTTTCCGCCCGTTTCCGCCTTAAAAGAGAGGCACCCATTTTCCCATTCCCCCCAGGATTGATTCGCGGCGAGAAGAGATGGAGCCAGGAGGTCGAGGACGGCGGCAGAGCGAGGGAGAAGACCACGGCGGCCGAGAGAGGGAGAAGACCAGCACCACACCAGCAAGAGGGGAAGAGAGCACGAAGCGGCAGCGACACTCACGAAGACTCTTCCTCAGAGACCAGGGCTCGGAGCAGGAGGAAAGCCGGCCGGCGAACAGAACACAGGTACGTCCGTCCTTCACGCTGGTGGGGGCCCGCCGCACACATAGGGAGATAAGCTAGGTAGGCAAGTGTAAAACCAGCTTCGTTAATATGAAGTGCTGCCCGGGTGGGAGGGGGGCAGTGGAGATGTGGCCGACCGACCCCCAGGGCTGCGCGTTTTAAGGCCGCGGGTAAAACACTTCCACTTTGTCACATAAATGGATGTCATGTCCAGATTCCTAGAAATGAAGGTACCCCTTTTGGAACACACTTGTCAAGAACCATGTTCGTATCACCCTACTTCCACACCACACCGTGAGCACTTCAGCATATGATCTGTTAGATATTGTTCGGTCTGCAACTTTTTAAAGTGTTTTACTATACGGGCCATCCGGTGCAGAGAAACTAAGTTCTCTTTACCCTGTTCTTCATAACTAACACTCTCCGACAATAGTCATTGTAGAATGTCTGTTTGATGAGGTCAGCTTGATTTTTTGGGGATTTATTTTTACATCATTTGCTAGATTCCTCTTTAAGGATTCATAAGGTGTCTACAAAATAATTCTAATGTCATACCTATCAAGGGTTCAAATGAAACTCTGTGTAGGTATGATAATCTTTATGAACAACTTGTATTTTAGGTCATTAATAATTTACCGTTGACAGTTTTGGTCTTCTTAACTTTTGTTGTACTTATTCATTTTTTTGCACGCAACGGAAACACAGGAGATATAACACATACCATACAAAACTCTTTCTCTGTCTGGCTTACTCCCTCTTGTTTTGCATTCCTTATTTTCTTTCTTTTGCTTTTACTTCATGCTTATATGTGCGCCTCGTTTTACATTACTTGTAGTCTTTGGCCTCATTTTTAGAAAAAATAAATGGCTTTGCTGCTGTTGTAAAGTGCTAGAAAGCCAACAGACCTAGTTTCTTTACTCTACAAAGCTTTGTGAATGATTGATAGCAAAGGCAGAGAGACCGGGGGAAGCGAAATTACAGGCAGAAAGGCAGATTTTTTAAATGTTGCGCATTGTGAAACCTACACCCTCAAACTTTCAATCAAACATAAAACATGAATAAACCTGCTGCCAGTTCCTTACCATTTCTTTTAAGGTTACAATATAATTTCTGAATGCTTATTAAAATATGCAATGATGCAGCGATTGCTTCTGCTGTTTCAGGGACTCGAATTGCTGGGGCACTTGACTTGTGAGTTTTGAAATGAGATTTTTATTGATGTTTTGTAATTGAATTATACAAAGGATTGATGTATGCTGTTAATGAAATGACCCAAGAACATGTCTGCCTATCCTTCTAAAGTTAGCACACATTTCTTTGGAACTCGAAAAGTATAAAAAATTGTGATGTATGTCATTCCATTATAAAAAAAAGGGTACCTACAAAATGAAGGCATTTGTTCATGACAAAATAGAATAAACGGGCAGCTCGAGTGGAGCAGCCCGTAAGTCTCTACTATACATATACCCCAGTTCAGAGATCTGGGCCAAAATCCATCATTTTTTTTGCTCACATGCCATTCCAGTTTGAACCCAGCCATATGCAAATCAGTCTTGACCCTGTGCCCCATGGGTACAGTCCAGCCCGAACTGCCAAGCCAAGTCCTCCCTGGACTGGAAACAAGCATCCAAGGACAGGTTTTGGGCTTTCAGCCCTCATCCATGTTGTCAAATAACTCAAACAGTAAGATATCTGTGTTTGGTGTTGCAAAAAACCCAAAATAAAATGCCGCTAAATGCTGCTAAATTTCCATTTTTGTGCCGCTAAATTTTCATTTTTGTGCCGCTAAATTTGCCAATCCATGCCGCTATATCCTGGGGGGTCTGCCTAATGCCTTTTCTCCCTCTTCATGCAGTTGAGGCTGCTCGTCTGCTAACCTGAAAGAGGTATTACTAGCCTGTGCTGTTAAGCAGTACTTTTCTAGGTCAGGGAAGCCATGTCCTCTCTTTAAAATGTTGTATCCAGTGGTGTTGAAATAATTTTCAGAATGGGGGTGCTTCATTCAAAACCATGTTGCCAAAGTTGTAGGGTTTGTATATAATTCAAGCATTACACAAAGAAAAAGTGTAGCAAATGAGCTACACCCACTCACCCAGAGACTGGGAGGGGAGCAGTATGCGTCTAGTGGTGCATTTTGACGCAGATTGTCCCAGTTATATGAAAAAGTCATGGTGAGCCAGGTTACTGTTGTTTACAGTGAGTACATTTTCCATTGAAATGGCAACTACATTTGCATCGGATGTGCAGTTTTACTGCTAAACATACATGATGTGAAAACAGCACATGGAATTTGCATTTCACAAGTAAAGTGTCTTAGTTTGTTTTGATATTCTCAGTAATTGTTTTTTCCATTACACTTCATAATCACAAAATAACAGAGGGCCTCATTTTTACTTTACTTGCAGCTGATTTATTCTGAAATAATTGTAAAGTTAATTTACACATATTTACATTTTATTGTTGGAAATCATTTTACATCCTACAGCCTTTACTGGGCACTAGACCTGTATACCTACAGTCTAGTTGTTCCCATCAGATCACGTGGGACTTGCCATATCCTGAAACTCGTTCTAGGACTCCGTAGACGTTTCATTTGTCTGGGAGACAGCCCGACCTTCCCGGCTTCTCCCCAAGCGGATTGTAAAGTTATCCTTGTGGCCACTTATTGTACCCCACACCGGCAAGATACTTGTTCCTCTGATCGCCGACAAGATCATCTTGCACTCCGGAGACTGTTTCTTTCATCTGGGAGACAGCTCGACCCTGCCAGCTTCTCCCCAAGCGGAATGCAAAGTTAACCTTGTGGCCACGTATTGTGCCTCACCCCGGTAAGATCGTTGTTTCTTCGATCGCCGACAAGCTTATCACCCTGCCCCCGCCATTACGCATGTCCCTTACTTGCATCCCCTTCCTTTACAGAGCGTTGATTTATATCCTGCTCTACTGATATAACCACTGCTCGACCGTCGTCCTGGTAAGTCCTTATAGCCTTATAAACCCAGATATCTCCCTATCAGCACTCCCATCCCTCCTCCCTCGCACAACCCCGCCCCCCCTCCCCTCCTTTCCTCAGAATCTGCTCCCCTGCCTATGACTTAGCCTACCTTCTCCCCTTTTCTTAGGTTAGTTTGCTAAGGTTGCCCGCACTCCCTAGATTCTGCTACAGGGATCCCCGACGTAGACTCCCACCTCCGTGTCGCGTGCCCTTGTTTGCTTTCCTTTAACTTGGTCTACGGGTTTTAAATCCTACTGATTTTATCTCTTCTTCTCCTCTCCCCTCCCCACCTTCTCCTTCTTTCTGAATCTATAGAGCACAAATTCTAATTTATGTGACCATCGTCCTGATGATGACCTCAAGTTATAGAGGTTGAAACGCCGTCGACCCTGCAACACCATTTGCGGGCTTCTATTGGTCATCTACAAATAATGATTCTTTGTTTCTAACTGTAAATATTTGTTCTGACCTTCACTTACCTTCACTTGCGCCGCTCCACGTTGTTTATAATCACATGTGTCACTACGACATTCACTCACTTATTTACTGCCAGTACACATCTGGTTGTTATGGTCACTGCAATTTAGTTTTATTTATGTACCTCTATATGTAAATAACAACCTCTGTGTTATCTTTTGGTCTCCTTTGCTTTTTTCCCTGTGCTTTGTGATTTTTGTGTCTCCTTTGAACCGTCCTCCAACGTGATATTCCTGTTCAGACATTGTTTTCTGTTACAATTACTACCCGGTCTCAACTTGGTTAACGGGTTTACTCTTGTTTGTTTATTGTTCTAATTGCTTGTTAGGGCGCAGGGCATTCGTTACTTTGGTGTTTCTTCATGGGTGGCTTTGGTGAAGGATATGGTGGGTCTGTGTTGGAGCTGCATGATGGTAAGGGCAAGAGTTGTTTTGGTTTTCCGATTTTTTTTTTCTTCAATGCGGAAGAGGTCAATTGTACTAGAAAGTTCTCATGTAAGGGGAGTGGTTGCTGTTGTACCTTGGGGATGACTGAACCAAATTGAAGCGTTTGCATCTAAGAAATGTTTTTTTGCATTAAAAACTGCCTTGGATTAAATAGATTAATCGTGTTTGAGAATGTCCTTCATCTTGGCATGGTAAACTTAAAAAAGAAAACAAAATGACTACCACAGCGTTATGGTATAAGTGCAGTGTGCATAGTGCCGCATATATACACACCTACGTCTTCAGGCGTGGTCGCTTTTTTGCGGATGCTGAATGCATTGCTAAGATGCATTGTTTTTTGTTGACAATGCTGTTTAGATTTACAAAAAGCATTTACAAAGTCAAAAGGTCAGCTAATACCTTTGAAAGTAGAGTCCTATTGGCTTTGCCAAGCCTTGCTTTTTGTTAGACCTAAAGTAGGTTGGTTTGTATTGGGCTTTTTTCAATATAACATAGCAGCCGCACATGCAGCAGATATCTTTGGAAATATTGTTTTTGCTTTGAAACCAAATGAGGGTGTGGGAGCCAGGGTGGGTACTTGTAGGTAGGATTGTAGTACTGTGATGGAATTCCGTAGCAAATTGTAGGGCTATAGCTGCTGCATATGTCTAGGAATTAATTGGAGGACGTGATAGTTCAGGCAGGCAGAAGTTGAAGTCTTCAGCCATCAGCAGGTGACTGGATGTGTGGAAGAGTTTGATGCAAGGTAAAATGGTTGGCTGTAGTGGAGTCGATATGTGGGAACCTAGTTGTCTCCAGGTGTGCTTTAATCTTTTGTCTGTTCTGTTTGTTTATATACTGTTGTTTGTTGTCTGTGATGTATATCTATATGTCTGTTGTTTTTGTGTTGTGTGTATCTATATATTATCATTTTCTTTAACTGCTTTGAAGTGTGTTTTGGTGCCTGGAATGACTACACATATGTTGGTCTATATAAATGACTTTCTGGAGGTGATTTTGGTCTGTGTGTCCCAGTTGCCTGTTGGTATGTTTTCACCCGTCTCCATTCTGTCCATTTGCCTATTCATGTAGTCTGTTTGTACATGGTCTGTAAGTGTATATAGGTGATATATGTAAGACCTATCTAGTTAGCTGCATGCATTTATGTGTGTTAATTTGTGTGCTTGAGTGCGTATATTTCTGCATACCACTTTGTGTATATACATATGAGAACTTCACTATAACTTAGCCTATTGGTTTTGCCCAGGTTTATTTTTCAGCTTGTTTCACTTAAATGTACTGGGTTGTTAAATCCAAACAGATATACTTTGATCTATAATGTTTCTGAAGTGGCTACTGCTTGGGATCTTTCCTAAGACAAGGCTGACTGACTGCCTGTTTTAAAATATTCAAAAATGTGTAAATACAAAAAAATTCTCAACCTCCATATCTAGAACTTTAGCAGTGCACTAAATTGAGGACCATAAATGTTTAACACCTCAAGAGTTGGCAGGAGTTCACTGGCAGTGATTAAAGGAAAAAAAGAGCATGTTTCAATAAAAGTCGAAAAAAGACTTGTTACAGTATAGTCATGTAGAGCAAATTCTATTCAGCATGCAGCCTTCACATACATTAGCAGAAGGGATAGCGGCAACAATACTAAATGATACGCTGCTGCTTCCTACTGTTAGTGTCACATGTAAGTTGATAAAAAAGAGACCAGCTGCAAAATGAGTCTGTAAAATAATAACTCGCTCTGAAGATATTAGTGTGTAGCTCTGTTCCTTAGGCAAGGATAGCATTTTGCTGATGCACGATGAAGCAACACTGTTCTTAAGCAACATGATGGCAAAAGTTCCCACCTTACTTACAATAAGGTACTGTGCAGACTACTCAAGAGCTGTGACTTCTCAGGGGTGAAATGGAAAGGCTTTGGACAAGGGTTCTTATTTTAAATATTACTGAATATTCCCATGTGCACGACTCAATTAAAGGCAGAAGCGCCCTTGTCTTGAAATTGGCCAATAATGCTAGTGTGTTTTAAAGTGTGAGGCTCACGCCCAGCGAGTGAGGCTTGGGTATACGTGGGTTCTGATGCATGTAGTTTCAAGATCCTGCTGACGGCAGCATCATTTCCAAACAAAGCCCAGAATTCGGCCGGAAACGAACAGGCGCTCAATATAAACAAGCATTGGCCGCGCGGCTGTGAGCGATACGCTTAATGAGCATGACGAGGAAAGCCATCTGGCGCCTCTACTCTTAAGCGCATGCCAGCGCTCATAACCGCCAGCTCTAGGCCACAGTGGTAGCATTTTTTCTGAAGCCCTTACTAAAAGTCTTGCCAGAGCATCGCATGCGCGGGCTCAGGCGAGACCTAAAAATAAAGTTAAAGGCATCTCCCATACCGCCACTTCCAGATCCTCTGGGTATATCGCTGATCTCATTTTACCTAAGATTATGTATTGACCCCATCCGCTTTATGCACGCTGGTCTGATCCTTGCAGGAAAGTGCCCAGGAAATTACCCCGCCACTTCCAGATCCTCTGGGTATATCGCTGATCCCATTATACCTGAGATTATGTATTGACCATCAGCTTTATGCACGCTGGTCTGATCCTGGCAGGAAAGTGCCCAGGAAATTTCATAAATGTAATTAAGTGAATATATAGGAATCATGGAGTACTTGCATCTTAATTAGCGAGACATGAACAACCAAAGAGATTGATCCCTTGGGCCAGAGGTATCCAACTCTTTATATAATTTATTTATTTATTCAGAAGGTTTTATAGAGCGCGAACAAGATCCTTGCGGATATCAGAGCGCTTTACAATGAACAAAGTTGATTATAACAAATGGATAGTAAGGCACAATATAGAGAACAAGCATAGGATAATTAAAATAAAACACACGAAAGTCGTAAATATACCAAAGCATGGGATCATAGTTGTTCCAAGCTACTTCTGTTCGATCAAATTTCTCTTGATCTAATTACGAACTTTATCACTGTAAAATAGTGATCACAACTGTCAACATTACACTAGTGACCACCCAAGCTTTTCTGGCTTTAACCCCTTCCGTGCTGCCATTGGCCGACGGCGGCACTACCTCCCCAGTGCTGCCAATGGCCGACGCGGCCCCGCCCTTTTTGCGGAAGTGCCGCACTTCCACAAAATCGCGGCCGCCGTAAACGGGTTAAATGTGTTTTTGGAAATGCAACCTTAAGTCCTCATCAGACTGCCAGTTTCAGAAAATAAGGAGGTAAAGAATTGTTGCACTCCAGTGTCTTGAAGAGGATGTAAAGCCAAGTGGAACTGTGGATAGGTGCAGTCAGGTAAACCTTCCTGGGTTTGAAGGTCTGAAAATACAATTTTTTCTATCAAATGCCACTTGCCATTTTGGACAAACAGCTCAATTTTCCAGATGAAAATTATTTTCTGAATAAATATAACTTTTTGAAAAACATCATCTCAGCTTTCGTTTTTAAGAAGTACAGTCCCCAAACATTAACTTCTAATCTGTATCATTTACTCCCATGTACAAATGCCTCAGATGGATGTACAGATTCTGATTCAAATGCCCAAAAATATCAATTGTAGGCCATGGATCTTCACCATAATACCATGGATGCCTATTGTAATCCAATAATGATTTCCAGTATAACATGCCCACCATTGTGCCAAGGCTGGACAACATAGTGATCAGGACTCCAGTCATAGATGTTATTATGCAAAGTGTGTCCCCCATTTTGTAATTGATGGCTACAATTAGGCCAGTCCTGTTCTTAAAATGTCAATGATGGCTGCCAGTATGCCACAACTAGACCAACCATGCCAACATATATTAAGGATTAACATTATTATGCCATTACCAGTGTTGTTCCATGAGTAAATACAATTGGACCTAATATGAACCACTTAAGATTGGAAGCAGCATAAATGTTTTATGGCCCTTAACACAGCTTCCAGGGCTCAATAATATTTGTTTGAGGGTGAGGACACAATATCAAACACATGCACAAATACACAAAAAATATAGACACACACACAAAATCTCTCTCTCTCACACACTCTCACTCCCTACCACACACACACATAGTTCGGTAAGTCCACTCTGGCTTCTGCTGGCAGTCTTCTTTCTTTGCCTGTTTGTTCACACACATATTGTGACTGATAGAGATGGCCTACAAGATGACCATTCTCCTTGTGACTTTTCTAGATTGAGTGGAGACGGATGCTCATGTGGCAGACCCTGCAGGCTGACAGTCTGAATTTGAATATTATCATGAGACTCAGCTGTTGGGTTGGCTGGCTACAACTACAAAACCTATCTTTAAATTAGGTGCTGGGTTTGTCATTACTCTTGAGAGCTACTTCTAGGGTGCTTGTGAGCTGCCAGTAGCTCTTGAGGTACTAGTTGGAGACCTCTGGTTTAGACAATTTTATCACTGTTGTCTCAAGTCCATACCTCGTGTAGTTTATGAGCAGATACTTATTCTTATCTAGCCGCCACGGACACGTAGATTTTTACTCACGTCATCTGTGCAGTTAGCGGTAGTGGCCCAAGTAACATCCAAACATCTCAGTTGCCTTACCAACTGGAATAGGTTTAGTCTTGTATTTTTTTTTTTTTTTTTGGAAATCCTTTATTTGTAGTTCAAAGTACACCGCTATTCAGCCGTACATCCCGGAGGCTAGGCAGCATTATCAAAGCAACATAGAGGTGTGCACAAAACAGTAAAAGGAGCAGTCAGGTTTAATTTTATATATTATAGAAGTGAACCTAAGGAACAAGGTGAGAACCGAAAAGGGACAAGGGTAAAGAAGGGAAAGGGGGAAAGAGGAGGGAGAAAGATGGCAAGGCAGAGGAGCATAGAAAAGCGGTAAGGCATAGATCCAGGGGGAGAGGCGGGAACTTCCGCATCATGGAATAATCATATCAAAAAAGCATACATGTGTGGGGGGAGCAAGAAACAGGATTATATCACGTGAAAACTTGGGTGGAGGGAATAGCTACGGTGAGAGACGAATCTCCAGTCGGACTACCTCCGGGGGCACACAAATATCGCCTCTATACGCATTCCAGGCCCCCCAGACCATCCCCCACATCTTGGGCTTACCCCGAGCTAAGTAGACAGTCTTCTCCCGGAGCATGCACCAATCCATGTTGGTTTTCCAAAGACTCACAGTGGGGGGGGTTGGAGCACCCCATCTCTGGGCAATGTCCCTCTTGGCCACCATGTTCCCCAGTGTAACCCAGCGGGTTTGAGCATTATTGTAATCAGTCGGACCCCACACATTCAACAAGCAGCGTCTAGCTTCCGCAGGCAAATCCACACCAGTCACAACACGCATAACCGCATGCACTCGTTCCCAATAAGAGGCTATGACATGGCACTCCCAAATGGTATGCATAAAAGTAGCCAGCACACCACATCCCCTCCTACAAAGGCCGTCCTGGGAAAGCCCCATATGAATCAACCTGGGGCCAGTGACATACACCCTGTGAAGTACTTTCAGCTGAACCAAGCGCAGTCTGGCCAAAATTGCTACTTCCTTAGGGGAGGATACCGCAGACTGCCAGTCCTCATCATCCATCTCAATCCCATCATTCATCCAGTGGTCTCGTACTTTCACCAGCAGGTCCGTCCGAACATTGATTAGTTTTTTGTAAGTCAGGGAGATGGCGCTGTCCAGCATATGGCCGTCCAGCACCCTGTCTTCCAGCGGGGATGACTCAGGAACTTTTTCACCTACAGGCAGGGTGGACGTAAGGGCATGCCTCAACTGCGCATATCTAAAGTATTCCGTGGCCCCCAGTTGAAATTCAGCCTGTAGCGCGGCAAACGATTTGATTTCCCCTCTGGCCATCACATCCGCCACTTTGGAAATACCGATGAGATCCCACCGATCAAACCCTTTTGAGTGCCACAATCTCCCCAGCAAGTCAGAGTCGTAAAGGGGAGTAGCCATGGTGAGCCTACCCTTCCACCCCAGTGCCTTCGTAACAGCCCTCCATAAATGCACCGCGGTCCTGGTGGGACCAGTCAATTTTCGGTCCAGAGATCTAGAATACAGCGCTCTGTAGTACATCCCGTTGTTCATGAGCCAGCGATCCATGGCGTACCCTGGACTAATCGCCGGTCCGTAAAAGCCATGATTGAGAGCCGCCAATTGAGAAGCCCAGTAGTACCGGCGTACATCGGGCAGGGCAATACCGCCGTCGTACCACGGAATGGTCAGCTTGACCACAGCAATGCGCGGCCTTCCTTCCCACAAGAGGGTACGCTGCAAACCTTCAATCTCCTTGAAGTATTTGGAAGGGACTGGGTCCTGCGTGTTTTGAAGCGCATACAAAAATCTCGGCAGGGACATCATTTTGAACAATGCCGCTCGGCCCAACAAGGACAGCGGCAATCTTTTCCAACCCTCCACGTCACGCCGAAGGCGCGCTAGAGGAGGGAGCAAGTTGCTGGCGTAACGTGCCCTGGCATCCGTTGAAATATAGATGCCCAGGTACTTGAAGCCCTGCTGTGAGACCTGTATTGCACAGCCCCTAGGGAGACGTGGAGTGTCTCCGCGAAGCACATAGAGGTAGGACTTGGACCAGTTAATAACCAGGCCCGAGTATCCACCAAAGGTACCCAGTATATCAAACACCACAATCAAAGACCGACAGGGGGAGGTAAGGTAAAGCAGAATGTCGTCCGCGTATAGCGAAACGCGATTTTCGAATCCCGGTGACCACTTGATCCCACTAATGTCAGGGTGAGTGCGGATCCAAGCAGCAAGCGGCTCCAGCGCATGGGCAAAAAGGAGCGGTGATAACGGACAGCCCTGTCTAGTACCCCTGCGCAAGGCAAAGGAAGCAGACATGCGGCCATTGACCGTTATGTTGGCCAACGGGGAGGAGTAGAGAAGCCGGACCCAACTAATGAAGTCAGGGCCGAACCCAAACTTGGACAGCACCGCCCAGAGGTAGTTCCATTCGAGAGAATCAAACGCCATCGTCGCGTCCAGTGAGGCCAGGACAGTTGGCTCGCGGAGCATGTGTGCCCGCGCCATGACAGCGTGAAGTCTTCTAAGATTAAGGGCAGTGTTACGGTGAGGTATGAAACGGACTGGTCTGGATGGACCAAGTCCGCGATCACACCCACGAGCCGATTGGCCAGCAACTTAGCCAGGATTTTGGGCTCGGCATTCAGCAATGAAATAGGTGGATATGACCTACAAAGGTCTCTAGACTTTCCCTCCTTATGGATGACCACAATGGTGGCCAGACGTTGATCCAGTGGAAGTTCACCAGCCTCTCGGGCTTCCAAGAACATACTCCTCAGGGGCACCGCGATAGTGTCTGCTTTGATCTTATACAGCTCCACCGGGAGACCATTGGGACCGGGAGCTTTTCCGGAGCGCAAGGACCGTATTGCTAACGCCACCTCGTCCGCCGTAATGCCCCGATCCATGTCATCACGCTCGGTATCCGACAGGCAAGGGAGCTCAACCCCCTCCAAAAAAGAGGCCGAGTCCGATTCAGTCAGGGCGGAGACTGGTGTATAAACCGTCTCAAAGTAGTCGGCAAAAGCCGAGGCGATAGCGTTGGTGTCAGTAACAACCAGACCGTCATCGCCCAAAATCTCAGTTACCACACGGGAAGCCAACTCTTTCTTATCTAGCCAGGCAAGGAGCTTGCCCGCCTTGTCTCCGGCATCATAAATCCTCCCTTGCTGTTCCCTGCCCATCGCCTTGGTAGCGTCAGTGGCAGTGGCTCTATATTCCGACTGCTTCAGGGAGAGAGCATGTAACAGTTCGGGTGTCGGTCCCAGCGCCAACTGGGAGTTCAGTCCTGCAATATCCGACTCCAACCGTACCATGTCTTCATCCCTTCGTCTGCGCACCTCAGCTATCAAGGAGAAAGCATCTCCTCTAAGGACAGTCTTAAAGGCCTCCCAGAGGGAAAGGGCCGACGTTACCGTACCTGTGTTCTCAGTGAAGTACAGATCGATAGCTTTAGCAAGGAGGTCTCGAGTCCTGGGGTTGCGGAAATACCAGGGATTGACCGGCGCCACCCTGGTCGCCGCCGCGATGCCAAAGTCAAAGGATACCCAAACTGGAGAGTGATCCGATATACCCCTGGCCATAAGGCGAGCCCCAGAGACGGTCGATGCCTGAACCGCCGGTGTCAAAATGTAATCAATTCTAGAAAGACTGCCGTGGGCCCCCGAATGGAAAGTGTACTGTCGTTGAGCGGGATGTAAAAGCCGCCAACAATCGATAAGGCCCATAGTGCTCATGAAGTCCGGGAGCCATGCTTGTGCACTGCGCAGATCTCTGGACGGAAAACGGTCTAGGGTGCACGAAACCACAGAGTTAAAATCCCCGCCCAGTATTAACAACCCCTCCGGGAGGCCCAAAATGGCGCCTCCGAGATCTTGAAAGGTAGCCATTTGCAAGCCCGGGGGGGACATAAACAGAAACCAAAACCAGGGTACGTCCCTCCCATCTGCTCACCACAGCAACATAGCGGCCCCTATCATCAACCACTGTGGACTCCACCTCCAGGGGAATAGACATGCGCACCATTATCCCCACCCCCCGGGATCCCGAGGAGAACCCGGAATGGGCCACCATTTTGAACCCCTTTCTGTTCAGAGCCCGGCAAGTATTGCCAACGAGATGAGTTTCTTGCAGGAGGATAACATCGAGAACACAACGTTTAAACATTTGTAATACAACACCACGTTTAATACGATCCCCCAACCCATTCACGTTCCAACTAAGCACATTCAAAGTCTTACCCCCCATCATCGAAGATGTCCCGTCCCACCCATCCCCCCCAGAAAGCAGCCACCGCGACGGTGTAATCAAAACAGTAATAGCCTCGCCATGAGAAAGGTATGAGAGGAAAAGCAAAAGAGCACACAAACCAACCACCCCCCACCCTGCACCCCTGCATTAGACTAAAAGCCCCCCCAACTAGCAGTGTGCCTGTCGCCCCGTATAAACTAACCTACAAAAAGCCCTGAGAGGAGAAAGGAGACTTCCTATCACCCCCTGTTACCCTCCAGAGTTTAGAAAACAGGAGAAATAAAAAAGAAACAAAAGTCAGTGAACTATGGCATCCGCAGAGCCTTCCGCAGAAAGAAGACCAACATGGTAAAGTTTATTCCTGGGAACCTGGACCGCCCGACGCCTCTTCCGACAGATCCTCAGGATTAGTCCGACGCTGAGGCAAAGTGTCCAGCCAGTCTCCAGCAGCATCCGGCAAATCAAAGAACAGCGTCCGAGCACCCTGTTCTATTCGACGTTTCGCTGGATAGAGCATGGAGTATCTCAGCCCCATCTCCCTCAGTCTCCGTTTAACTCCCATGAAACTTTGCCGGCGTTCCTGTACAGCCTGAGTGAAGTCGGGGAAGAAATTCACGTCAGCATTCTGAAATCTCAGCGGACTGCCACTTCTCGACGCTTGTAGGATCGCGTCTCGGTCTCTGTAATTAAACAGTCTGGCGATGATGGGGCGCGGGGACGCACCCGACTTCGGTTGGCCACCAGGCAGTCTATGAGCTCTCTCGACCGAGAAGAACTTACTCAGGCCTCCGGGCGCCAAGTGCTTAACCACCAGTTCCTCCACAAACAAATCGGCAGCGTCCTCCTCCGCACCCTCCGGCACACCTGTAATGCGGACGTTCTGGCGCCGTGCTCGTCCCTCAAAATCATCAAGCCGGCCGGCAAGCATCAAATTAGCGGCCTTCAAGTCCCGAACCTCGGTCTGCACGTCAGACATATCAGTAGTCAGACTCGACGTCTTGATGTCGAGTGACTTGACCCTATCATTCGTCTTCCCGAGGTCGGCCCTGATGAGGTTGAGCTCGATCGTGAGGGTATCAACCTTGTTGGACAGCACTTCATGCTGTTTGTGCATTTCGGCCTTCACGCCAGCAATGGCTCCCATCACCTCCCGGAGGGTGTGTTCAGTATCTTCCGGGGACACGTCCCGTTGCGAGTCTTTGGTACGGCCCGATGCACCTGGCGAACCTTTGGAGAGATAAAATCGTTCAGGGATGGTGGGCTGCGAGTGGGAGGGTTTCCTGCTGACCCTCGGAGGCTTCCCTTTGTCTGGGTCTCCTCTGCCCGCCATGTTGGGCGACGGGGATCGTACGATCCGGGAGGGGGTCAAGCCAACAACACCACCCCCACTCGATCGAAGTCAACATGCACCTCCACCGTCCCCAGGGGACGTCGAGCCTCCAGTAAGAGCAGTATGGTCGCCGGACCTCAGCAAAGCAGTTCGTCCCCACTCGAAATGCCACCGCACAGGAGCTCCGTCACCGCCCCAACAATGCCAGGCAGCTATGGCGACGTCGTCACCAGGCCTCCCGACGGTGTAACTCGGTACAGGAAGCTCGGATCTTCAATCTGAGAACGGGCGCCGCATCAGCATCAGCACCGCAACTGATTCCCACCACCGTGGGACAGGATAGTTGACAGGATCAATACGGAGGATCGGAGGGTCTTTGAGCTCCGAGCTTACGCGGCCATCTTGGTTGTCTGCGAAGCTCCTCCCCCCTAGTCTTGTATTTTTGATATATAACAATATGTTATTGGCTTACAAATGTAGTATGTTTAGTGTTCATGTAATTCATAGACCCCTATGCATGTGCCCTGCCAGCAGGCCTGCCAGACACCCTGTCACTACTACAAATAGCAGTGGGGTTAAGGGACATCTCTGTTTAGGCCCATGCAACAGCATAAACCTCCTACCACGCTGTGCTAATTCTCACTATATTCATTGAGGTTGTGTACAGACCATGGACCAGTGACCAAATATTAAACTCCACTCCCCTTCGGTCCAGAACTTCAAACAGGAATGTCCACACTACAGATTCAAATATCAGTTTTGGCATTACATATGGTAATCACTTCTTCCAAAACGATATCTGCTTTATAATGGGTGGAGAACACTCTTCTCAGTTTGTCATAGATTATTCTGGTACAAATATGCCTGAAGAGCTGGAAATATCATCTATAGTTTATTTCGATTATTTGAATCGCAAAAATACAGATGAAAAGGTGTACAAATTTGGTCAAATCTTAAAATATTCAAAACTAGCTTTTGTATTATTGTTGCATTTTGTATTTATTGCATGTATGCTTTTATGGTTGTTTGTCAACCGAACAAAGTTTGATAAACAACATTTAAAAAAAACTAAATTGTAAACATACAAATAAAAAATTCTATTTGTTTAAAAAGGAACATACAGTACATTTTCATTGAGCACGAAGAGCATAAACCAATAAATAGCAAATTGTCTTATATTCCCCCTGCTCCACCCAACAAGTCCTAGTCATATAACGTCTTCAGTTGGGCTGCAGCCACAAGGGTTTTGATATCGTGAAGCATACAAAATAAATCAATATAATTATTAGGTTAACAAACTTGTCTGCTCGAATGTGCTGCCTCTCAACAGAGCTAGTTACATACATTTATGATTGGCAATAACATAATAACTGCAAAAGAAATATATACATGATTAGTTTGAGGATAGGTCACCAAAGGAAAATGGGAGCTTGAGAAACCAAATCCCTTGTCCTAGCAAAGCTCGGCCACCACTATAGCATGCCTTTCTTGAAGAACATTAACAAAATCTGTGTGTATGAGCCCCCGACCATGTATACTTTTTTTATATAAATCTTTTTATTGAAGAAACAAAAAACAATGTAAAAAAAAATATTAAATACAGTATTTCTAAAGCGCGAACAGCTACCCGAAGGCATCCCGGCGCTGGGGGTCGTCGGGAAGATTAAGCAAGCTATTGTCCAGAGTCACATGGTGCTGGGCTGACTTGCCGCTGGTGCCGGGGATCAAACCGTGAGGCCCAGATTCCAGCGTCAGTCGCCCTGGCTGCGGCGCCATACCTCTTTATTATACAACTAGCAGCCTGCCCAAGCGTTGCCTGGGGCAGAAAGGGGCTGGGGGCAGTACACCCGCTCCCGCCCGACCCCCTCCCGCAACGACTCCCTCCCACCCCGACTCACTCGCGCCCCCCTCCCGCCCCACTCGCGCCCGCCTCACTCGCACCCCCCTCCCGCCCGACTCACTCCCGCCCGACTCACTCCCGCCCGACTCACTCCCGCCCCGACTCACTCGCGCTCAGACATTTTCATTTACTGCTGCCTCCTTCTTGCCTCCCCCTGCATCACACAGTCTCACTTTCCCTTTCCTTACCTGTGCCGCCGCTCCTCACTGCACAGCCGCTCGTCACTGCACCGCCCTCCTCCTTCGTCATCACGCACGTCGCATAGCGGCCAGCGCTAGGTCCCGGCCGGCGCTACTTTGAGGGGACTACTTTGCTTACAAATTGAATTTTTTTAATTTACTTTTTTTTTAAATTTATATTGCCTATGTCCATCTACACACCCTGACATTTTCATAGATGTATGGGCTACGTAGATTGGCGCTGTGGTTCCCGAGTTTACCTGGCCAAAAGGTGCAAGTTCTCTCTTTATAATAGTAGTATAGATAAAAGCATCAACGCAAAAAAGAGGAGCAGTTGTCGAAATGAACATATCACATAAACTAGACACATCATACATGTAATCAATAAACTAAAAAGAGACAATACAGATAAATGTACGGGCACACAGTGACATTAAATCGTTAAAGTGTCTCCTTATCAACATTGAATGGGGAATTATCGTCAAAGGGGGGCCCCATATTTTAGTCCATTTGCCTGGGCGTTCTCTGCTCTCGTATATCACCATGCACCAGTCCATGTCCTCCGCCCAGTCCTTGTCGACCATGTATACTTAAGCTCCTGTAACAGAACATTTTGTCAACATGTAAGCCATAACATAGGGCGTGCATATTTCCAAATTATCCCACTCTGCAATGAATAATGACCTGCATCTTGTGGCAACTGACTTGATATCCTTTTGCTTAATCACAGAAGGAACCGCCACAGCATTTGCAACCTTTCTTGTGTCACAACAGTTTTATGTACCTAGGTCAAGTGCTTACATATTCATTAGGAGACTGCTATATTTGCAATAATTTCCCTAGTTTAGTAAGCATGTGGATTTGACCCTATTGACAATCATAATGCCAGGTAATGTTGTTGCACAAATACTGCATATCAGTCACTTCATGACCGGTACATTTAGGAGTTTCTGCCAACTGGCCCAGTTTATTTTCTTTAGAAAACAGTTTTCCAGAGATTGTAATGTTTGGTTAGCCGGCACAATTTGTCTAATTTACATAATCGAAACCCCCAAACACAAACTCTTCATCCCAAGAGCAGCATTGCAATGACAAGCTGCCCAAACCTGTAAGAAAAGAAAGCTGTAAAACAAGAAGACATCGTCTAGGCGCCTAGTAGAAACTTCCTGGTGGGGGTGGGTCAAGTGGAGTTAATAGACTTTCTCCAGTTCAGCCTGATTTTTTGTGGTGGTTCCAGTTAGATGGTGCGCAGTCCGGAAACCCGATCAGGACTGTTCAAAGCCAAGGGGAGTCAGTCCCCCCTGGGCCAGGCTCCTTTAAACAGTTAAAATTTATAGTAGACAGGCCAGTCTGTGGAGAGATCAATCTGTTGTAGTGGTGCACCTGCCTAGTTGTTGAATTTACGATTAGAATATTACTCCAGGCCCATCAAAAGAACTCATCTGCTGTCCTTTGGGTCAATTCATGCAGCTGCTTGCCGCTGGCGGCCGGGTCCCCGTAGTCCAACGACCGAGATTTAGTGTCTGAGGAGGCCTCAGCAGCCATTTCCGCTTTCTTTGTGGATAGAATCTCGGATACAGCTTGCAGCGTTGCTCTCCGATCGTTCTCCGTCCGTGAGGAGATAGACCTTCTCAGCAGTGTTTTATTGTGACTGCCACCGAGGTTGATCCTGAAAGGATTTTTCGTTGGTGTCAGCCCCCTCAGGGGCTTCGGAAGCGGGCCCCTGCCTTGTAGGCTTGCAGCCAGGACCACACCACCTCGGGGTGTCACAGAAATGGATGTTGACGTCAAGGATAATGTATAATTTGGCTGGGAAAATTAGGGAGTACTGGAGCCCCTCACCACATAACTCCTTCTTTGCCCCTGGAAAGATGCTCGTTGGGCCTGCTCCTTCACAGTAAAATCTAGCCATAACAGAATTTTACTGTTTTCTATGGTGTAGGGGCCATGGGTCCGAGCCCTCTGAAGTATGACGTCCCGGTCTCTGTAGTGGAGGAGCCGCTCCACTACTGGGCGTCGTGGTCTCCCCGGTGCCAGTCAATAGGCTGGGATACAATTTGCTCTCTCCAGTGCGAAAAACTTGGTTGAGGTGGTCTGGGGCGACCGTGGTGAGGAGCCACTCCTCCAGGAAGGTCCACCATATCTGCTCCTTCTGCTCCCTCAGGAATCATCACCACCCTGATATTGTTTCGGCCCGCATCTTCAGCTCTCCGTTCCAGTGTGGTTATCCTGCTGTAAGCTCATAGAGTCTGCAGGAGTTCGCTTTCAGATCAGGTCAGATCTCGTCCACCGATCTCTCTATCTCTATATCTTTCACCTGATCAGCCAGTTTATGGTGTTCTGCTTGTAAGAGCCCCAGACCCAGTGACACTGATCCAGTATCCTGCTGCAGTGCAGTCTTGGTGTCTGCAATGGCTAACAGCACCTTCTCTAGGTGGATGTGTATGGAGTCATTTACCGTGTGGCTCTCTCCCTCTCTAGATCCTGATGTGGCAGGGGGATCCCTCCAGCCGACCTCCGTGAAGGGGCCCGTGCTTATACTCCAGCTTTCCCATGGTGGCTACCACTCCTGCCGGGGAGTGGTTGTGCTTAAGGACCAAGCCCCCCTCCTCCGGCCATGTGTTGCTGGACAGCCCAAAGCTGCCTACTTTGTGCCAATCTGTGCGGCACCCAGCTCACCTTCAAGTCTCGCCTTCCAAAGAACAGCAGGCTCCTCCGCCTTCCCAAACACTTAACAGGCTCTCGGTTTGGTAGTGCGCCACATGATATCCCTGTGGTTTTTCTGGGGCCCCAAGTTGCCGTCCTGGCCTCAGGCGAGAGATCCCATGCAATCATTCACAGTCAAGTAGGGGATCCTTTCCCTGGGGCCCGCAATTCAGGCCAACGGCAAGCCGGTAATGCTGCTCCTCCTTGGGACGAAGTGAGGGCTTTCACCGGTCTCCAGAACTGGCATAGTTTTTCTTTATTCTCCCTTTTCCGTTTTTATTTTCTAATAGTTTTGTTTTTCCCCTCTCAAGCGGGGCAGAGGCTCCGCACGACCTCAGCAGGCTCTTATTTCTGCAACACTTCTCTAGTTAGTCTCTAGGAGGGGGGCCGCAACGCAGAGGACTGAGTCTTCAATAATTTTCTCCTGGGCCCCTCTGTACTCGCTGGAACCACGTTTAGGCTGGACCGCTATCTCCCAGCCAGCTGCTCTGACTACCCAGCTCATGTCCTCACTTCCTGCCGGGACTCAATATTGCCCTTGATCCCTCGCGTCGCAGCTGCTCTCACCTTGGAGGCCTGCAGGCTGCTCTCCCGGTCGACACACCTTTGCTGATATCTTGATGCTGCAATCGTCTTTCCGCTCAGTGGAACTCCACCATCAACTATGAGGGAGGCACTCCCCTGCTGCTTTTTTGCTGGTCACTCGCCGCAGCCCCCGTTCTGTACGGGCAGTGCCCGGCCCCAGGTGAGCACAACCTCCTTGTGTGCTGCCGTCGCCCCATCGAAGCGCAGCACTTGCGGCCCTGTCTTTCTGGCCTGCATGACCCTCTCTGCAGGATGGTCGCCGCAACTCCTCCGGACCCTGGACAGGAACCGGCTCCCACCAATGACATAGACAGAACCCTTGTCACCAGGCTCTCGCATCACTGGGAGATAGGAGAACAGATCCTGTGCGCACGCTGATGGAATCAGTGGTCCTCCAGTCAGGACGCAAATTTGCATGAAAATGGATAGCACGTGAAAGTTTCAAAAGGATCAAACACAAAGTTTCATGTGGGTGAAAATGTTTTTATAAGTCAATTGTTGGTCAGTACAGAAAATAATAGCCAGCCGACACGTGTTTCGTCACACCGTGTTGGAGATGTGACTCATCAGGGCTGAAGTGCTTGGAGGATAACCAGGTTCGTGGTGGTGACTACTGGATGCAAATTCGGCCCGTGGTTACCGGTACGGTGAAGACCGGGGGCACCCCGTGCCAAAAGGTTGGAGAGAGAGTACTGGATGGGTACGTCCAGAACTATGCGGGGTGACCTGGATCAGAAGAGAGGAAGACTCATCAAGTCCGTGCGTCCGTGTGGCGCGATCCGGGTAATGGAGCCGACTTTGCATCCGGTAGTCGCCACCACAAACCTGGTTATCCTCCAAGCACTTCAGCCGTGATGAGTCACATCTCCAACACGGTGTGACCAAACGTGTGTCGGCTGGCTATTTTCTGTACTGACCAACAATTGACTTATAAAAACATTTTCACCCACATGAAACTTTGTGTTCGATCCTTTTGAACCTTTCACGTGCTGTCCTCCTTCTCTTTCGGTTTAGGTCTTCCTATTCCGCTGCAGGGGTGGTTCTCTGGGTTGTGTTCCCCAGTCCTGTTATTGCACCGCGTGCCCTGTGCACGAACAGCCCTATCAAGAGATCACACCGCTTCGAGTGCCATTGCTTCCTGTTCTCTTAACCCAAACCCAGTCTTTCAATCACTGGGAGATAGTTCCGGCCCGCCAGGTGCCCTGTATTACAAGATTAGTGGTAGGCAGTTGCGGCGCTAATGGCTCACGCGTCCACCATCTTTCGTGTCTTAGCCACGCCCGCCCCAGTTTTAGCGTAGTTAATGTTTATTTATAAACTGTATCTAGGTATATAACTAGTTTGGAAAGTCTGGTTCCGCTCCATGCGGTCATAAATATTGCATGAGGGACATTCCAGGACTAGTTTCCTCTTTATATACTAAACTGCTTTACCTCCTGGGCTAAAGATCAAGGTTCCCTGAGGAATAGCTTACTTTCAAAACTATATTTTTACTTTCTGGCTCTTCCACCAGTGGTGGGACTCAGTTGCAGCTTGTTTGCTAAGCCCCTTCCTCAGGACTTGAAACTAGTAAAGATGAATCAGTATATAGTATCTAGAAAATTGTATAGGCATCATAACGCGATAGACATCACATCAGTAAAATTCATAAGATAAAGAATCTCTAGTAAAGAAGACACACTGTTCATGATATCCAATATATGCAAAGTTCACGTGGGTCCCATGACAGGCTTAATATCCAAGGAGCATAAAGTTAAAGGTCCTGAATGTGCAGTCTTCATAAAGCAAGGAGTACATGACACTGCATGCTAACCGGCATCTATGCCTTGGACAGTGAGCCTGCCATGGGACTCGTGTGAATTTTGCATACATTGATATCACAAACCTAGTGCCTTATTTACTTGATATTCTTTATCATATGAATTTTACTGATTTCATGTCTATCGTGTTATGATACATATACAATTTTCTAGATACTATTTCATCTTTACTAGTTTCAAGCCCTGACGAAGTTCCCCCTGGCAACTGGGAACGAAACGCGTTGGCTGTGTGCCAGTTCTTACGATTATCTTTATAAAAGAAGACATTTTGGATTACATTGGCCTGATTATTTTGACTACACACTGAGTGCACCTTCCGTATTTATGAACATTCTTCATTGTAGTGCTTAACCTTGATCAGCCGTTTGTTCTTTTTCTTTCGTCGTTAATCCTACATATAAATGTAATGTTGTGGTTTTTAGGTGATGCATTGGTTCTTGTCAGTGATGGCGAATTATTTGGAAATTGCAGGTATGAGGACATTACCTTCCACTGTAAAGCTGATTTTGAAAGCTTTGCTTCTCTTGTGCTATTAGTTGAAAGAAGTAACGTGGCATTTACAGCTGCTTCATCTGTAACACAAAGCAGTTGGCGTTTAAAGTAAGGTGTTAATGATATAGGAAATTCTCACTGTTGCTCGGCAGGTTATATATAATCCTCTCACTACGTACAACAACTATTTCCATGGTTTGATTCTTTTAATAGCCACCACAGCTGATTTCTGTAATGCTAGGGGGAACACAATAGAAAATGGAAATGGTGTTTGCTACTGTATTTACAGAAGACTGGCATTTGCTTTCTTCTGCAATGAATCTGATTTGAGATTGTTAATTTGATATTTATTGTTTTTTTTAATTTATTTATTTCTTTAGAGTTAATGATGAAGATGTCCGACTGATGCTGTGGGATACGGCAGGCCAGGAGGAGTTTGATGCAATAACCAAAGCATATTATAGAGGTAAATACAACTATGTTTGAAACTGTGGATGTTGGTTCTAATCTTGGTTTTGGCACCAGTCCAACGAAAGTGTGCCACTTCTAAACTTTCATTACACACAGCTATATGTAATCTGGGTTTAAATAGAAACACAGCACCACACCACCTTTCTGCTTTTACTTAAATAGAGGCAGACATCTCCATTCTGCTGACCCACGAATTGTGACTGTTGAAGGCCGTGATTTTGCCGAGTATGCCCCACCCAACGTTGTTTGATGGTTCTGCTTCACCTCTTTCCACATTCCACTTGGATCTCGAACTTGCAAACGGAAGACATTCACCAGAGTTGTAATGCCATATTTGCCATTCACCAGGGATGTACCTGTAAGAGACACAAAGTGACCGACTACTTCAGCATTATGCTGACACTACAGACTAGAGACTTTGTTCCAGAAACCTACTGCACTTGGTCAGGAAGTTCTGCTAAACTTGATAACTTGCCACCATTTTGTGTTCACAAGCCAGTAAGGCCAGCCCAACTGCGATCAACCCCCCCCCCCCCCCCCCCCCCCAGCAACAGGGATATTCTACATCAGAGGGTGCTTCTGTGAGCTGTTTAAACTGTATTTACTGGGGCCTGAGCACTTCGTTTTTTGGCCAGCAGGGGGTGTAAAGTTTTTATTCAAACAGTATTGTTAGGTTTCAAGTTAGTGAAGCCTTTACCTGCAGAAGTCCAAAGTGTGGATTGAGCCCGTCTGTCTCCTCGGAGATTCTGAACAGGAGAAGCAGCTTCCAACTCCCTGGCCAGCAAACCTTGTCTGAGCTCGCTGGGACCTTATAGGGTCTGCTAGTGGTTGGCTCATGTGTACACCGATTGGTGGATGTAGCTGGTGTTTCTATTGGGTTAGGGTTAATGTCCTCATTGGTTGGATATTTGAGGGTTCTGATTGGTTTATGGGTCTCTGATTCAATCATTGTAGGGTTGGGACTAGGGATAGGGTTAGGATTTCTATTGGAAGTAGGGACTAGGGCTACCTGTACCATTGGCTGCTTGGACTTGGGTTGGGACTACTGGTAGGGCTAAGGACTTTATTGGAGGTAGAGATCAGGGTTTTTGAACTGATTGGGTCCTTGGACTAGGGCTAAGATTGGCAGTAAAGTCCTGCTCTCCTATTGGTTATAGATTTTAGGGCTAGTATTGTGGTTGGATAGTTTTAGGGCTAGGGTTCCCATTGGCTGAAGGGGTCACCTGATAACTAGGGATATAAAAAAGGCCAGGCTTAGGGTGTCTCAGCCCGGGCGTCGAGGCCAAGGGTGGAGAGCACAAGGGTAGTTGCCTGTTTGAGCCTGGTAAGGGCGGAGAGGACAAGGGTAGTTGCCTGTTTGAGCCTGATCGAGACTGGTCGGGACTAGGGCCAGAAATGCTGCCCTTTTTCTCTGTTTCTTCTAATTTAGCATTTCCAATGCACTACCCTATTTCTCAGCCTATATTTCACTCAATATATCTTCTAGCCCAACCTTCTGACTCATCTCAAACTTCTTTCTACTACTCCTTCCAATGCACTACCCTATCTCTCATCCTATACATCTATTAATATATCCTCTGCATCCACTCTCTCATTCATCCCAAACCCCGTACCACTACTATGATCGCCAAAATAACCCTTTCTAGACTCTCTCCTGCTCTACCCCTCCTTGCATCATTTGACACCCCTTTTTACTATACCGATCCCCTAAAATAAACCTTTCTAAACTCTCCCCTCTGACGCCTCCCCTCCAAAACTCCTTTTTACTCATCTAAAAGCCTCTTCCTATTCCTAAGACCTAAACATTTTTTTACAAAATCCTTCACTCCTTTATCCCTCCACTATCCTTTTCAATCAAAATTAACAGACTAACATGTTCACTTCTCAAATTCCATATTCAACTATACTAATATACTGCCCAAATAACTGATAACATATCTACTACTCAAATTACTTCATATTTATACTATACTAATTTTCAACACTATCCAAATAACTGACTAACCTATCCACCACTTAAAATGTACTTGCATGTTTCACTAAACTAATTCAACACTAATCCTCTATGGGTCCCGGAGTAGCGTGCTACCCGCCGAAAATGCGCTTTGACGCCTCGCCAGGGGTAGTAGGCGATATATAAATTCAATTACAATACAATACATAAGATGCTAGAGGTGGGTGGAGCTTAGTTTGTGGGTTTCACCCTAGACGGAGAGAGACCTGAACCGGAGCATGATCAGAAAAAGTACGTGCCATATGGGTGGCTGATGTGAGCAAAATGAAGATGTCCGGGGAGGTGATCCACAGATCAATCCGTGACCAGCAGCCCCGAACCCCTGTGACCAGGTGCCCTCACGGGCATTGGGCCAAACTTGTTACCAAGCATCGTACAGCAAATTGTCAGTCAGTAAGGACTGGAGCATCTTGGTAGCGCGGGAATGGGAGGAGTGGGGGCCCGAACGGTCCAGCGCCACTGAAAGAGTAACATTAAAATTCCCCCAAGCAGAGCTGCCGGTCCGAAGGACGAAATCAGGTGCCAAACATGTGTGAAAAAATCAGGATCATCCGAGTTTGGGCCATACACCGCAGCAATCGTATTGGGTTGAGACAGCAAAGAGCGTGCAGAAGCACGTATCTGCCTTCAGGATCCGTCAGTACCTGAAGAGATTGCCGGGGGAGGCCCCTGCGTATCAGTATGGAAACCCCCCTTTGAGTATGTGGAATAAAACAAGGAATGTGATTCTCCCCAGTGACGCGACCGGAGTCTGGAGGAGGTCTCGGGCCGAATGTGTTTCTCTTGTAGGCGACACATGTCTACCTTGTGTCGCTGCAAATGGGAGTGGATGAGCCTAGCCTTTCAGTGGTCGTTAAGACCACGGATGTTCCAGGTCCAGCAAATAGTGTTGGTCATGTTTTACCGTATGTAGGAGCAGTGAGTCGCAAAGCAAGTTGAATAGACAACACGCAACGCCAGTCGGTGAGCAACGCATGATGGTGCTGACCAGCCGGGAAGCAGATCGGTCGCCCATAGCGAACACCTGTGCAGGTTGGGCGAGCCAGCTACATGGGCAGGGCGGGTTGACAGAGCGACCCCCAATGTGCAGGTACCAAACAGGAAGTGAAAATGGGGGAAACGCAATGCCGTTAGACAGAGGAGAATGTCATACATATACCTGCAGCAGGGGAGAACAATGGTCGCAATAAAAAGATGCAATCTGATTATGATTAAACAATGAAAAAGAAACATCAATACTCTGACCCCAATGAAACGCGGGGCAAACCCCAGCACCCACCACCCCAAACCCATCCACTACAACAGTCCTTCCTTAAACTGAAATTCTGAGGCTGCCCAAGTGAAAATGGGTAAAGTGTGGGCAACAATTGCAGTTCCTGTAACCCAAACCACTCCCCTAAACCCCGCCTCCGCAAATTGAGAGACAAAGCCAAACAGAACCCCAACCCCGCACCCACACCGACCCCCCCAAACAAATAGAAACCCCAGTTGCTTGTAAATCAAGTATACAACCATATTCACTATGAGCAACAAGAGTGACCCCAACACCACCCAGCAACCCCCTCTCAATAGGCCAAAAAGCAATGACATTAGAACCACCCACCCCGCACCCACTCCACCGCCCCCCAAATAGGCTGAGATACCACCCCTACACACCCCTGGGATCCACAACTGGCAAAAGGGGAAACCCTATCAGAAGAGGGAATTATCCCGTGAGGGTATGGCACAGCTCAGCATAACCCCTGCAGAAAAGCAGGGTGGCCAAGCTATAGTGTCAGTTGACAATGTGCTGAAGAACCAAAAGGTTTACATATAACAGCATTTCAATCGTTATCGCTCAAATGACCAGTGCCGGCTAGCTGAGAGCCAGATGGAGAAGAGTGCGAGGATCTGTCGAGTTTCTTGGCGTAAGCAAGGGCGTCTTTGGGATCAGAGAAAACAAGCGTCTTTGCGCCCTGTTTGACCCTCAGCTTAGCCTGGTAAGCAAGTGAATAGGCGACCTCATGTCTGAAGAATCCGTTTTTGCGGGCAGCCAGAACCGTGAGAGTGTAATCTGGGTAGAAGGAAAGTGAGTTTCCTTGATTGCTGATCTTGCCCATGTTGCATGCTGCACGGAGGATGGCATCCCGGTCTCTAAAATTGAGAATTTTGGCAATGATGGGACGAGGCGGCAGACCAGGACCAGGCCAAGGGAGCGGTGGGCTCGTTCAACGATAAAAAAACGAGTAAAGAAAGGCGCCAAAGAGTTCCTTAACAAGTTGCTCCACATAGTCCTCTATGCAGGAGATATTGGTGGATTCCGGAACACTTGTGATGAGGAGAGTGCTGCGGCGGGAGCGTACCTCCAAATCTTTGTTCTTCCCGCGAATGACCGCTAGGATTTTGTCCATCTGCAGCAGTTTCTGGTGATCCTGTGTGGCGGCATCCTCAGCGTCAGATACCCTGGATTCAACATCTTAGGAGGCGATTATCATGCAAGTCAACACGGGCCTTCACCGAATCTAGTCGGGCGGAAAGCTGGTCTAGCTGAGTAGCAATGCCTGTTACATTTGATTTCACCTCAAGCATGATTTCCTTTAAGTCATCGTCCCGTGCAGGAGGTGCATCCATGTCCGAAGTAGGGTCGCCACCCTCCGAGCTGGCACCGTCCTGGTCTGGAGCTCAAAAGCGCCGGGACACTCCTTTGGAGTAGCCGTTGCGCTATAAAAGTCCCATTTTAACATAACATAACATAACAATTTGATTTTAGGCTGCTCGTGGTCCGCTCTCCCCATGGTAGGGAATGAGGCTACCCAGAGGAAGGCACTGGCCGGCCAGCCACCACCAATATGGCCCAGACCAAAAAAAGCAATCAAGTGCGGTCACAGCTGGCCTCCAGGGGCAGTGAATGTGAAGGAGGTGACCTGCTTCTGGCTAGTTAGTAGAGCACCTGCGAAAGCGAAGAAAACACCTACAGCACAGCGCCTCCCCAGATCTGAGAAAGCAAAGGAAGGACGTCATGCAAATCACACACCACTGTGAGGCGGGGGGTTCCCGTGCCATGGGGTTTCCCCCGCAGGCGCCAGTCACAGCAGAGCCGAGCAAAACTCTGAGCAGGCGGGAGGAGGTGTGGTAATGCGCCTATGCGCCGCAGATGTCCTCCACGAGAGCCCCAAGTGTAGAGGTAGCTCCTGTGAATAGCGGCCAGAGCGAGGGGGCGAATGATGAAGTAGATGATCTGGGGCAGCGGAACCGCAAGATCACGCAGTCGCGACCCCAGATCCAAACAGCGCCTCAAGTGGCCGCCGAGAGGAGGCGGGCTCCACCAATGCAGCGTGTTACACAGCAAGGACAAAACTAGTGAGGCCGGGTTAGCCCGCCATGAGATGCCTCTAAGGGAGCTCCACAAGCCGCAAGTGGGGCACCGTCCCAAAGTAGCAGTGTTTCCAGAATCACGTGGGGAGCGGAAGTCTGTATCGTGGGAATGGGGAGGGCGCCCCTCGCTCCGCAGCAGGGAAGGAGCGGGGGTGCACGCCGGGACCGCTCTAACAGGGAGCTGAGGGGGGTACAACGCTCAACTCACCCTGAGCCCAGGCGGTCACAGCACAGCCTGGCAAGGCCGCGCGGAAGTATGGCGTTGCACCAGCCCGGGCCGGGCAGTACAGCCAGTCAACCCCCAACCTCGCCAGAGACGGCCGCCGCAGCTGCACCACTCACCGGTCCTCAAGAAGGGAGTCCGCAGGCGTGCATCAGGCAGTCGAGCACACAAGGGGCCCCGGACAGGAGGAGAAAGAGGAGAGCCGACCCCAGCAAGCCCCAGTGCGCATTTGCAGGCCTTCTCTTCGGGCGGAAGAGTTGTCACCTGGAGGCAGAAAAGGGATCAGACGCCTCAGCCAGGAATGCTGAGTAAGAGGCCACTGTTAAATTGTAGGGAAATGTCCATTGTCAACAGGATGTTGACGGATTATAGATCTTGGCCGGCAGAACCCACTCAGAGTGTGGCCATCTTGCAGCCGGCAAAGCCCCCCCCCCCCCCCCCCATTGAACTGCAACTTTATTTGACTATAGAAAGCGTTCCAGGGACAGTCAAGAGGCTGCAGGGATGAGAAGTGATACAAAAGCCATTTGTCTAGTTATGAAAGTCTGACTCCAAACTTTTGATACTGACGTTGACACCCTCAACATATTAGGTCATCTGGAAGAACGTCTGGCTAGACAGAGCCCCCCTATCGACCTGGCAAAATGGTGAGAACTATGCTTGAAGATGGTGCTCCGCTTCCAACGAATCTTACCTTGGGAATCCTGAAGTAATTACTAAAACCCTGCTTGCTGATTTGTTCTGACCATTCTCAGTTTTCTGAGTTGTTTACGACTGAGCACACTGGCTCCCATGCCTTCTTCTGGTGCCCTCCAAAGACACTCATTTAACAATGCTTGAACCATTTTGATTGAGACACCACACTTAACTTGGCCAGAGATAAGGGTTGCCTGGAATATCACCCTTATACTGTGAGTTGTTCACGGAAATAGCTACATTATAATGTCTAAGCTATTATCTCAAGGCAAATAGTCTCTGCAGAGTTTTTCTTTAAAAACAAATCGTTTTTATTAACAAAGCTCAAGAGACCATACAGTACAAAACAATGCCAAAAGTCCATACGTGGAGAGACCCCTGTAATCTGAACCGGAATCGGTATGAGGAAGAGAAAAGACAATATCTCATTACTCATGCCACCTGCATCTAAGTGCCCACCCCTAGGTCTCTGTATTTTCGCCATAGTGCCCACACTCTTTCCCATTTCCTGGCACAACCCCTGCATTTATAGACCATTTCTTTGGCACGTTGGCACCAGTCTAGGTCCCGTTACCAGTCCTCCAGCGGAGGTGCCGACGCCCCTCACCCCCTAGCAGTGTTGCGCTTCGCAATCCCGGCAGCCAGGGCCAACCATATCCCCACATATCTGGACCAGTCAGTTTCCCCCTTTATCATCAGGAGAAGCCACTGAGGCTCCAGCGGAACCGTCTCCCCAACCACCTCAGACATAACTACAGTAACGTTCGTCCGGAAGCAGACTATCTCAGGGCATTCCCATAGGATATGCAGAAAAGTACCCTCTTTCTGACGTCCCCTAACACTCTGTGCCGACGGAATCTTGCCCCATTTATATAGGTGTGTGTGAGGGTAGGAGGTGCAGTGTAGAATCTTCAGCTGAATTAATCTAAACCTAGAGCGTATTGCGATCTCCCTGGGGCTCTGCAATGCCTCCTGCCAGTCCTCGTCGTCCATAGTGCTGAGGTCCCTGGCCCAGGCATCTCGGAGGGTAGTCAAGGGGTCCGATACGTTGACGATTAATTTACGATATATCTTGGATGACGGTTTCTTGGTGATTGGGTCAAGTAGCAAATTTTCTTCTAACAAGGAGTACTCTGGGATAGATGTCCCACTATGTACATGTGAGTGCTGCTCGTGTAGGAGTCTAACATGGTGGTAGCACTGTGACTGATGGAGGCTATATTCTCTCTGGAGATCTGTGAACGTGAGGGGGGAGTCTCCTTTCCATACATCCCCTAAATACTCAATTCCTATAAGTTTCCACCCCCTGGAACCTGGCAGAGCGGCCACTTTGCGCAGCTGGTCACCCAACCACAGTAGTGTTTTACCAGTCAGTTTTCCTGCCCACCCCAGAACTTTATTAGCCTCTCTCTAACACTGCAACGCCACCTTGGTGTGATCGGGCCACTCCGGACGCGATCTACAAGCATACTGGAGGGATTCACAGTTTCCTCCAGGCATAACCATTCTGTCTACTCTGTAAGCGGGTTCTCACTCCCCCATACACCCAGTCATTTATCACCTGAAGCTGCGAGGCCTAGTAGTATAGCCTGATGTCCGGAACCGCCGGCCCACCATCATACACCCCCTTGTGCAACTTGTGCAGTTCAATCCTTGGAGATCCTCCCTCCCACAGCAGAGTTCTAACCGCCTGCACTACTTGTATGAACACAGTCGGGGGAACCGGGTATGGAGTGTTCTGGAGAATGTAGAGGAGCCTCAACAGTGTCATTTTAAATAAGGCTGCCCTGCCTATGAGGGAGAGTGGGAGGGCAGACCTATGGCCGACGTCCGCTCCCAAGCGGCTCAATTGGGGTTCAAGATTCCTTTTGAGGAACAGATTCCTGTCACGCGTGACATAAACACTGAGATATTTAAAGCCTTCAGTTACCACCGGGGCTGCACACAGCGTAAGAGTCCATGAGGGGAAGGGGGAGTGGGGTGCCGACAGTGGAAAGATCACTGACTTCGACCAGTTGATAGTGTAACCGAAATAGCTCCCGAAGAGTTCAAAGATGTGTAGTGTGCGCGCCATGGAGTGGTAAGGCTGCTCCAGATACAGAACAATATCATCAGCTTAGAGGGAGATACGCTCTTCCCATCCCCCCGTTGCTGCTATGCCCCATATCATAGCATCTCTCTGTATCCAGTGCGCAAGTGGCTCCAATGCCAAAGCGAACAGGAATGGAGACAAGGGACAGCCCTGCCTGGTGCCCCTGCGCAACTGGAAGGACCTCGATACAGCCACGTTAACCGGCACCTGGGCCGTCGACCTCTCATACAAGAGTCTAACCCAACTACAATAGTTTTGGCCCAAACCCATCCCTTGAAGGATCATGAACAAATACGGCTACTCAATGCTATTGAATGCCATTGATGCGACCAGTGCCATCTATGCCGTTTGGGAAGTCTCTGCGCCCTAAGTCATGTGCAGCACCCCATAGAGTCTCCGCAAGTTGTGGCAGGTACTTCTGCGGGGCATAATCCCAGACTGGTCCACATGCGCCAGCTCTGTAATGACACACTAGTCTGTCCGCCAACACCTTTGCAAGGACCTTAGCTTCTACATTAATGAGGGAAATAGGATGGTAGGAGCTACACTGTCTACAGAGTTTTTCAGACTTTCAGAATAATACCAATTTCAAAGCTGAAGGGATTGGCTGAGGGCTGTGTGCATGCGTGATGTGACATTGCACAACCCTCTCACGGCAGCCCCGCCCTAGGGGCCTGCTACGTTCACCTGTTATTCCTTGCTGCCATTTGGCAGCATTTCAATGTAGCTAACTTGTAGCATTTTCTTGGGGATAAAATGTCCCACACTCCACTGTTTGGATGAAAACCGTTTTGTACTCTTGAGGAACAGATCACACTTCACATGAAATAAAGAAGCACGCCATATTAGTATGTTTTCTCTTTACAAAAAAGTGCCTCTGTTTGCGTTACTAGATTATAAGATGTTACCACTTTTTCCGTTGTTAGGAGCTGTATGTTCATGGAACATTTTCTTATTGACCCCGATTTGGATTGAGATTACTTTAAGGAGCTGTGCACATACATGTAGTTATCATTCAATTTGGAGCACTTATGTGATGCGTTAGTGAGCTCACAAATTGGTCAAAGTGGCAGAAATGTCTTTTTCCTTGCCTAAAGTCATGTTTGCCTTGATGGGAAAGAAGGTTGGTTCAGAAACCACATTGTTCATAGCACAGAACTTTGTTATGAAGAGGGACAAAAAACAAACTTCTGTGTATCACACTAACACTCTCACTCACGCTCACACTCTCACACTCCAGCATCCTAATCATCATGCTGCCTGTCCAACATGAATTAAAAATGTAGTTACATTCAAATTTACTCATGATATTACTACAAAAACGGGAATGTTCATCAATCTGATTTAGCATAATGTTGCAGTCAATGTGTGCTTCTGAGTACATCGTTTATGGTATAAGGTGGTCTTGGAATCCAGTTAATTGTGAAATAATTATGTTTACAGATGGAAAGAATACATTGCTTCGAATTGTAGTTAGAGACCAAAAGAGGCGGTATTATACAATACCATATAAGGAAGTAGACTCTCAAATCTCGCCACCTATCCCATCCCCACAAAAAAAGTAATTATCCTAAAGGCTAGTTGGAGGTGTGTGATAAGCAAATCGCAGTGTATGTTTAATGTTGTATTTGGTGTAGCAGCACAAAGAACCTCTTCACAATGCTTTGCACTCTCCATACAGGAGGGTGAAAGTACTGATCTATTTCATGAGCTCGCTTTTAAAGCTATGGCTTTTTAGCTAATTTAATTGTAAAAGCGGTTGTATAATGCACTATTTCATCCCATTTGTTCAAACGTTTGTCAGGGTAAGAACCACTTTCTTAAAGAAAGCAAGCTTACTTGCTGCTGTACTACTTCAACACTGTCCAGACAGGGAGGTGCCAATGCCAGTGGGCGGTGGCTCTGGTAAAAATTAGTGGGGCCCATGGAAACCAAGGGTCATTACAATATTCTTTGGGCCCCTGCACTTTTTAAATATTCTTTTTATTTGAACCAAAAAGTAAAGTATTACACCACATTGCATGATAGTTATATATAGTTGCATCTCCATAATGGCATTTAAAATCTGACGAGTATCGCTATTGGTAAGAAGCCAAAGCGTTATTGAGACACTGGAAAAGGACTTAATCCAGAGTACATGATACTGCTCGTTTCATTCCCACCTTAGATATTGGAAACCCAGTTTTCGACACTAGAAAATCTGTGACACTCCCAGACGTTGCAATCCTTTGGAGGAGGAGGTGGGGGTCACAGCTGATTCTAGTGGTATCTCTCCTAAGGATGGATTTCCCCTCTTGTGATCTCACTCCCCAAGAAACTCTAAGGACAACAGGTCAGATAACAGCCCGATAACAGACTCATCAAAGCAGGAACAAACCTTTCTAGTCTAATGACTGTTCCACAGGTCCTGTTGTAGCTCATGCTATTCCCTCACCATCGGGGTCATCCGATTTGAGCACCTACTCTCACATAGCACTGCTGACACCGGTCTAGATTCTCTTTCATGTTTCCCTCTTGCTAACCCTGCTGACTTTACTGTCCTTGAATTCTGGACCTCCTGTTCGGACACAGATTCAGTTGTCCTCAATGATGTGGGCCTGGTCCGGAGTATAAGGATCTGGGTGGAAGATATGTAGTTTGAACAATGAATTGGTGTATTATACAGTGAAATATACAGCTTATGGAGCAGTAAGTAAGTTGGTGTGCATAAGATCACCAATCAGTGATTGGTATTTGAATTTGAAAAGCCTGAACAATTTCACAGGTGTGAATGAAAAGTGTTGGCTGTCGCTGTAACCATTCGAATTGAACAATGGGATATATAAACATTTTCTAGCATATAAAGAAGAAATGGAGAAGCTGATAATTTTATCAAACGTTCTTAGTTCTTTTGGGTGCAGCACTATATTTGTGAAATAATACAGTTGGGTCATTCGGAGTTCACTCCCAGCATTTAACTCTCTTCTCATACACGCCCCCCCCCCCATCCCCCCTAAAAATTAACCTCACAAAAAGCTAGACATGACTAACTCAGACAGTAATTTAATTTTGTGATAGCCAATGCCATTGAGATTCCGACCCTCAAAATACAGTCTTTCTTACAAGCAGAGTTGAGTATCTATGCACCTGTAGCAGGCTTGCCTCTCTCAAAAAAGCCAGCACTCCTCATCGACTCGTTGTCACCAAGCACAGTCATGGATGGTATCTGGAGAGGGACACAGTCTGATGTATCTATCTCGGTAGTCAAATGTTGGGCTTTCAAAGACCTCCCAATCTTTCCCTCTGGAAACCCCCTCTTGTTTAAGATGATTATGGCAGCTTTCCTGAAGTGCAAGGTTTTGTTCTACACAGGGACAAAGAGGTAAAATGTCATTGAATTATAATAATATTTAAAAAGAAAATTAAGCCTGTCAAAAATAACCTCTTTTGACAGGTCTAAAAGTTCCTTTCAACTTTTGTCACCCCTAAGTAAGCTTTACTTGCCCATAATGCAGGGAGCATGGTATTTAAAATTAGGCTACTTAGAAATGTAATGATACACATGTCCTTACAGTAAAAACGCCTTAAAAGTTATTTTTACTTTCGCAAGGCTGGTTGTTCCATAGGAAAGCACTGTGATATAGTGAGGTGTGAAAACAATTCCCAGAGCAGGACAAAGGACTTTGGTGTGGCAAGGTGTTTTGTTCCTCTGGCTGGATGATCGCTTGCGCTGTACTCAGTCACTTGATTGAATTCAAAGAGACCTACCATTCACAGACAAATCTTAGCTGACACCTGGAGAGGGCCCTTATTTGTCGCCCCAGTCAGACAGGCACCATTCACAGGGGGAGAGGAGCTGCCCCCCAAAACTGTTTTACAGTGACCACAGAAGAGGAGTTACTCATTTCCCTGGCTCTGGGCTCCACTCACATGGGTGGGACTATTCACTAGATTAGGACTATAACAGAGATACCCCTACTACAGAACTGGAGTTACAGGACAAAAACTACTTCATTCTCAACCATCATGTGAAGGGGCTAGTTATTCCCTAGGGGTTTCTTTGCTACATACACATACGCACATATACATGCTACACCTACACATCTAGGCTAGGTATGTTTCGGCAAATTAGGTAGAGCATGCATTATAGGAGTATGCAAATGCTACTGTTTTATCTGAGCTGTATATGAAATGTATCTACTGTTTACCATATTCGCACTTGCGATTTCTTTCAAATGCTTCTTTCTCCGGATTGTTGCAGCAAATATGTTTTACACAAGACTTTCGCTATACCAATAAATACTTATTGAAAAAGTCCTAAATCGCCATCTTGTGTATTTCCTGAGAACAAGAAGCACGAGTGAGTGAGCGAAAAGTACTAAACTGTTTTCCATGATCCCTGAGGAATCAGGGCTGTCATGTTCAGTGGTCGCCAGAAACTACCTACACCACTGTAGAAACAGGGAGTGGTAGTGGCACTGTAAAGCTACCTAGTCTAACTGCTGACCTATCCTGTGTGGTTGTCCGTAGTCAGTTTGGACACCAAGCCCTTAGTTTAGGTCATCTAAAACACTGGGTCCTGGGGACTCCTAGGAACTACACAACACTATACTCTGTGCTGAATCACAGTCCATATTTATTTTGCACACCACACCACCTAAGTTTGAATCCAGCCACTTGCAAATACTTCTGAACCCTGCACCAATCGAAACAGTTCAGCCTGCGCTTCCAGGTCAGTTCTTCCCTGAAATGGTACAGAAGCAACACAGGACTACTTTTGCTCCTTTGGGGCTCATCAGCCGGGTATAGCTCCGATCCAGTGGCACAGTGAGCACAGGGCCCACGTTTAGGCATACCCGGCGTCACTACTAGGGCATAAAAAACAAAGTGATGGATGAAATACTTGAGGTAATCTCAGCCACTAGCAGTCGCTCGGGCTGCATCCCAAAACGGGAAACAGTCTTTACAACGAGGTTTTTACCTTGTTAAGTCTTAACAATGCTTTTTTTAGCGCGGATATTTTTAACGCAAATATGCATTTAAAACACATGCCAATACAACGCAGTTAAGGTAAGTTGGGGGGGGAGTGGGAGGTCTCCCCCCCACAAATACATTGTTTTAAAATATAAAAACAATGCTTGGTATTGGCATGTGTTTTAAATGCATTTTCACGGTAAAAACATGCATGCTAAAAAAAGAGTCCATGCCAGGTCCTTCATGAAACTAGACACAGGGTCTGTATCACCCCCCAACTCGCAGTCAGATTTAACTTGTGCCTAGATACTACTAGTCAAGCGTAAACAGATGACCATGATTGATGCCTAATGCTTTTTGACACTATTTTGAACTTTAACCTTCCAAAATCCATATCTCCAGCTCCCCTTTTTTGATTGTTGTCATTATGGGGTCATTTTATTATTTAAAATGTATTTTCTTTTTCGAAATTGGGTTGATATTTCCTTGTGCTGTGTTTTGACTTTATTTCTATTTTGTGACTGAACAAGTGCTTTTCACATTGCTTCTAAATTAAGTCTGTCTACTCTGTACCATCGCTGGCAGTTGGTTGAGCTCAAGTTAATTTCGTGACTTTAGAGACTCACCCTAATAAGGACTGTGGTTATTAATTGAGGTGGGCACCTACTCCCCTAAACTAATAAACCAATTTTTGACATGCCCCCATTGGTATCTTCCCCTTTAGAAATCATGAGGAGGAGGAGACCATAGGGCCACTCTTCGCTCCTCCAATATCTTCCCAAATGTCACACAATGTCCTTTAAGGATCACAGGATGCTTTAAAACAAACAAAACAAAAAATAGTTCCAGTTGTGAAATGCGAACACAGGGATGGTTGTCTGCTGTTCCTTGCAGGCCACTATCCATGTGCTCATAGCCAGTCACAGCAGGTTGCAAAAAGCAATATGCCAAATTAATACTCACTGGGTAGGCTAAGCTTTTGGTTGATGATCCTGTAGCTATGAATTGGCACTCCATATGAACGTGCTACATCTGAAAGTGGGTTTTCTGACCCAGGTAGCCTTACCTCTAGTGGACTAGAGCAGAGTAGTCTCCACAGACCTGCAATGTCTACCTTCTACATTCAAACGTAAAAGATCACTACTTGCCTTCTTCCATTAAAAAAAGTGGAAGTGGGCTATTGATGAGGTCACGTTCCTTTTAAGTCTTACATTGTGGGAGGGTTGATAATTGGAAATTGGTCTGTCTAGTAGGTGTCTCCACTCTTAACACGTGCAAGAGCTCTATTGAACTGTCAAAGGGGGTTTCTAGCCATGAGCTGAAAAGTGTTTGGTTTATCAGTTGGTGGCATCCTTACCCACAACGGCACAGAGCCAAGTCACAAGGAGCAACTGATACACCACAAAGTGAAGGTAATCCTATTTACAGTTCGGAGAGAAGGGTTTCTCCCCAAGTATTTAGCATATGTGGCATTAGCTTGTCACATACCTTCTCCAAAAGTAAAATATTTTTTTTAACTATGTGGCCAAAAGTTAGCAGGAGCACATGTCTTATTTAATAATGTGTATGTAAAATACAATATTAATTAGTTGATTGTGCTTCTTTGTTCTTTTATTTTCTAGGAGCCCAGGCTTGTGTCCTTGCATTTTCTACCACTGACCGGGAGTCTTTTGAAGCGATCCCTAGTTGGCGAGAAAAAGTAGTAGCTGAAGTCGGAGATATACCCACAGTACTCGTACAAAATAAAATTGACCTCCTTGATGATTCTGTTATTAAGAAGTAAGATTTTGCTATTGCTCCATTAAGCCCCAATAGCAGACCAGTTCTGCTAACCAAAATCAAATTCATTGACAGTAAAAATGTATATTTCATGAATCTGTGTACTCAGTATAAACGTGTGTACTTCATTTGATTTGTACATTTGATTGATTTGATTTGTACATTTATAAAACGCACATCTACCCATGGGCGTCTAGGCTCTAGTAACATGCGGTTCGGCAAGGTTCCAAGAACTGCGACTGCAAAGTTAGTTACTAAAGAGCCAGGTTTTTAATACCTTCCTGAAGGCTAGCAGATTTGGGCTGTTCTTTATGCCAAATGGAAGCATGTTCGAAGTTTTAACCGTACCTACCAGGAAACTTCTTCCACTCCAGCTCGCTTTTTTAAACCTCGGTGTTTGTAAGAGTTTATAGTGAGCTGATCTTAAGTTTCTGGATGGTAGATCCCACTTTAAATTTTTTTTTCAGGTAGTTAGGACCAAAACCATGCAGTGCCTTAAACGCTAGGCATTGGGATTTGAACTTGATCCTCTTGTCCACTAGTAGCCATTGCAAGGTTCTCAATTTGTGAGAAACTGGCTGAAATTAAGGGATCTCCAACAACAGTCTAGCTGCTGCATTCTGAAGTCGCTTCAATTATTGAAGATGTTGTCCTTGGATGCGTACATACAATGCATTACCGTAATCCAATCTGGACAAGGCCAATGCTGTCACCAGAAGTTGTAATGTGTCCTGCGGAATAAAGGGGCACATTTTCGTTATCTTTAAATGAATGAAGTTGATGCGGTGAGGGCACTTAGCTGGTGTTTAAAAGTAAGCTTACCATCAAAGATAAAGCCTAGATTTTTTGCCTTGTGCACAGGAGCCGGAAGGTCTCCCAGACAGGATGGCCACCATCTTTGTGACCAAAAAGAGGTATCTGAGCCCAACATGAGAACCTCCTTCTTTTCACCATTCAATTTCAGGCAGTTGGAGCACATTCATTGGTTTACCTGCGTCATACTATGATTAAAGGGTCAGCTGTCTCTTCTATGTTGCTAGAAACAGATAATACTAACTGAGTATCATCAGCTTAGGATACAACTGAGAAGCTAAACTGCCTGATGAGTTTGGCCAGTGGGGAAACATATAGATTAAACAGTGTGGGTCTTATGCTGATACTCAATATGACAAGGCTTTTGTTCCTGAACTATATATGTACATATTACTATAGGTGAATGAGAACATTTGGTGAAATGTTTCCACTTCAAGTATTTCGAATAAGATCCACTATTTGAAATGCCATTGACACCAGTGAAGGACATAAGGCTGTCAGCCATGCTGAATGACATTTGGTGGGGAAGCGGCAGCGCACCTCTTGGAGCTGCCTATGAAATCATGTTGAAAATGAATAATAGAATTCTGACGGGAAGCAGTCTGCCAAACGGTTTATTTCCCGAGCATATTTGGGACTGTAGTCACCTTAAGGTGCTCTAGAATATCAGGCTCTTCTTGTCCTGAATCTGGTATTGACATTCCTTTAACCTTTTCGTGGGTTTGCAACAAAGTGAGAGCATGAATATATTACAATGAGAATATGACTATGCATTGTGTGTTCTTTTAGAATCCTAATAGTCAGGCAATCAAATGCTACAATATTTATAAACTGTATCAAACAGGACTCGAGTCTCCCCTATCCTACTTTTTAAACATCCAATGTTATTTTGCTTTGTTCTTCTTTTTTTTTTTTTTAGTGTCATTTGATTCTATCTCATCCTTTAGTAAAGGTGCCTGCTTCATTTACTTACCATTTCTCAGATATCTTTATCATGCAGTGTTGCTCATTCCTGTGCTTTAAAGGTTTCACTGTTGTTTTTCAGATTTAGCTAATTATTTCATAATAATTGATGGTATTGCTGGTGTTTTTGGAAGTTTCCCTTTAAAAATTTTCTCACCTGGTTTCCATGTTCTGGTTGGCCTTTCTCGAGACTGGTGGAATGGATCATGTTTCCGTTTGGCCGCCAACTCACAGGCCATGTGAGAGAAAGCATAAAATAGCCGGTGGTACCTGACCATGGTGGTGCCACTGGTTTGTCAAAAATAGATGCGTTGGTATCTAGTCAGATGGCCAAGTGCGAGCTATTTGGCACACCTCTTTTCATTTAAAGCTTAATCTGTGGTTGGCAGTCCTTTAAGCGCCTGCCTCTATACACTAATCTATAGACAAATCTGCAGATCCGCTGCCTTTGTTTGGGGTATCTGAAACTGGGCTGACTTCAACACTCAAGCAACAGGATTATCATCATGGATGATTTCTGATTTCATCCTGGTGGATGTTACAGACAGTGACGTTCTCAATCGCATTCTTGAACTTATTTTGTTAAGCTGGGCTGAATGTATATATTTATTGCTTATTATTACTTAAAAACATTCAAATTGGAATTTACAAAATGACGCATAAAAACGTAGAAGAAGCATAATAAAACCTGGGTAACATATTAAACCGCTGACTTACTGAGTCGGCAAGCTGTTATTTGCATAACACATTTAACTACATGCTAGAATTAATTCTTTTAAAAATCATATTTAAACATTTGTTGGCTCACGCGAGCTCCGTTATGTTACTTGTATGGAGCCAACACTTTAATGCATCTTTCTAAGTTAAACGCAGGACAGCAACAAAGTAGGTGAAAGGTGGATAACTTCTTGTATTTTCAAAGTCTGCAATGCTGAATTTATTCCATCTACCCCATAACTCCTTAATCGGGAAAACCACAGATCACACCCTCAGTATGTCCTTCAAGCACATCTTGATGATTAACCCCCTCAAATAATATTGGGTGCTTCATGCTAATAGGACTGCGTGACTGGTTACTTCAAGGTTTTGTAGATCTACTAATTGAGAAATTGACATTTGCGCCTTTAGTGGGATAATAGAGGTCTGCATATGGTATTTCATTTTCACTAGCCTTTAACATTTAATCTTGAGGTGCCTTGGCCAGGTTCATGGTTCAAGTATTTAGTCTGTTGCTGTGGCATCTAAAAATGACTTGGAAAATATATTTTGAGGAATCTGGTTTTGCATGCACAGCAGGCTGATATGAAAAAACTAAAATAAAACAGGTTTACACAATAGGCCCTGGTTGAGCAAGCAGAATTCTAGGCATATCTGGAAACAACAAGTAAATTCTAGTAGTTGAAAAATTCTTCTATACGCAATCCGCTGTACTCCATGCAATATAGGTGTGAATTTTGACAGAAAAGCCTGCTGCCTTTCATGCAAGACCTAAAATTAGGACTGAAAGAGAGCCTGGAAGTAAAAGAGAAACTGGAATGAGCAACAGAGACCTGAAAAATCAACATGAAATAAAGCATTCTTTACATAAAAGGGCTTTTGTCCATTTCGGTTAGTCAGCCTGCTGAATGCCATTGAAATTGAAAAATTAGATCTTAAAGTTTTAAAAAAATGGTTTCATATGAAAAGGTTCAGTCAGGTTTAATCATTACCAAAATCACATATAAACCCCCATGATGTGCTTGAATCAAACTATGAAATCCTCATCTAGGATCCTGTTGATTTAAAATTGCCAGAGGCTGCTATTTCACCAGTTGTACATTGTATCTGTACATCTTTTATCAAAATCACAATTAGGATTCTAATCTATCCGGTGTTGGTCCTAAGCTCACTTCGTGCCTTACACCAGCTTTTGTAAAAACGAAATCTTGTATCGTTAAGACTAAGGAATGGAATCGGCATACTAATTATGCCATTCTAGGTAGGAATGACGATCAACAATGTTTTTAGCTGCATGTAATTTGTATATTTCAAAGATTAAGACCTTGTCTATTATCAAAAGAAGTGAGACCTTTAATTCTGGAAAATAATATTCAAAAGTCCTTCATTATCCTTCCATTCGTACTTACTTATGCCTACTAACCCTACAGAGTTGTGGGCTGTCAACCAGGACTCTCCAGTCATCTCTGTCATGGCTTTTCTTTTATTCGGACTCCAGGTGTAACCCATCTTCTTGCAGTCAGCTTCAAGGACTTGGCGCCAGGTGTTTCTAGGTCTTTCCCTTTTCCTTTAGGGTGCTAGGTCGGGGCTTGCCTGGTGGTGTTTGATGTTGGCTTGCCAAGGGGGCACCTATTCAGCCCCAGCGTTTTTTCATGATTTCGTCTTGGGCAGAGAGCTGGGAAGTCTGCTACCATTAGTTGTTGTTGCAGATGGAGGTTGGCAAGCAAATTTGGAGGATTTTCCTCCAACAGGTGTTGATGAAGGTTTGGACTTTGGTGGTGGGGGTCACTGTTTTCCTACAAATTTCTGCTCCATCCAGGACAGATTTTACGTTGGTGTTAAAAAGCCTAATCTTTGTTTGATGTGTTAGGTCCTTGGAGCTCCAGATCTTCGTTAGCTTAAATGAAGGCAGCCTTTGCTTTGCAGATTCTTGCCTTGACATCTGCATCTTTGCCAACTTGCCGGTCTGATAACACTGCCCAGGTAGGTGAAGGCCTCAACCTGTTCCTGTACATCACCTGCCACTGTGGTGACCATGCTGGCCTACAGGATCTTGGTTTTTCCCTTGTAGATGTTGAGACCAAGTTGTGCTAATGTGGCTGCCACTTTGTCGCTCTTCTCTTGCATCTGCATATTTGTATGGAAGAGTCTGGACAGGTCGTCGAGCTGCGTCCAAGGTGTCCACTCAATCCCATTTCTTCTCCCTGCTTTGGCTATCCACATAGTTCACTCTACAGCTGGGAGGAAGAGAAAAGGTGAGAGCAAACAACCCTGGCGGACATGGTTTATCTGATTCTCTGTAATGGTCTGGTGATGCCCATGCTGCCTTGTGTGCTCTTTTGTGTGGGAATACACTGCTGCCCATCACCAGACTGCTCAGGGTGCGGAGATCTGCGAACCTTTCACCTTTCTTGTTCATGTCGCCAAGGCCATGGTTGCCATGACTTTTTCGTACATCGTGTTGTCACCTCCAATATTGGCATTCAGGTCCCCGTTAGTATGGTGCGGTCTCTATCAAGGCAATTTCTCAAGGATGGACTGGAGTCTGTTATAAAACTGTTCTTTGTCCACTAAGATGTCCTTTGTAGGTGTAGGCGCATAGCAATGGATATCATTCATGTTAATTGTCTTTTTCATTGTGCAGAAGGTCGCTGTGATAATTCTGGGACTGGGGGCTTCTCATTCATACAGAGCTCTTTTGGCTGCTGGCGATATCAGTGCAACTCCATGAGAATTTGTGGGGTATTCTCTTCCTCATGTCCTGAATTCAGCAGCTTTACTCCTGGAACCTGTCTTTTCTGTCCAGGTTGTGTCCATCTGGCCTCCCTGATGCCAAGCAGGGCAGAGTTGTGGTTTTTCATCTTTGCTACCACTTGAGGTGTCTTGCCATCTCCTGCATGATCCTAACGTTCCATGTCCCGATGTTGTTGGTTTGAGCGAAAGCAGGGGGATCGGCTTTGTTGCTTCCCTAGATCTCTGACTTTCACCACAAAGTGGGCAAATCTCCATGAGGAAGATTCCTCTCTCCCCAAGACTGTGATGTCTTTTGGTTGATGATCCTGTAGCTAAGATTTTTTATATGGTAGGGTAGCTAGCCCAACACATAACACACCTCCTTTTGCAGCTTGGGACCAGCCACAGAGGGCTCTTACTACTTTGTGATTGTTTGATTGAGGAAATCTGAAGATCTGCGACTTTATTTACGTGTCTAAAGGGGGCATTAAGCAACCGTGTGCATAAACTTCTGCCACCATTTTTGGTCCACTCTCTCCCCCACCTCCCCCCCTCCCAGATCTTGGTCCAGGTGATTAATTTTAAAAAAATGTTATAACGGGAATGTCCTATACAAGTTTAACTGGAGTTTATTGCTTCCCTCAGTGCCCAACCATATGTGAAACTAGTATCCTGACTTTTCCTATGACCCAGTTATCACGCCAGCCTAGCATATATGCAGAAGCCTAGGCCAGTCCCTGGCAATGTGAGGACCAGAACCTGTTCTGTGACCTTGTAGGGACCCAATAAGCACACTCTTCTAGCAAGTATATTGTCCATCCCCATGGTGAGGCACGTAAAGCGGTGATGGCAGTAAAAGTTCTACTCAAGCGGCAGCTTCCTCAATGCGAACGGAAGGTTTCTCAAACCGAGTAGTAGTGACCATCCGTGACCACCCGCCTTAAGAAATCTCGCTCACTCGCCAACTTACCGTTGGCAAGCGCGAGCGGGGAAAAACTCAGCTCGGCAGAACAGTTTTTCAAAACTCTGCTGAGTGCTAAAAACTTCGCGAGCGGAGTTCACAGCCCAGCTCTACTTTATTCCAGGTCCAGAGGACCTGCAGAGGACTCGAAGACTGCTGTGTGGCTGGTTCCGGTGTCTGCATGACAGCCAGTCTCCCAGAGGTGACCACAAAGCATGCAACTATGAGAGAGTGAAGCCAAGAGCAATGTGTGTGTGGATGCCCCCGTCTCCCTGAGCACTTCTTTGTATGAACTATGTTAAGATTTCTAACAAGTGGCAAGCATCATGTGTTTGACAGCATGCCGTATTATTAAGAGACTGGTACTGATGCAGCTGCAAACTTCTGAGTTGTAGCACTTTGAGACTCAAGGTTTGCACATATCAATACTTTATGGTCGTAGGCAGAAAAGGAGGTTTATTCCAATTGTTCTGCCAGCATCTACAGAACTTAGCCCCCTCCCTAAGAATAGTGTCATTTAAAAAGGCAAAACAGGAACCCATATGCTGCAGCCACGCTAATAACCTGTGCTGTTTCGCCGATCCCACCATCCCCTTATGCCGGAAAGGAATAATTTCCTCTTAGTCCCATTGTAGCCTATAAACTCCATCCATCGGAGCTTCACTCTTGTGATAAACATTTGGGTCATAACTTGTTAACGTGCTCTTCCCAGATGATACTCGGTGATACGCCAGCAAATGACCATCTCTCGAAACTATATTTGAGCAGGCAAAACCATGGATTAAATGTATCTGTGGTTAATAGCAAAAAAGGTTTGCAAAGGCAGATCCGTACAGTGGTACACTATCAAGCTTAAGCAGTGCATTCTGTGTAGAACTCTGAGGAAAATCATTATCAATACCCCATTAATAAAATAAAGGAATGGGGTGAAATGAAACGGTCCTTGTTATATTAACCTACCTGCAATGGGGCAGTGGAATGCCTTAACAGAGTTATCATGGAAAGTGTTGACATTGCTATTAGTGCTGGAGTAGGTTGGGAAGTGCAACTCAACAAATTGATATGGACATATAGGATTACTCCATGCTTACAGGTTACAGTCCCTTTGAAGTGCTCAGAGGGAGGAAACAACGTACCAAGAACAGTGGTCGAAGTGGGGAATAAAATGTAGGGGAAATGTGGGTGGAGAAACAAGGGGCGGGAATAACCGAAGATTGGAACAGTGGACGGAGTCAGGGGTGTGGCTAGAAATCGCAAAACATACCAATTTTAATACGTTTAGCATTTCACTGACCAGTTTCAACTTATAACGTTATTTAATTCAAACAATGGATAAACATGTTTATTTAAGTTTTAATTCAGGAAAAAGCAAATACTCATAGGGAGTACAAGTTTATGTAAATCGTGCGAAATATAAGCAGGAACAATGGCATGGGCGCAAATTCAGGATGGTGAGTGTAAAAATTCAGGACAAGGGGTCAAAATACAGGACAAAAATTCAGGACAGGAGGTCAAAATTCAGGACAAAAATTCGGGGCAACAGGTATGCTTTGCAGACACGTCAGTGGATGTCATGCAATAGTATGTAAATAAATAGGCTTGGAACAGAAGTAGAGGTCACTTCTCCCACCCCGTCACCGCTCCTTCCCTGTCATTTCCCCTGTCCCGTCACCACTCCTGCCCGCTCACCGCTCCTACCCATTCACCACTCCTACCCATTCACCACTCCTGCTCATGCCTAATCACTACTCCCGCCCAGTCACTTCTCCTGCCTTGTCACTTCTCCTGCCTTGTCACTTCTCCTGCCTTGTCACTTCTCCTGCCTTGTCACTTCTCCTGCCTTGTCACTTCTCCTGCCTTGTCACTTCTCCTGCCTTGTCACTTCTCCTGCCTTGTAGCTTTTCCTGCCCCGTCACTTTTCCCGCCCCGTCACTTTTCCCGCCCCGTCACTTTTCCCGCCCCGTCACTTTTCCCGCCCCGTCATTTTTCCCGCCCTGTCACTTTTCCTGCCCCGTCACTTTTCCTGCCCCGTCACTTTTCCTGCCCCGTCACTTTTCCTTCCCCGTCACTTTTCCTTCCCCGTCACTTTTCCTGCCCCGTCACTTTTCCTGCCCCGTCACTTTTCCTGCCCCGTCACTTTTCCTGCCCCGTCACTTTTCCTGCCCCGTCACTTTTCCTGCCCCGTCACTTTTCCTGCCCCGTCACTTTTCCTGCCCCGTCACTTCTCCTGCCCCGTAACTTCTCCTGCCCCGTAACTTCTCCTGCCCCGTCACCTCTCCTGTCCCGTCACCTCTCCTGTCCTTTCACCACTCCTGCCCGGTTACCGTTCCTGCTCATGCCTAATCACCACTCCTGCCCTGTCACTTCTCCTGCCCCGTCACCTCTCTTGCCCCGTCACCTCTCTTGCCCCGTCGCCTCTCTTGCCCCGTCGCCTCTCTTGCCCCGTCGCCTCTCTTGCCCCGTCGCCTCTCTTGCCCCGTCGCCTCTCTTGCCCCGTCGCCTCTCTTGCCCCGTCGCCTCTCTTGCCCCGTCGCCTCTCTTGCCCCGTCGCCTCTCTTGCCCCGTCGCCTCTCTTGCCCCGTCGCCTCTCTTGCCCCGTCGCCTCTCTTGCCCCGTCTCCTCTCTTGCCCCGTCGCCTCTCTTGCCCCGTCGCCTCTCTTGCCCCGTCGCCTCTCTTGCCCCGTCGCCTCTCTTGCCCCGTCGCCTCTCTTGGCCCCGTCGCCTCTCTTGGCCCGTCGCCTCTCTTGGCCCGTCGCCTCTCTTGGCCCGTCGCCTCTCTTGGCCCGTCGCCTCTCTTGGCCCGTCGCCTCTCTTGGCCCGTCGCCTCTCTTGGCCCGTCGCCTCTCTTGGCCCGTCGCCTCTCTTGGCCCGTCGCCTCTCTTGGCCCGTCGCCTCTCCTGCCCCGTCGCCTCTCCTGCCCCGTCACCACTCCTGCCCCGTCACCACTCCTTTTCTGTTGCCTCTCTTGCCCTGTCACTGCTCCCATCCCGTCACTGCTCTTATCCCGTCACTGCTCTTATCCCGTCACTGCTCTTATCCCGTCACTGCTCTTATCCCGTCACTGCTCTTATCCCGTCACTGCTCTTATCCCGTCACTGCTCTTATCCCGTCACTGCTCTTATCCCGTCACTGCTCTTATCCCGTCACTGCTCTTATCCCGTCACTGCTCTTATCCCGTCACTGCTCTTATCCCGTCACCGCTCCTGCCCCGTCACCGCTCCTGCCCCGTCACCGCTCCTGCCCCGTCACCGCTCCTGCCCCGTCACCGCTCCTGCCCCTTCCACTGCTCCTGCCCCTTCCACTGCTCCTGCCCCTTCCACTGCTCCTGCCCCATCCTCTGCTCCTGCCCCATCCTCTGCTCCTGCCCCATCCTCTGCTCCTGCCCCTTCCACTGCTTTTGCCCCATCCTCTGCTTTTGCCCCATCCACTGCTCCTGCCCCGTTCACCGCTCCTGTCCTTTCACTGCTCCTGCCCCGTTCACCGCTCCTGTCCTTTCACCACTCCCGCCCGGTTACCGCTCCTGCTCATGCCTAATCACCACTCCTGCCCTGTCACTTCTCCTGCCCCAATCACCTCTCCTGCCCGGTCACCTCTCCTGCTGCGCCACCTCTCCTGCCCGGCCACCTCTCCTGCCCGGCCACCTCTCCTGCCCGGCCACCACTCCTGCCCGGCCACCACTCCTGCCCGGCCACCACTCCTGCCCGGCCACCACTCCTGCCCGGCCACCACTCCTGCCCGGCCACCACTCCTGCCCCGTCACCACTCCTGCCCCATCACCTCTCCTTTTCTGTTGCCTCTCTTGCCCTGTCACTGCTCCTGTCCCGTCACTGCTCCTGTCCCGTCACTGCTCCTGTCCCGTCACTGCTCCTGTCCCGTCACTGCTCCTGTCCCGTCACTGCTCCTGTCCCGTCACTGCTCCTGTCCCGTCACTGCTCCTGTCCCGTCGCTGCTCCTGTCCCGTCGCTGCTCCTGTCCCGTCGCTGCTCCTGTCCCGTCGCTGCTCCTGTCCCGTTACTGCTCCGTCGCTGCTCCTGTCCCGTCACTGCTCCTGTCCCGTCACTGCTCCTGTCCCGTCACTGCTCCTGTCCCGTCACTGCTCTTATCCCGTCACTGCTCTTATCCCGTCACTGCTCTTATCCCGTCACTGCTCTTATCCCGTCACTGCTCTTATCCCGTCACTGCTCTTATCCCGTCACTGCTCTTATCCCGTCACTGCTCTTATCCCGTCACTGCTCTTATCCCGTCACTGCTCTTATCCCGTCACTGCTCTTATCCCGTCACTGCTCTTATCCCGTCACTGCTCTTATCCCGTCACTGCTCTTATCCCGTCACTGCTCTTATCCCGTCACTGCTCTTATCCCGTCACTGCTCTTATCCCGTCACTGCTCTTATCCCGTCACTGCTCTTATCCCGTCACTGCTCTTATCCCGTCACTGCTCTTATCCCGTCACTGCTCTTATCCCGTCACTGCTCTTATCCCGTCACTGCTCTTATCCCGTCACTGCTCTTATCCCGTCACTGCTCTTATCCCGTCACTGCTCTTATCCCGTCACTGCTCTTATCCCGTCACTGCTCTTATCCCGTCACTGCTCTTATCCCGTCACTGCTCTTATCCCGTCACTGCTCTTATCCCGTCACTGCTCTTATCCCGTCACTGCTCTTATCCCGTCACTGCTCTTATCCCGTCACTGCTCTTATCCCGTCACTGCTCTTATCCCGTCACTGCTCTTATCCCGTCACTGCTCTTATCCCGTCACTGCTCTTATCCCGTCACTGCTCTTATCCCGTCACTGCTCTTATCCCGTCACTGCTCTTATCCCGTCACTGCTCTTATCCCGTCACTGCTCTTATCCCGTCACTGCTCTTATCCCGTCACTGCTCTTATCCGTCACCGCTCCTGCTCCGTCACCGCTCCTGCTCCGTCACCGCTCCTGCTCCGTCACCGCTCCTGCCCCGTCACTGCTCCTGCCCCGTCACTGCTCCTGTCCCGTCACTGCTCCTGTCCCGTCACTGCTCCTGTCCCGTCACTGCTCCTGTCCCGTCACTGCTCCTGTCCCGTCACTGCTCCTGCCTTGTCACCGCTCCTGCCTGTTCACTGCTCCTGTCCTTTCATTGCTCCCGCCCGGTTACCGCTCCTGCTCATGCCTAATCACCACTCCTGCCCGGTCACCGCTCCTGCCCGGTCACAGCTCCTGCCCGGTCACAGCTCCTGCCCGGTCACAGCTCCTGCCCGGTCACAGCTCCTGCCCGGTCACCACTCCTGGCCGGTCAGCACTCCTGTCCGTTCATTGCTCCTGCCGCTCACTGCTCCTGTCTGCCGATTGCTCCCTTTAGGATCTAAAATGATACTTATGAGGTGCAACTTCTGTCCAGGTGTCAACATTATAAAAATGACAAAATGGTGAAATAATGCTGCCACAACATCTGTAGCGCGTTAACCTCCATTGTTTGCCTTTTATTTCCACACAAATTAGTTAACTCAATAATAAGATGTAGGCTCATTTCCTATAAATCCATCTTCAGATGCATAATTTACAGATTTCAACAAGTGTTTCTAGGTCTATGGGATCAAAAAAATAACAGCTATGCGGTCCATTTGATGAGGTTGCAATGGCCACAAGTTCAGGTAGGTTTACTTCAGGCCTGTTGAGCATGCAGCAGGGCTATACGCGAATGCTTTGCTTTAAAGTAAGGTTTTCCTAATTGCTGCAAAAAAGACATACGGTGGATGTTAAAGTCCAATCCCCAGGCATATGGGATGGTGGTGTTATTTGTTGAGGTTGTGTGCTTCTAGTTTTTTTGTGTAACTGGAGGAAGGACAAACAGCATCAGAGAGCTAGTGAGATTTTCCATTTATTTATGGTAGATAAGTTTCATTCTCCAAGTTGCACAAGAGCAATAACTAGTGCCGAATTAAGCTCAGTAAAAAGACTTCAGAATTGTTAAGTCCAGCCCACAAAAATTATAATCTGAATACCACTGCAGACAACTACAACTATTCATATCTATTTCCAGGTTTGAGGCATGTGGGCTGCTGAATTCATATCTGTGCATAGATCGCCACCTAGTGTTGGGTCCAGATGATCGCACATTGTTGTCCTGGAAGAGTCTTCGAAGTATCACACGATAGGTGGCTCCTCCCCTGGACTACAGTGCTCATGGGCATCGACTCCATCCTCAGATTGTTTTTTCCCGCCATTGGGTTCGGATGTATATTGGATCCCTCTAGTCGGAATCGATAAAAAACTTTTCTTAAGACCAAAAGGTCTTTAGTACACGTCGGTATTGTCTTGCGTTCGGTGCCTAACTCTTCCAGCTCGGTTCCGAGCCGGATTCCATCACCCGCGTGCTTTCGATGCGGAGGGCCCAGTCGACGCCTCAGACCCTATCGACTGTTCATCATGGACCGAAGTCCGTTCAAAAGATGTCCCGTCTGCAACTCAAAGTATCCCCACATCGACGTCCACCCGGTGTGCAACAAGTGTCTGTCGCCGGACCATGATGAAGCCAGTTGCATGGCTTGTTCCCGCTTCAGGTCCAAGAAGACGCTTAAGCATCGACGCGCTGCGTGCCAGGAGGCCCAGCTCACTGCACCGGCGCCTGCGGGCATTTTCGATGCCGGGGATGTCGAGGAAGAAGTTACCGGGGACATCGGTGACAACCTGTCGAATTCCGCGTCGGACGTCGACTACGACTACGATGCGGACGCAGAAATGTTCGAAGCTGAAGAAGTCGTCGACGAGGTAGGGGACGACGACGGGGCCTTCGGGGCCATGGAGGATAGCTCTGACGAAGAGCTACCTCGCTCTGACACTGGGGTCGTACCGATTCATAAGGCTCAGGTCGAGGGATCGCCACTAGGCCTTACCCAAGATCTTACGATGGGTTCTACGGCCCCGCCTTCGGGCTCGGCCACGGACATTGCTATTGAGCCACACCCTGGAAAATCGAAACCGAAAGCTAAACCTACGGTCTCGACGCAAGAAACAGCGCAGGTGCCCGCCTCGAAACCGAAAGTGCGCATCACTTTGGTCGGATCCAAGGCCTCGGAGCCCTCGGCGCCGAAGAAGCAAAAGGGTGTTGTCGAGACGAAGGCTCAAGTCAAGGGCGTCGAGACGAAGTCTGCCGCCCCGAAGGCTAAAGTCAAGGTGGTCGAGCCGATTAAGTCGGCGCCGAAGTCGGTCGACACCAACAAAGGACTCGGTGACCCGAAGAAAGGACTCTGCGACCCGAAGTTTCTCGAGACTCCGCGTCAACAGGACAAGGCCAAAAGCGGCGCACCCCGAGAGTGCACTCCTAGTGGGGCCTCGAAGGATCCCGTCGACTAGGCGCGCCCGTCCGCCGCGTTCACCAAGAAGGTGACGGACTCCCTACAGCGCATCAGGGAGAAGGCCTCGGCGGTCGGACCAACAGATCCTCCACCTCCGAAGCCGGTCGAGAAACCTCACAAGGCGTCGACGCCCATTCACTTCACGTTGGCGCCGAAGGCTTTCACCCCTAAAGCGGTCACCAGCGTCCCCGAGAAGGTGTCCTAGGTGCCGAAGTCGTCGACGGTGGTGTCCACCTTGAAGCATCAACAATCTTCGGTTGACGAACAACATGAACATTTTATTGATGCCGAAACGGGCAGACTTTCCCTCCACAAGCGGAAAATTGCCCCGGAACAACCAATGGAGTCCTACAAGATTCCCCTAAAGAGAAAGAAGGACTCTGCTTCCACTCCTGTCCTGGTGGAACCAATTTCTCCACAGACTCGAGATGTATCGCCCACTTACTCTGATGTGGACGCTGGGGAGGGCGATGATTAGGATGTGTACAGCTATCCTGTCTATACAGACCCTGATGATACCAATGAACCCTGGGCTGCTGGTGCTGACCCAGGTGATCCTCATTCTGGACAAGACACTCAACTCTATTCTGTGAAGACGTCTCCTACAGAGGATTCTGCAGCATTCAATGCCCTCATTGAACGGGCGACTAAAAATCACAACGTCCAGTTCCATGCTGACCCTATTGACGTCGATTTCCTTTTTGATACTTTTTCAGTCTCAGAAAGGACTGTCAAAACTCTACCTATGTAAAAAGGTGTCTTAAAACATGCTGGAGAGATCTTTAAAGAGCCTACCAGAGCAAGGGTGATAAACCCTAGGATTGAGAAAAAGTATACGCCAGCGCCTACGGATCCTACCTACATTAAAGGACAGTTGCCTCTGGACTCTCTTGTCGTCTCGAATGCCCGGAAGAGGGCTAATTCTCAGACAACGGGTGATGCTCCTCCCCCAGACAAGGAATCTAAGGTCTTTGAGGCATCAGGGAAAAGGGTGGCAGCACAAGCTGCCTACATCTGGCGAATTTCCAAGCGCTTCTAGCGAGGTATATGACAGGGCACACTATGACACACTGGAGACCCTGTTGCAACACCTGCCAGATGAATACAAGGAGGCAGCTGAGATGCTTATTCAAGAGGGGAAGCTGATCTCTAATGCTTCAATTAAGTGCGCTCTGGACGCGGCTGACACCGCAGCCAGGGCTGTCAACACTAGTGTTATGCTGAGACGACATGCCTGGCTGAAAATCTCCGGATTTAAGCCGGATATACAGACCGCCATCCTTAATCAAACAGTGAATCCAGATCACCTGTTTGGCCCAGAGGTTGACACCACCTTAGAAAAGATTAAGAAGGACACGGAAACTGCTAAGTCCATGGGTGCCTTACAGTCCCAGCAGTTCAGGGGTGGGTCTTTTCGTCGCTCAAGCACTAGAGGCGTTTCCAGAGGCCAGCTCTCCCAAACAACGCAGTACTACAAAGGCGACACACAGTCCACATACACCAACAAAAGTCGAGGTGAGTATCGTGGAAACAGCGCCAAGGGCAGGGGTCGTGGAAACAACAACTCCAGATCCTCTGCCACCAGCAAACAGGGACGCCTTGTCACTGCCCCCCGACCACACACCACCGATCGGGGGGAGACTTCAGCAGTTCCTGCCGGTCTGGAGAACCATCACCATAGACAGGTGGGTCAGACAACTTATACAGTACGGTTATTGTCTGGAGTTAACATCCACTCCACCCAACATACCCCCAAGACACCGTCCTATGTCCGCCGAGCATTTGGACTTATTGCAGCAGGAGGTCCTCGTCATGCTGCAAAAAGGGGCAATAGAGCTCGTGCCTGTGCAGGAAAGAGGCATAGGGGTCTACTCCCTGTACTTCTTGATACCAAAAAAGGACGGGTCCCTCAGACCCATACTGGAGCTCAGACTCCTCAACCAGTACATCCTATCGCCTATCGGAGCACTTCCATATGCTGACCCTGCAGCAGGTGCTCCCGTTTCTCAGTCAGGGGGATTTTCTCGCAACTTTAGACCTGAAGGATGCGTATTTTCACATTCCGCTGCACCCGTCACACAGAAAATACCTCTGGTTCACCATCCAAAACCAGCACTACCAGTTCAAGGTTTTGCCTTTCGGAGTCACCACGGCACCCAGGGTGTTTACAAAGTGCCTGGCGACAGTGGCGGCGCACCTAAGGAGACAGAACATTCACGTCTACCCTTATCTGGACGACTGGCTCATCCAGGCGATGTCGGCCCAGCAGTGTGCCGCTCACGTGTCCCACACCATTCACCTCCTTCACGATCTGGGATTCTCACTGAATTACCCAAAGTCCCACCTCCAGCCCGCCCACATACGGCAGTATCTGGGTGCGACAATAAACACTCTGCCAGCCATAGCACAGCCAAATTCAGTGAGGGGCAGCAGCATTCAATCGCTGATACAGCGATTCAAACTCCAACACTCGCTTCCAGCAAGAGTGTTCATGCACTTGATAGGCATGATGGCCTCCTGCATCTCCATAGTCCCGCACGTGAGACTACATATGCGTCCGCTCCAGGAGTGCCTAGCACGTCAGTGGACTTAGGCTCACGGGCAGTTGAAAGACCTAGTGTTGGTGAGCGGTCGGGCATACAACTCTCTGCATTGGTGGAATCCACGAAACCTTTGCAAGGGATGACCGTTCCAAGAGCCTGTGCCACAGATCATCCTGACAACGGACGCTTCTCTCCCGGGATGGGGAGCTCATGTACTCCATTACACTGTGCAGGGACTATGGACGCGACAGCAACGGAAGATGCACATCAATGTTCTAGAACTGATGGCTATCTTCATGGCACTAAAGGCCTTCAAAGTACATCTGTGCAACAAGGTCGTGTTGATCCGGACGGACAACATGACAGCCATGTACTACATTCAGAAGCAGGGAGGAACACACTCTCCGCAGCTGTCTCATCTGGCTCAGAGCATGTGGAAGTGGGCCATTCAAAGGAACATATTCCTCATGGCAGAACACCTCCCGGGCAAGGTCATTCAGATGGCGGACCTGCTCAGCAGGTACAGCCACCAAATGCACGAGTGGGAGATACATCCATCAGTACTCCGCCCGTTCTTCCAAAAGTGGGGTCATTCAGAGATAGACCTGTTCGCCACAAGGGAGAACGCAAAATGCCAAAGCTTCGCCGCCAGGTTTCCACACCCACAGTCGCAGGGCAATGCGATATGGATGAACTGGTCAAGCAAATTTGCGTACGCTTTTCCCCCAGCACTTCTGATACCGCTGGTGGCACGCAAGCTCAGGCAGCACTCGATGACTCTCATCCTGGTTGCACCAACGTGGGCTCGCCAACCATGGTACACCACGTTTCTCGAACTGTCCGTGGTACCGCATCAGAGGCTACGCCTCACACCCAGCCTTCTGACGCAGAGCCATGGCGACATTCAGCATCCAGATCCGCAACAGCTCAACCTGGCGATCTGGCTCCTGAGGACTTAGAGTTTGGCTACCTAAACTTGCCTCCTGACTGTATGGACATCATCCGGGAGGCAAGGAAGCCCACCACAAGAGCATGCTATGCAGCTAAGTGGAAGCGGTTTGTCATTTATTGTGTAGACCACAACATTAACCCGCTAGATGCATCTATTCAGAACATCATTTGTTATCTTTTCCATCTGTACATATGTAATTTGGCCTATGCTTCCATTCGCATACATCTATCCGCAATGGCTGTTTATCTCCAAAACAGGCAGCACCTCTCACTTTTCAGGGTGCCTGCCATTAAAGCCTTTCTAGAAGGACTCAAGCGAGTAATTCCTCCGCAGACTCCGCCAGCTCCGGAGTGGAACCTCAATGTGGTCCTCACCAGGCTGATGGGTCCCCCCTTTGAACCACTGCATTCCTGCGAGATTCAATTCTTGACATGGAAAGTAGCTTTCCTTATAGCGATTACATCGCTGCAACGAGTTAGTGAGCTCCAGGCACTAACTATACAAGAGCCATTTATTTAAATTCATTCTAACAGGGTGGTGCTTCCCACTAACCCTAAATTCCTTCCAAAAGTAGTGTCTCAATTCCATATTAACCAAACTATTGAATTACCTGTGTTCTTCCAAAATCCTGAGTCATTGGCGGAGAGAATGCTCCACACCCTTGACGTCAAAAGGGCCCTGATGTATTACATTGATAGGACAAAGGATTTTTGGAAAACTAAACAACTCTTTGTTGCCTTTGCGCCACAACACAAAGGTAACTCCATGTCCAAAGCTGGTATAGCTAGGTGGATCGTTAAATGTATTCAGATCTGCTATCTTAAAGCCAAGCGTACTCTCACCATTCCACCAAGGGCCCACTCCACCAGAAAGTTGGGGGCCTCCATGGCTTTCCTTGGAAATATTCCTTTGGAAGACATATGTAGAGCAGCCACATGGTCTACCACACACACATTTACAAAGCATTATTGTGTTGATGTGCACTCCAAACAGCAGGCAACTGTAGGGCAGGCTGTTCTAAAAACACTTTTCCAAACTGCTGCAGCTGGCACGGGCAGCCGCCGTTAATGGAGGGACTGCTATGTATTCTATGCACAGATATGAATTCAGCAGCTCACATGCCTCGAACCGAATATGATTCTTACCAGTATGCATCTGTTCTTGGCATGTAGGGCTGCTGACATTCATATCGCCCGCCCTTCTCCCCGGCGCCTGAAGCAGCTGCAGAATTCACATATACTTCTAGCATGGTCATCATTCACTTAGTTTCACTCCATCTTGGCCACAATGGCTAAAAACAATCTGAGGATGGAGTCGAAGCCCATGCGCACTGTAGTCCAAGGGAGGAGCCACCTATCTCGTGATACTTCGAAGACTCTTCCAGGACAACAATGTGTGATCATCCGGACCCAACACTAGGCGGCGATCTATGCACAGATATGAATGTCAGCAGCCCTACATGCCAAGAACAGATGCATACTGGTAAGTAGCATATTCGTTATCTTCCTTTTTTTTTTTAAATAACCTACTCACCTCCCAGCACAATGCTGCTTAGGCCTCTATTACGAACAGGTCAGTGTTTTGCGACACCTGTGTAAACACATTTGAGAAGGTTGGAAGTTATGAGCTGGGTGGCATTTACTACATCTGTTACTTAGAGGGTGCAATGAACTCACCATTCCTTAAATGTCGGTAGGGCAAACCTACCGAAACTGAACATAGGAAAATTAAGTTATATAAATTAACATGCAGGTTTGGTGCGGTTTAAGCACCAAATCTAAATGTTACTCCCCAAAAACTTACCAAAAGGTGCTATTTATCACACCTGACAAATAAGTGCGCCGGATGTCAATACAGATGACACAGTGGTAAAGAGGAAATGTACATATATGGAGCTCACGCAACCCGTATATATAAACATTTCACAAATTGTGAGTAAGGACCACAGATGAGTGGCAAAAGTTCTTGTCTATGTAAAAGTTATATTTAAAATGATTAGGTCTATTTGTGCATCAATGCAAAAGGTGCCCAACAATGTTCCCAAGGCCAGTTTTACAACAAACACTGGCAAGTATTCACAAGCAAGAAATCGAGCACATCTTCCAGTATTTGTTGCTGCTGTTTTTTCAGCACAAAGACATTTTAACAAAAAATGTTTATTGTATGTGAACATACAGAATCACACCACTTGTGGATAACTTTCACGCATAAATTGAGCAATACCGATGTGGCATAATGGTCAGACCGACTGACTTTGGATCAGGGGGGACCAAGCTTGAATCCTGGTATTGGCTTAACACCTACATTTGTTTCTGGGCAAATCAGCATGATATGCTAAAGGCAGAAGGCGGCGCATTGTCATTCCAAAGGGGATAATCAGCCTCAATCGGAATGACAATGGGCCTGCTGCAGCCTCTGGAGTTCAACAGAGAAGTGCGAGCAGCCCCTTGAAGCAGAAAGAATAAGTTGTCCTTTTTAAATTGGACTATTCTTGCCGTCCCGGGATGCTTTTTGAAAGAAAGAAGTAGGGGATCGGACTGAAATAATTTTTAAAAGTAGGGGCACGCCGTGCACTTCCGATCCTGCCCACTTCTACCACTGACCAAGAATAATATTGCTTGGCTGGGAGTGACCGGAAGAAATGGTCATGAGAGGTAGTGAGGAAAAATATCTTGAGAGCACAGAATGGCAGACATGGCGTGAAGAGTGATGCCCTGGAGGGGAGGGGGAGTGGTTTGGATTGGGTTCATGTCAAGAATTGTGTAGGGGTTGAGAAGTGTTTTGGGTAAGCACAGGGAACCACTTCTTGTTAGACTTTTCTCCAGTGCATCTGTATTGAGAAATAAAAAGGTGTGGCATTTTAATAAATTAACAAAGCATAAACAAATTATTTTGTGGAAAAAGGAGAATGGTGCTGTCTCAGTAGAATCATTGCTGTGGGTGATAAATGTGGTGACAAAGTGGCTGTGAACCGTGAAGAAGATGGCTGTGAACAAATGAATGCATCAGGAGTAACTGCCGACTTTAAAGCTAAAACGGATCATATTAAATTGGAAGGAGTTCCAGGAGGTAATGAAGGGTACCATGGTGCAGGAAGTGAAGAGTGTTGTGGTAGCCCTCCATGACTTACAAGGATGTGGTAGGATTGTGGTGCAACCAGGGAAGTTCAAAGATTTCATTGTAGGATAAGGTGTTATGCGAAATGCAAACATGATATTTATAGTAGTGCTTGTATGTAATTTATACAGTGTCTTTACATTTAATATTTCATTTTAGATTCCTTATTAGGAAAGTGTTTTTGTATTTTTATTTTTTTTACTGAACATAGATAATAATAAACGGTTTTAAGAGGTGAGAAGTGTGGTCAAGTCTATTGTCTCGTGCAGAATCCTGCACGAGATAGTAGGTGATGAATGTGGGGTGGTTTTGGAACTGGAGACATTTTTGAAGGAAATTCAGTTGAGAGCAGCCTAAGTGAGAGGATGTATGTCTTGCTGGCTGTTACTAATAAACATTTTGTCGCTTAAACTGAGGGATTGCCTCCTTTATAGTAATTTCTAGGTGCTCCGGTTATTCCAGCAAGATGGAGGCCTAAGAAGAGCAAAGAGTAACGTGCATGAAGAAAAAAACAGCAGGCACCATAAACAATCAAAACACGACAAACATTTGAAAGAAAACATAAATAATGTAAAGTGGGCAAAACCTATGGCTAGGCACTAGGAGACCGATGACAGAATAATGGAAAACCAACTGTTGTGGAGAAACCTGGTTAGACATTGGATGGAAACCACACACAATGTAGTCAGACAGCATGATATAATGACCATATGAAGTAAAGTAACATGACCCTCAGTTGGAAAGTATTAAAAAAAAACTAAAGTGCAAGAATAGCGTGCCCACCACGGGATAGCAATATGACCAGCCACTGAGCAGGGAATGGAGACAATGCCGCATGGACAATGACACTGTAGTCCCACAAAAGTAAGACCATGCATTTAAATGCAATCTGCCTCACATTTTTAAAAGTTAGAGCAATTGGCATCGTAAATGACTTTACTTTTTTTTGATCTGCTGAACTTGGCAACCCAGATCTTGTACTAGTAGGACTGAATAGCCACTTCAAACAAACAAGAGAACATGTAAGTAAGTTACTTAAGCATGATGAGACAAACTAGCTAAGCCACAACAGCTCATAAACAGCCACATTACTTCTCCGATGACTGGTGTGTGGGTCACATATTGTACTGTGCGCACACACTGCGTCACGTGCAACCAAAATAAACAGACAAAACGGAGTGGATAGGGCCACCCACAAATAACTGTTTCAAATACAACTGAAATGATCCTCAACCTAGCAGGAGTAGGTAGGGCATGTACAACCGACAATCACCTTGCTCGCCTTCGCATTTTATTTATCTTGTTATTATAAACACGAATTTTACAGTACTAAAAGCACCATTAACAAAACTTTAAAGATACAATACTCAAGCTGTAAGCTAAATGAGATGCTAAAGTGTGGGTTAAATGTGGCAACTATTGTCTAACTATTTATTCCTATCTGAAATGGGGGAATAGAGCTAGAGTTTCAGCCCTGCGCGTCCTATTACCCAGCAGATGGCACTGGAGACTTGTTCGTTGTTATTGTTATTGTTAACTACAGCTTGTATAGCGCCAAATCACCGACCGGTCTCTAGGCGCTATTTGACAAAACAACAATAGTGAAATCTAAGGAAAGATGTACAGAACTGAGGTGTTAGGCAGTGTTTAAGACTTCCCTAAACAGGAGTGTTTTCAAAGACTTCCTGGAATGCAATAGATTAGCTTCCTTACGGAGAGACTCTGGGAGTTTATTCCAGATCTGTGGAATCACCACTGAAAAAGATCTGCCACCCTTCGTTGCTAATTTATAGCTTGGGGCTGTCACTGAGTGTGTACTGACAAGGAAGAGGGGCGGCCGTGGCTCTCAGGGTGACCGCCAGGGCCCTGATCCGCTGTTTTTAAGCACGTCCAGCAGCTTGTTGTCGGACGGCCATTTGGGAATCTGCAGCAGCCCTTCGCTGCTGGCATTTTATATACACGCTTCCCCTGCTCTGGGCTCTCACCCGGGGGAGGCGGGCAGAGGGTTGCAGGGGTTGTCGGGGACTTCGGGGCTTTTCTGCTTTGATCGCTTCGTTGGACATTTTATGTTAGGAAGCAAGGCTGTTCACAGACGGAGCTGCAGTGCAGAGGTTTTCAGGGAGAGGATGGCCGTCCTCTGAAATGACACCCGGCATTGCTAACTCGTGTGAAGGGTAGCACTGGGAGTGTGCCCCGCCGCGCCGTTTAGAGGTACGAGGGGTGCAGTGTGTTCTGCTAACGGGGTAGGATTCTCGAGGGCGGACAGGGGTAGTAACAAGCAGAACGTTTTCATGATTGTTTTGGTACTGCATATACTGGCGTAGGACTGAGCTGGTGTTATGGCCGCTGGCACACGGGAGAGGAGGCCTGAGCTCGCTGTGAACCCCACACGAGGACACCAGAGGGAGCACTTTTCCACACACTACATTGACACTGTTGTATCGTGCCCAGCAATGCGGATTAGCCATTTGACTGTGGTTGAGGGTCAGAGGTCTGTGAGGAATTTTAGGAAGAGCGAGAGTCAGGGACATTTTAAGGCATTGACAAAGAGGCCAATTGCACAGGCCCCCATCTTCCAAGGGGTCCCCTGGTAATGTGATATTTCTGCCAGAACCACCTATATCTACTTTTGTCTTTGTCTCTATCTTTTGACATTGATACAACACAGAATTGGCAACCTGGGCCCCTGTTCGGAGCAATCTTGAACTGTAGTGCCTAACATATTTCTGGCCCCGGGTCCCAAAAATTCTCAAGAGGACACTGGCGGGAGTGACTCTATATTTTGGGTAATTATGGCCAGTGTGAGTGTTGGGGACTGAAGAGGCGTTTTCAGCCCACAGGGGCCCTGGGCTCACCGAGCCTAGCCGATGTGGCACAGAGGGGAGCGTGTTGCAAACGGGGTGAGAAATGACTGTCGGCCCATTCAACCAAAATGAAAGAAATAGAAACTTTCTACTTCTTTCATTTTGGTATAATCGCGGGACCCGCGCTTTGCTTGTAACATTTTAAAAGTAAAGCGCGGGTGCCGCGATTATACTAAAATGAAAGAAATTTCTCTTTTAGAGCCGTCCCACTTGAACGGGCTCGGCATGACTTCCTACTGGAGTAAAAGGTTTCTTATCTTCTTTATAGGGCCATCTGTTTGGACCCATAAAGAAGATAAGAAACCTTTTACCACAGCAATAAGCCAAGGAAGCCAGTCTGAAAGGGACGGGGCTAAAAGAGAAAAGAGTACGTCACTGGGATCTCTTTTCCAATGGCTGGCCACGAACTGTGACGCCAGCCAATGGAAAAGAGGGGCGAGGCTTAACCTTGCTAGTGAAACTTACTCTAAGTCATTAAATCTCACCAGCGAGACTGAGCATGTGAGCAGCCTAAGCTAGCCGAGACCTAAAAAAGGAGGGGCGGGCAAAGCTGGAGCAGATCGCAAAGGAAATAAGCATTTGCAATTCAATTGTTCTCATATTTGTTACAGTTAGAACTGTTGGCGCTGAAAATAACAATGTTTTTTACATTTTCAGTGGAGTTATATTTGCATAGCACTATTGCCAATGGTATAAAAAAGCAAAAGTAAAAACATTGTCATTTTCAACGCCAACAGTTCTAACTTTAACAAAAGTAAGATCTATTGCATTGGAAATGCAATCGGTCTTGCATTTGTAGGATTTGGAGATATGGGTATTATAAATGCCAGGGTTTTTTAACCTAGCCATGTTGCAGGATGAAGTAACATATGTGGCCAACTGCACCCTACAGATGATATGGTAAATCCACCATACCCATAATGCATTTCATGAAAGACCGTACCATGAGTACATTCAAATAGCCATGTCCATATATAAAGTTAGTAGCTTTGAAATGTGACAAAATAATTATTATATTAGTTCTGGATTGGGTTGTACTCTGTGTGGAGCTGACAAATGAACATTTATAGAAGGTCTTATATAAATGTGAGATGTGCTAGTGAGTAAAGTAACCACTGCCAGCCTTGCTTAGGACCAAGCCTGTGTCCTGCCTGAAGCCCTTTAAGAAAATAGTGCTCTGTGGCTATAATTAAAACCTAGGGAATAACAACACGTAACTGGGTGTCCTCCTGGGAGGTACCAAGGAGGGACTACTAAGACTTTTGACCAATGAAAAGCCATCATTTACAAAGGACAGGAGCCAATTAAAAAGACGGGCGGAAAGTGGTCGCCGCTTCATGCCCATATCCTGAATGCAGCGCGTGTCGAAGAAACGCCGCAAGCGCTGCCTAGGCGAGACCTAAAAAAAAAGCCCACAGACAAACATAAACTGAAGAGCACAAATACATATAATCGGAACAGTCGCAGCAACGGAGCGGGCAGTTGAAAATGTCACAGTGAAAGCCTCTGCTTTTTTCTGTAAATTTGTTTTTTCAATTTTCTCTTAGCATGAATACAGATAACATTGTATCATTGCACCGTAGGTACATCTATTTACATTACCCTTTGCACGATGTGTGTTGGGCTTGAGCAGAGGGACGGATCCAGCATCATTCATGCTTGCTTACTTGCGAATTCTCTGAGGTAGTCTACAAGTAGGACCCACCTCACTGCTTACAGTCATCACAACAGCCACTCAATGGCCAGGTCTGCGAAGTTGTACAAATTCAACGAATGTTCATTTTCCTATGATTCAAGCAAATCTAAGGTGGTCCCTGATGTGTGTAACCCAGCTGGAGCTGTTCTTTCCCCATCCACCTCCCCATCTGGTTCCTCTTCATCTCTCTGGCCTTCACCATGCTCACCCAGGGCCTCCAGCATATCAGCCCAGCTTACAAGATCCCTTTGAGCATTTTCATTGGTGTGCACCCTCCTAAGCTTGCATTCATCCACTACCACCCACTCCCAACAGGTCTGACCTCCACTTGGTGACGGATGGGGGCTTGGGCTAGCCCAGTGTATAGATATCCAGCGTCGCACCAGCAGGAGGTCCAGTTGAGCACAATTATATAAAAAACTGTCCTTTCCTGGGGAGTGGTATCAGCCCTAAAACACAATGTCTCACCGAGAGGTCCACGGCAACTCTGGTTACCCTATGCAACTCCCAGAGTATCTCCTGCCAGAATGTGTAGAGTTGCGTGCAGGACCATGATATGTGACAAAAATCTACTGGTGTAGCCTGGCATCTATCGCATCCTGCTGTTCTCGCCGGGTATGCTCTGTGTAAATGAGACAGCGTCACGTATGCTTGGTGAAGGAAATTGAAGTGCACAAGTTTAAAACGTGCATTGCTCGATACTTTGTGTACCTGCGCCTGTGCCCTACTCCATTCGCCATCCGTACTGTAGACTCTTAAGTCCAAATCCCAGACTGCTAGTTTTAGGGCAATATTTGTGTCTATCGGATTTTAGGGCTGAATTTAGTCTGGATATCATACCCTTAAAGGAACCGGGATCCAGGATTAGCTGATGGACTTGTGACCACTCGACTTCCTTCGGGAAAGTCGGCTAGATCTTTTGCACTGTATATTGGAGGAACTGCTGATTGTCGATGCCATACAGACCCTCCAGCATTTCGCAATTCGTGAAAAAAATCACAAAATCCACTGACTACCACAATGTCTGCGTTATTTACTATTTTTACCGCAAAAAAAACCCCTAGAAGAAAGGAAACAAATGGTGCCTTCTTTTTGGCTGCCCGTGAATACATCACTACAAGCCACTGTACAGCCGTAAGGTAGCAGGGTATTGTCAATCTGGTTGTGTGGCAGCAGTTCTAACAGTCATTGTAGTGGTGGTGGTGGAGTTTTTGGCAGTGGTAGAGGTGTAATTACTATGCTGTTTGTGGCAGTAGTAATCCTTGGGTGATAAAAGCAGCCATACTGTTGACAGTGATCATATTATGGGGGACACTGGGGGTTAGTAAAGTGTGGTATTAATGACATTGTTCATGGAGGTGGTTCTCATGTTAATAGTAGGGGTAGTTTACACTGTTGAAAAAGTGTTTGTGAGGCCTATTTAGCTTTTGTGGATGTACGTACATTCTTGCACTGGTCACAGATAAACATCATCCACATGTTAAGGTTCATAGCCTTATTGTGTTCCTCCAGTTCTATCTGACAAACGCATTCTTTGCATTTTAAAAACTTGTCCACGAGGTGATTTTATAGAACAATTCTTTTTATTTGAAAATATAAAAGTCATGACACAGCATATGCCTACAACCACCTTACAGCAGCGATAAATGCAAATGAGAGGGACACAGCTAAGTGCCTACAACCTGGAGGCCAGCAGCAAGTTTCTAGAGTATTAAAGCAGTGAAACCCAAAGTTTATGCCTGTGAGAGGCAGTGTGCAATGCCCATACTGTGACCATGTGAAACTACAGAAAAACAGACAAAAGAACCAAGTAACGTACCAAGAAAAGCGTCCCACCCTACTCCCACCTCCCAACACGTGTCCGCACCTTCCAACATTCCTGTGCAGTGCCCCCACTGCCTGGCACTTACGTACAAGTTGTTCCACACATTTGTTATGTGTTAGCTTCCCGGCCATTGGTTGTAAGGTACAAGATTCGCAAACATTTGGTATAGGTCACTTCCCTGAACTCCTTTGATAGGATTGTGATAAATGGTATCCAAAGCTCCGTGTACGCTTCAGCTCTATTGTTCAGCATAATTGACATGCACTCCATAGCTAGGGCAAACCACAGTCTTCTCAACAATGTGGTGTGGTCTGGAACTTCCTCAGTGCCCCAATTAGCAAGCAGGGCCAGTCTTTCAGTATTGAGAGCTAAGGCTATTTGCCTCCCTCTAAGTGAGCGCAGGGGAAAGGTCAGTGGATTGGGGAGACTTGGCATGGTGTAGGCTGGGAGGCGTGGGATGGTAGTATTAAAAGGTTAGTCTATATCATTAAGGACTAATTCCCTGTATCTAACCAGTTTGGGGCCATGCCAGAGAAGGTGTATCAAGGAGCCAGTCTGTCCGCACCCTCACCAGCAGGATGCAGAGCGGTCTTAGTTCCAGTTATGCAGTCAGGCCAGTGTTAGATACCAGTATGATGTTACTTTGTATGCTGCCTCTGTGCCCGGCATATCGTGTGCCATGTGATGGGTTCTATAATGTATGTCCTGCCATTCTTTCTCAGAAAGTGTTCTACCTAATTCTTCCTCCCATCTCAGCTGCCCTTTAGATTTAGAGGATAGAGGGGACGTGGAGAGTAAAGTATATAGTTCTGAGATGTTACATTTGCCATCTGTTTTAGTTATAAGCCATTTTTCAAATCGGGTCATTGGATGAGAAGCCCCGGGCCTCATGTCCGGGGAGGTTACCCAGTGTAATACCTGTTTGTATGGGAAAAGGTCAGATGTCAGTAAAGCGTATTCCCTCTAAAGTTGATCGAAGGAATGATCCCGTCATGGTCAGACATTGAGCCCACCCTCTTACAGCCCTGTTCATGCCTCTGCTGAAATGTCTTGGACTTACACCCAGGGGGGAAGTCCGGGTTATCTGCCATTGGCGTCATTGGGGAAGGGAATGTTTTGAAGCCATGTCAGATCACTGTAGCATCCCATACCTTTTATAGTTGTTGCCGTTACTGGGGAGTATTCAATCCCCCCACGCTCTGTGCTTACGAGGAGGCCAGATCTCTCTCCATATATTCAATCCCGCAATTGTTTGTGTCATAATTGACCAATGTTTCTCTGAGAGCGGGTGATTCCATTCCAATATATAGCGTAGTTGAGATGCTAGAAAATATCTCAAAACCTTTGGTACCCCTATTCCTCCTTCCGCTTTAGGCTTAGCAATCTGGAGGAAGCTGAGGCGTGGGTGCTTGCCGCCCATATGAAGCGATTGATGGTGCACTATTGGTTCCATAGGGTCACTGGGGATGGTCACATAAGGATTGTCTGGAATACGTATATTATGCGCGGCAAGACGGGCATCTTGACTGCAGCAATACGCCCTGTCTATGAGAGGCCTGTACGGGACCATATACTCCTCTTTCCACAATCCCCACTCGCCTCCTTTTATGCATCCCCTTTCTTTCTCTTTCTTTCTTATTCGCTTTCTCTTTCTCATGCATTTGTTCTCACAGTGCATCCCTTGATACTGTGAGAGCCTGAAATAGATGTATTTTTTTGTAAAGATGAGGTTTAAAAACTGCTACAAGAAATTGTAGTCCGTCAAGAGTTTGAGAGGAATATCATATAGAAAGTGTGCTTACAGTTGTTAAGATATCTAGCCAGTGGGTGTTTTGCCCCCTTAAGTACTTCTACCAGGCTTTGATTGTGTGAATAAGATTTGATGGCAGTACATCAACACGTGACCTGTTCATAGTTTTGTGCCTTGACATTTGTAATGCATTGCAAATCCAGAGAAAGTATCAGTGAGTTTATAGTAATTGTATGAAAACAATTGAGTTGAAACTTCAGTGCACAAAATCAATATCAACACTTAAAACGTAGGTGATTAGAGAGCAGAATCAAAAGCAAATTTATATCCAGGAGGCCAAGAATGTCTGTAGATCTAGATGTGTGGAGTAATAATAAAAAGTTGTGGGAACGTCTTCTGAAAATTAACACTAGCCAGAGTATATGAAGGGAAATATTATGCAGGGATCACTACCAAAAAAACTCTCTGTATTAAATATTCCACGAAAAAGTATAATGTTGAACTTTGTTGCAGAGTACAGGGTCTAATGGATAAGGATACTCTGATGATTTAACTCAGTTACAGTCTGTAGCAATAGAGACGATGAATAGGAAAATACCTTGCTAGGGAGAGTAACATTAATAGCTGTAGAATAATGGCAAAAATAGTATTAAGAGGTACTTGTAAAGATGAGTCCAAGAAATATTATAATTGTAGTCTTTATTGAAGAGTAAGTACAGGAACCTCCAGCTCATCCACAGCCTGCTTCACAGCTCAGTTTCATCTCTCAAGAGATAACATTCTAAGCTGCTAGGCAACCATTAACATTCCACATTAGTCATCTCTACACATCTTCCCCCTTATATATCCCACAACAAAAACTTTGTATGGAGTGATGCTTGTGGAAAAGCATTCCAAGATGTAAAAGATGGAATATCGTCTGCACCCAGCCTTGGACACTTTGATGTTAGAGCAAAAACTTTTATCACCACTGATGCGAGCGCTATAGGTATTGGTGCAGTTTTAACGCAAGTATGTAATGGAGAAGAAAGAATTATTGGGTTTGCATCTAGAAGACTACAAGGTGCTGAGAGGTCATATTCAGTGATAGAAAAAGAGGCCTTGGGATGTTGTTGGGGGATTAAACATTTCAAATACTTTGTATGGGGTTTACCATTTAGACTTCGTACTGATCACAAACCTTTAGTTCATTTGTTTAAGGGGGGCAAAGGTTTAGAAGGGAGTGTTACTCCGAGGATATCAAGGTGGATTTTATCAGTTTTAGAGTACAATTTTGAAGGGGAATACATGAAGGGATTGAAGAATATAGTAGCGGATTGCTTGTCGAGAATACCTGTTGTTGTGAGTGATATTGAGTCTGAAGCTGATGTTGAGGAAGTGAGATATACTGAAGAACAAGCTTTTGGGTTGGAGCAATGGGATGCTGCAATGTTGGAAGATGAAGTATTGGAAAGAGTTATGTTTTCTATTTCTAATGGATGGGGTGCGCAATTGTGCAATGATTTACGGTTTAAAGGTTACATAAATGTTGCAGAAGAGTTAAGTGTAAGAGAAGGGAAACTGTGGAGGAGAGACAAATTAGTACCACCGAAGAATCTTGGATCTAAAATTCTCATCATGGCACACGAAGGTCATTTGGGGAGAAATATGACTAAGCGACGTGTACGTCAGTCATTCTGGTGGCCTGGTTTAGATAATGAGGTTGAAGCAGTTGTCAAAGATTGTTATGCTTGTGCTGCTAGTGACAAGACTAAAGTTTTACGTCAACCTCCTATTTCTTCTGTGAAGTTTCCTGAGCGTCCTTGAGAAAGGTTGGCTTTAGATTTCATTGGTCCTATTTCCAAGTTGGGAACAAATTGCAAATTCTTAATGGTTTTGGTGGATTATCACTCCAAGTGGTTTGTGGTTGAGACATCTGAGAGTATTACAACTGAAAAAGTAATTAAGTTTCTTGAGAAGGTTTTCTTGAATGAGGGGATTCCAAAGGTCTTGGTGTCAGACAATGGTCAGCAATTAATTTCTAGGAAAATGGTGGAGTTCCTGTGTGGGAAAGGGATTAAACATGAGAGAGTTGCTTTATTTAGGCCCCAAGCCAATGGCTTAGTTGAGAGGATTAATCGCCTGATCTTGGACAATATACAACTTTCTTTGTGCAATGGTTTGTCCTGGTCTGAAGAATTGAAGAAGCTGATGTGGTCTTATAGGGTAACACCACATTCCATGACTGGAGTGTCACCTTTCATTTCTCTTAAAGGAAGGGAACCAGGTTTGAAAGAAGTACCAGGGTGGTTGAAAGACAGGGAATGTGTTTGGGTGAATCGTGATGAGGTTGGAGATCAAGTGCTTAACAAACATCATCCTCGTCGCCAATGTAAAGATGAGTCCAAGAAATATTATGCAACATTAATGTAACCTTTAAACCGTAAATCATTGCAATTGCGCATCCCATCCTCGTCGCCAATGTAAAGATGAGTCCAAGAAATATTATAATTGTAGTCTTTATTGAAGAGTAAGTACAGGAACCTCCAGCTCATCCACAGCCTGCTTCACAGCTCAGTTTCATCTCTCAAGAGATAACATTCTAAGCTGCTAGGCAACCATTAACATTCCACATTAGTCATCTCTACACACTTCCATAAGAAAATCGATAGAAACGTGAATTTAGAGTAAAAGGTATGGCAAAAGACAGAGTTGTCGTCTTTGAACCAAGGTAGTAGTGTATGCAAATAGTAGTTATTGAGTATTTGAAAATAAATGCCAAATATGTGGTATGTCAAGTGACAGTAGGTTTGAGGAAACCTACGAAGTGCCAGCAAGCTCTATGGTAGTATATGCTTATAATATTGAAAGTTTACTGTAGTTGAAGGTAACACATATGAATGAACATATTCGGACATCCTGTTTAGGTGCTGTTTATTCTTAGAAAAGCCATCTGGTAGAATTAGCAATATATACAGTGATAAACAGAAAAGTGGATCTAATAGCTGAGCTGAAGATGAAATGTGTATATCCAACAGTTGTCTTTAAGTCCTCATGTACCTTCAGATGGTAGTCTTACATCACACTACCGGAAAAGAGATCAACCGCCATCTTATAGATTCACTTGATGGCTACCCCTATCTAACTTTAATGCCATACCTATCCCACCAATCTTAGTTTTATCATTGGACTTAGAAAGAGATGTATCTACTTTATAATTTGGCTGGTCAGCTTAAAAAGTCTGAGCACATTCACGGTCTCTTTGTTGTTGAGCCATGGCTTAACTTCAATTTACTAATCTTTACTACCGCCTTAAACCAGTTTCGGCTTGCATGCGGATGGAGTTGTATCCATTTCATACGTATGCCCCTCCTTGACAAAAGGATATGAAGGAAAAAAAGTTTAACCTTATGATTTGGAAAAGATATCACAATTTTAAAGTTCATGTGAAAGAAAATTAAATCCAAGCTTACCATAAGTACTTAACCCAAAATCTCTGACAATATACCGCTTATTTCTTCCCAAAAACTGTTTAGCACCAGTCAAAGCATGTACATCTGGATATGATTAACATTCATCGCACCACATCTTTTACAACTTGGAACCGGGCCACTTTCAAATTTACTCATTTTGCTGGGCATCAAGTAGGTTTTGTGAAAAGTATTAAGATAGTTCCTCTTTAAGGTAACGGATTCACAGTAGAATAGAGAAGCTTTAATGATACTTGCCATAAATCTGGTTGCTCTGGCATCAGCAAGGGTGCTCCCCAAGACTGTGAAGGTTGAAAACGTGGCCAGCTCCCAACCACCAACTTGATATTTCCTTATGGTATTGTCTTTCAGCCTTCTGAGGTACCCAGGTCTCGGTTCTTACTCTGGGGGAGTCTCTTGGAAATTTTAAGCTATTTTTTATTTTTTCATTGAGTTTCTGTATAATGCCTTCTGCATTTGACTTTATTGGAATATTTTCCCATTTTTGTAACTATTTGACCCTTGGCCTATTTTTTCATTTTTCTTTTCTTTATTAGTTTTTTTTTCTCTTTTTACCTGAACGTGCTATAACGCTCTAAATTTCATATTTTTCACATTCTATTAATTGATTGATTTGTTACACATTCACACAACACTTTTTTCTGAGGATTGCTTTGATGATCAGGCCAAGATAACCACAATGAGCTATAGTTGCCCTTGTTATAACTGTTTTACCTTTCCAGAATCTTCTGTTTCAGTAGTGTGGGAAAAAATCCACAGGTCATAGTTAATATCAAGAATGGCCTTTCTCATCCATAGTTTAACAGTGGAATTTCGTACAGCATGCTACATTATGAGTATTCTCGAGCCTTGCACAGTTATGTTGAGCCTCTCATGAGGATGGTGATCTTCTTGGTTTGGTCGAAGAACTGAAGAGCCAGTCTTAAATTTCCAGGCCAACCAGATACATGAGAGTGTGGCCCATGGTATTTCCCTGCTTTGCAGGATACAGTTGGGGTTTTAGGGGAAGTCAAAACAATTTTTGGAGTGTCTGGTAGAGTTCAGGTTACATTGAAGCAATGTGATAAGGGCCATTTACACAATTATGAGAACATTTGAGTTATACCAAAAATGTATAATTTAATAAACTGGAGATGCATGCTTAGAAACAGATTCACATTTTTGTACATCTTTCATAAACACCTATTTACTATCTCATAGAGGGAAATGAAAGATCCCATTTAATTCCTCAGGCAAGGGATCGTCTACCATTCACGCTTCTATGTGCTTTCTGTGTGCATAAAAACGGATGTGCAGATGACTTTCCCTTCATATATCAATGGGATAAAGGATTATGCAGTTTTACATTGGTATCTCAAGATACTTCTGCACCTGTGTACACAGCATGCCTTCGCCCATAGCCATGAAAACATTTTAAATGGTAGAAAAGTCCTGAAATGTGTTTTCCTGTTTAATACTTGGACAAGATGGTAACTGCATGTACATTTGTTACTTGGCAAACTGTAACAAGCCTTACTTTTGTCTTTCGTAGTGAAGAAGCAGAGGGCCTGGCAAAAAAACTAAAGTTGCGATTCTACCGAACTTCAGTAAAAGAAGATCTAAATGTAACCGAAGGTAAATAATGTGTTCAAAGGTTGTGAGTGTTTTAAAAGTTTAGGAACTGTCACTGTGAAAAGAATGTTTGAAACTGAAAATCCAAGTGTTTCATTTTCAGAATCTTAGAAAGGGTGGCTGTCACATCATTCACTATCTTTCCACGTTTTCTTGCCTCACTTACCCCAGTTTTTAACTTCATGACAAAAGCTCAATAGGTTCTCCTTTTTGTCCAACATCCTAAACCATGCCTGCGTTGGAAACCCAGTAGAGTCACTCTATTGATTCATGTCTTTCATGAAGGTGAAATGAAGTGCTTCTTTTAAATCTTGGCCTCTCCGCTGAAGCTCCATTACCAAAAGAAGACACAAAAAGATGAACAAGAAGTAGTGGCACTTCTCTTCATCGCGTCATGGAAAACAATGAAAGGGATCCAAGGCGCCATGCTCTTATTTCCTGGAGCCTGGTCCTACTCTTGAACTAATAACCCATGAATATTTTCAACCTGCCTTCTATTGAAATGGAGGTAAAAGCTGTGTTTACCACCTTTGTTGCCTCATGCTCTCTTCCACCTCTTAAAGCTGAAATGGAACCTCTGCCTTCTCTGGTTCTTCTAGATGTCACTTTGATGCCTGGGACCATGGTTTCTTTGCTAGCAACTTAAGTGCCAGAGCCTTCTAAACCAGCTTGCAAAGCCAGTACCAATGTTAATTAAATGCGCTTTTATAAAGTGTGCTGTAACCCAGAGGTGTCCTGGCACTGGCTGTAATAAATAACAGACCCTTCCATAGGGGGCCTTGTTGTTAAATAGCCATATTTCCAACTCTTTCCTGGAAGTGAGCCTTGGTTGTACCAAAGATGAAGCTTCCTCCTCCCCGGAAAAAATGTTTAAATCTGGAACAACCAGGATTCCTACACCTGAGGAACGGAGTAGTCTGTTGGGTACATACCACTTGAATTTTTGCCTAAGGTGGGTGGGTCCAGTGTTGTATAGTGCATTGAAGGCTGTACACAAAGCTTTAAAATTGATCTGTTCCTGGCATGGTGCCACTGAAGATTCTGGAACACCGTTTTAACTAAGCTGAATTTAGGGGTACCCGACAACAGCAATGTACTACTGCCATTATCTAAATCCTCTTCGGCTCTGCCAAATAAACTTTTATCTAGTAGAATTAGGGCAAACACTTCGATTCTTGCAGGAAAAGATATCTCTTGCACTGAAATGGATGAGTTGGCTGATTTCACAGCGTCTTTGGCTCTGATACATGCACTCTGGCCATTTCCGCCCCATTTAACCTTGTTGGTGATGATGACAGTGAGGCAGACAATCTGCTAACGTCTAAAGAACACCAACAAAGTCCAGCAAGCTGCCCTATAAAATGCTAGTTACCTCAACTTTTCACCTGAAGCTGAGAAAGTGCATAATGCAGCGGTTGATGAAAAATATGCTTTCTTCGATTTCATTTAAAAATCATTAAAGCGAAGTGCGATGCAACCAGAAATGTGCTTAAAATCAATGTGCTAGTTAAAAATATTACATTGCAATCTGGTCAATAGAATCTAAAACTGATAATGCAGCAACTTTCCTATAACGTCTTGTATGTCTAGGGCAACCAGCCCTGAAATCGGTAGGTAAGCATCTAATGCATTCAAGTTAGGCCATCCGCACAGTCAAACATCGTAGCGAACATACAGCTAGATTCATCAAGCTAAATTGCGCTCGCAAAGGGCCAGATTCTGAGAATCTGGCCCTTTGCGAGTGCAATTTTTGCATTTGGGATTCATCATCCCAAATGCAATAATCGCTATTTGCCAAATCGCATATTTGCGAGGAATTGGATTTAAGGAATCTCTATTAGAGATTCCTTAAATGCAATTCATTAACCAATTTGAAATTGCGAATTCGCAATATATGGTCGCTATTTACCACGAAGTCTGACTTCGTGGTAAATAGCGAAAAAATAGAAAAAAGCACTTTAGTGCATTTTTCTCTGTTGCATGTTACACACACATGCAACACCTGTGTAAATTTGCATTTCAGGGGTGCTACAGGGTGTCCTTTGGACACCCCTGGCACCCTTGAAATCGCTATCTTATTTGCGATTAGCTAATTGCTAATCGCAAATAAGGAATGCTCCCCATTCATTCCTATGGGCCTTTAGGCCCATAGGAATGAATGGGGAGTTATTCCTTATTTGCAATTAGCAATTTGCTTATCGCAAATAAGGAAGATGTAGGAATCGCAATATTTTTTGCAATTCCTACATGAATCCAGTTTTGCAAGTCCTTAATAGCGATTCCTTATGAATCGCTATTAAAGACTCGCACAACGGGTCTTTGATGAATCTAGCTGATAAAAGCTACCCGGTTATGCTGTGACATAAACAAAGAGCAGAGTGCTAATGCAATATACATATAGACTGTCAAAGTTTGTCAGAGTGGGCAAGGTGCCTGTGCGATGGTAGACGTGTCCCTATGTAAGTTCTGTAGTTTTGCGTTAGGCTTGTTTAAGTTTGACGTTTTTCTGTTTCGACAATGCTTCTCTCTGCAATTCTTATTCTGTTGGAAAAAAACACTTTACAAGTCTTAATGCTGTTCGTAAGATTTGTTAAAAATAAACAGGAGAAGCAAAGGTCCCTAATGGGCGGACTAAATTGATCTAACCATTTTGTCTAGTTCCTTTGCTGCTGAGCTCAAAAACCTCACTGCCTTACATGCAGGTTTGGCTGTCGATCCTCCTAATGATTTTATAGCGGCGGATCTACAGGTTATTTGTTGTTGCTTCAATATTGGCCGTAAAGGAGTTTTCCAAAGGGGTAGTAGAGTGCATAATAGATGAAGTCATGATTTGTTGCCGTAACTGCAAAGGCGACATTCCAGCTGTTGTAAACAAAACAAAAAAAGTGGAGGAACTATTGAATGTTCCACTAAATTTAGAACAACCAACATCATCCTTATTTATAGATATAATCTTCACAGTATATTCTTTGATTTAAGAAAGCTTTGGTTCACCAAATATGTGAAGCTGGGATCAACCCCAGATTTTTCCTACAGGGCCCAGCCCTACTTCATGAAAGCATAAGTGAGCCCTAGAATTACCCATACCTTCTTTGTACTTTCTTTGCCAGTATAGGGAATTCAGGTTGCTGCAACAAATAACTCCTCATCTCAGAATTGTTATGTACTATATAGGCAATGTGAAAGAAAGATGCAAGAAACCCAAGTCCTCTTTCTCCTCCTTTCTCGTACATCTACTAAGGGTGCACATCCAATTCCTAACTGGACCAAACTACAGCCATTTTCTGCTTGAGAAAGCAGTGTGTATTGGGATCCACACTTCTTTGAGAAGAAGCTGCAACGATTTGAGAATGCTTGCCAATTTTGTCTTTAAGCAGCAAATCTAGTGGGGTGGAGAGCACAATGGCAGACTTTTTTTTTAGCAGACAATTGATCAGTGCTGAATATAACTATTGCATGAAGGGTAGATCAGAACAAAGACTTTCTAATAAATTATTGGAGCTCCGTGCTATCTATTTTGCCCCCACAACCCTCCATGATGACTTCAAAATCCCAGACAACTCAAACTTTAAAAAAAAGCAAAAAAACCAAGACTTCCTCCTCAACCTGCAAAATAATACACTAACCCGACTGACTGAAAACTGTTTGGTATGGCAGACGATCTCAACCATAGATACGGGACATAAATCACCACATCCACAAGGGGCTGCAGCTAGTGTGCAGTTAAAGATGCTTGTATGTGGAGTAGTGAAAATCGACTTGTAGATAATCAGGGTGATTATTATCAATTTATTATATGTATCCATCATACAAAAAATATATATATATAGCTGTGTACATCAGCTAATCATAAATAATCAAATTCATACATATAAAAAGAATACATGTAGAAATACACAAACCCCTGCAAGTCAAAACATGTTTCATATACTCTGCCCCATGCTATCACACATTCATTCAGCATGAACTCTTACATTCAAACTTTCACTCAAACACATGAACAGGACTAGGACTACAACCCAGATGACCAAATAGAAAGTACTAACAAATAATCTACTGTGCTGCTCACGCTGCTTTTTGGCCAGTTCTTCTCCTGCTGATGACACCATATCCAGGAGGGACCACTGTCCCAGGGGAATACTCAGCTCCCGGCGCTCTTGTTGCCCGCAGCTAACACCCTGTTGGACTTCAACATCCAGGTTGCAACGTGAGTCGCCTCGGGTGTTCCTGATGAGGAAGGGGCACCAGATCATCTCGGCGCATAAAGCGCAGCCTCTGCCCCCGCATCGCGGGACGTGCCGGGAGAAGCCTGGGCCAAGGGTGGGCCCGTCTGTGACTGACCGTGACTGGACTGGGCCACCCCTCTAAGAACTGGCTTAATTTAGGCCTTAGTGCAAGCACTTGCTCACTAGAGCTTAAAGGTGAAAACAGCTAATCTTCGCCTTGTGTCTCGTGCCCACTGTTTGCTGTTGTTGGTTGTAATCCCTATCCTACTTACGATGTTTTTGTGTTCATATATCGGCTCAATAAGGAAATATAGAAATACTAATAGGCGAAAGGGTGCTGCTAGCCCCCTAGATGCCTTTATTATTAGAGCTGAGTCACTTCTTACTCATGAAATCGAGTTGGCAGAGAGACGGTTGTCACTCGATCCAGCCAGGCTACCTACCTATAAACCAGCTAGCCCACCAAACCTGACTAACATGTCGCAATTAAACTTAAGAGGCTTATCACCAACTGCCCTTGATAATCCAACTGCCTATGCCAGTGTTTCATCACTGGTTTTGAGCACTCCAATGACCTCTAACCTAGCTGATAGTAATAGGCCTGGAATAACATCAAGATTACGTGCACCAAGACAAGTAGGTGCCCTAAAAGTGAAACCTAAACAGACACAGAAGGTTAGCAAAAACGGTTCTACGAAAAGTGTCACAAAAAACAAACCAGTAGGAACTGTTGGCATACCCGATGAAATCACAAATGAGCATGAGGTAATACTATGTAACACAGTTGGTACTCAAACCGAGGGAGTTTACACCCCATTCCCGGTCTTATCTAGTGAGGGTGTTAGGCAGGTAGAACAAATAGTTCTGTAGTAGGGGATCTCTGTTATAGTCATAATCTAGTGAATAGTCCCGCCCATGTGCGTGGACCCCGGAGCAATCAAAAATCTCTTAAGCTGTCTTCATCGCAGTCCTGCATAGACACTTAAGAGAAAATTAAAGACAATAATGCATCCTGTACCTACAAGGCTACACTGTCCAGTACTTCAACTAGAAATGCCAAGGATATAACACCAATAACAAATTTAACACAATCTGTCAAGTTTCACCCATAGAGAAACGTTCCTCCCCTCACTAAATCCTTGGAATGATAGAGAGGAAGGTAAGGACAGACAACCCTCCATAGGCTGCCATTATGTGTCTGGAAAAGGGATACCGTGCCTTTAAGGAACTCTCTGGAGACCCTCGGTATCCCAGCATGCTCAGCCCCTTCCTTTTACTTTCAGTTCGTTTTTTCCGGCTCCTGCTAGCAGGACCCTGGAGCATTGAGCTCTCCCTTTTTGGGGTGTTTTGTTAACTTTTTGGCATTTTTAAAGTATTAGAGTGTGTTCACACGACGTGCCTCTTTCTTCACTTTTCTAGTGTTTTTGGCCACTCTTTGATCAAATATGCCTGCCTTATTTGAGAAATGTCCAGCGTGTACCAGGAAGAAGGAAAGATCTGATCCACACAGGGTCTGTATCCTGTGTCTCCCTCCTTCTCATATGTTCCTGGGACGTGTGAGATCTGCCTGCAGTTTTCCAGCAGGACCCTGAAGGACAGAGAGAAGATCAGGCTCCAAAGACTGGAGCAAAGAAGACAGCAAGGTCAAGGTGGGTCTGGGCAGGAAGGGGCTTCTTCCTCTGCCCATGCTGAGGCCTCTGGGGGGCTCCCCAGTGAGAAGAAGGCCAGAAATCGCCACCGGCCTCCGTTGACAATGAGAGGAATGACCACGGTCTGCTCCCAGTCTCCCCAGGGCTCTGGGTCGAAGCGAGGGGATTGACGACGAGACCGACGAGGTCGACGTCGAGAACTGCTTCGTCGTCGAGTCATCACCGACATCGAGAGGGTTCGGAAGGCACAGGCGGTCGACGTAGAGGCGTCGCCGTCGTTCAGTACCGAGAAGAAAATAGTCGACGTCGAGAAAGAGATTGTCGACGGCGAGAAGGAGATCATCATCGACGTCGAGGAGGCGTTCATCGCAGTCGAGACGGCGTTCATCGACGTCGAAAAAGCGCTCACCATCGAGGAGGAGAACATCGCCCTCCAGGAGGCGTTCCAAGGCCAGGACTGTGTCTTCTGTCACCACAAGTCCACGGTCTCGAAGGCGCCGTTGCTCGGCTACCAGGGTCACGGCCTCTGGGTCCCCCCCTTCAGGTCAGGCAAAGAAATGGAAGAGAGGGGAAGAGGCTCCGGTCTCGTAGAACTCACAAGTTTATTCCCCCGCCAAGCCGAGGTCACCTACACCTCCTCGGTTACCGAAGGACCCTCCTCCAGGTAACCCGACGCCGGTTCCGCCTCATCTTTCTCCACCTCCTACACCACCACCTCTGCCAAGGTCTGCCTCGTTCCCACATCTCCCAACACCGCCTACGAGGCCACCGCAACCTAAGCTCCCGTTTAGGCCTCCTCAGCGCCTTCCGCTGCTGCCCGTGGAACGTCCGAGGCCGCGGAGGTAGAGATCTCGCTCCGGATGGAGGGACAGATCCAGGAGTCGCCGTCGCTCTTCTACAAGATCCAGACGGCGCCACAGGAGGGATAGGCCGAGGTCCTGCCACACGGATTCCTCTAGTGCCAGGGACTATTCACCTACACTGACGGATTCCCCTCGGGTGAGGGTGTCTCCAGTAGACGACATAGTGTCCTTCCAGGACGTGTTGCTACGAGGAGCGGCTAAGCTGGGCATCACGCTCACTGTGCCCGCGCCGATGACGTCCGTCATCTTCGAAACACTGCACAAGAAGCAGCTGTCGCGCCCTTTGCTACCCTTGGTTCCTGGGCTGGGGGAACCGGCCAGGGAACTGTTCCTCATGCCTGGGTCTACGAGATCGGCACCCTCAAGGCTGCAGAAGAAATATAAGGCTCCTGACTCGGACCCGGCATTTCTTCGGGTGGATCCCACACCTGACTCGGTGATTGTGACGGCAGCGAGAAAACAGCACGCCACCACCCCGTCATCGACAGTGTATCCTGACAAGGAGAGCCGCTGGATGGATTTGGCAGGCAGGAAGGTTTGCGGGACGGCCTACACGTCAATGAAGGCCGCGAGTGCCTCAGCTCTGTTGGGACGTTATGATCGGGCTCTGTGGGAGTCCCTCCAACAGTTTGCGGAACATCTTCCCCGGGAGAAGAGGGAAAATTTCCAAGAGATCTTCGCTGAGGGTCTGCTTGTTTCCAACCAGGTAATAAGTTTGGCGGCGGATTCTTCCCTCTTGGCAGCCCACGGGTACTGCCATGGGGTCAACCTGAGGAGCCACGCCTGGCTGCGTCTTACATCCTTGAAGCCCGAGGCGCAGCAGAGGGTTTCTAACCTGCCCTTTTCGGGCGAGACCCTCTTCGGGAAACATGCGGACGACGAGATGGCCCGCATGAAGGCAGAGGTGGAAACCCTGACTGCTGTCGGGTTGGAAAAGCCTAAGGAACAGAAGAAGACCTTCCGCCCGTTCCAGAGGTGGTACGGGGCGCAAGGCAGAGGTCAAAGACGGCAGGCTGGACAGCAACAACAGCAGCAGCTCCAGCGGAAACCGTTCCAAAAGCGCCAGAGGGGCCGCGGGGATCAACAGTCTTCCGCAGCGACCCAAGGCCCGACTGGGTCTAGGCCCTGAGGTGCTTCTTCCCTCTCATCCGTTACCTGCTCCGGGGGGGGGAAGCATTCAACATTACCTGGCAGAGTGGAGAAACATTACTCAGGACAAGTGGGTGCTGAATATTGTTTGCAATGTCTACAGTCTTCCTTTCACCAGTCCGCCTCCAGCAATTCCACCGGTCAGCTCGCAATTCCAGCTACGCGAACTCCAGGCGGAGGCCGATACCCTGTTAAGAAAAAGGGCGATAGAAGACGTCCCTCTGTCTCAAAGGGGAAAGGGTCTTTACTCATGCTTCTTCCTAGTACAGAAGAAAGACAAGAACGAGTTCAGACCCATTCTGGATTTGCGACAAGCAAACCAGTGGATTCGCAGGGAAAAGTTTTGCATGCTGTCTTTGCATCATATTTATCCTCAGCTGCAGAGAGGAGACTGGCTGTGTGCGATAGATCTGCAAGATGCGTACTTCCATGTGCCCATTGCACGGAAACATCAGAAGTTCCTGTGCTTCCTCGTCGGCGCCAATCACTATCAGTACACCGTACTACAGTTTGGACTGAAGTCTGCACCCAGGACTTTTTCGAAAAGCATGGCTGTGGTAGCAGCGCACCTGAGAAAGAACAAGGTGTTAGTCTACCCGTACCTGGACAATTGGTTGATCAAAGCTTCCACCTTCCAGGAAGCACAGTTGCACTTCAACAGGACGGCCGTCCTGTTGAACCGGCTGGGGTTGCACATGAATCTGTCCAAGTCTGTCCCGATTCCTGTACAGTGCCTGCAATACTTGAGAGCCTCCATCAATACGCTGTCTGCAAGCGTGTCTCCTTCGGAGGAGAGACGCTTATCCATCCTTCGGAAGGCTCAGGCTCTCATAGCTGCTCCATCTACAACAGTGAGGACGGTGTCTTCTCTACTGGGATCGATGGCCTCTTGTATCTTCCTAACTCCGCACGCGCGCCTACACATGAGGCCGCTACAGGAATGTTTGGAGGACCAGTGGGACCAGAGGAAAGGGTGTTGGGAAGACCGGATTCAGTTGTCTCTTCACGCCCAACAATCCCTGAGATGTGGTTGTTGGACTTGGCCCTTCTGGCAGGTTCACCCCTAAACTTTTTGCTTTTAATGGTGACCTGGTGATGGTGATTTGTGGGTTCTGCGCACTTTCACTGTGTCCCAGTGGAAAGTGCGTACGCACTCTGAGTGCGTGGAGTAAGGTTGGCCTGCCCTCCCATAGGAATGCATGGGGAATGTCTGTGTCCCTGGTAGTTCCTGATGCGTGAGGTGTGCATGCTCGAGTTCGGTATGTGCGAACTCGCGTGATTGAATGCTTCGCAATGATGTATGCGGCGTGTGCGTGTCTAGTGTGGAAGTGCCACTTTTAGACATGGCTGTACGTATGCTGTGAGGGTGCTGGAGTGTGATTGGCTGGAGCTGGCTGGCAAGCCTGGCTCCAGGAAGTCTGTGTGGGTCTGCCCCGGTAGTGAATGGAGAGATTAGCATGCTGATGTGAGGGAGGGGCTGCACCTGGTTCCTGAATGGGGCTGGGCTTTCCCCACGCAATGCTGGCTCCGCCCCCTGTGGTGCGTCTAATGACCCTAGCCCTGCCAGTGAATGAAAAGGGTGGTTGAGCACATCAAGGGTGCTCCAAAACCAGCTGCGACTGGTTTCTCCCCCCACCCTGCACCTACAGACTAAGGAATTTACAGTATTAGAAGGGGCTGTGTCCCCTAACAAAATGTTCTGTTCCAGGATCCTGTCTGAGGGGGGCTGTTGCTGTGCTGGGCGCCAGGAGGACCGCCACTTGGACTGTCTCCCTGCCTGCAGACCCAGTGAGCTGGTCCTGGGCCCAGCCTTGCGCCCCCCCCCTGCCTGCCTAGAAGGACTTTGCTGGAGTTTATTTCCTGCCCTAGCGCTGAGAGCGCTTTACTTCTCCCCAAGGCGCCTGGGAGCGCTTTATTTGCTTTGCTAGCGCTTGGGAGTGCTTTTACTGGCTCTGCCGGTGCTCACCCGGCGATTGCCCCGTTTATTTGGTGATTTTGTACCCTTGGCAGGTGCCCAACCCGCCAGGGAGCTGGTGCCGTTGTTTTGGCCCCAAGCGAGTGCCCACCTCGCTTCACGATTTAATTCCCGAGGGAGCTCACCCCTCGAAAATCATCACCGCCGCATGCCCGTGGATCTGCTGCGAGGCGCTGTCCCGCCTCCATCCCCCAGGGCCACGCTGCCATTGGCGGCCCCGGAGAAGGATTGCCGCGCGGTGATTGGTCCCTGGCCACAGGGACTCCCTCTGTGTCATCTTGGGGCTGCGCAGGGATTGGCCCGACCTCGAGGGCTTCCCCACGCGCACACGGAAGTACAGAGACCCGACAGGGAGCGGACGGGAGGCCACCCCGTGCTCCTGCCCGGCCAAGGAAGCTGTGTCTGTCCACGAGGCTCCCCAAGCGAGAGGAGAGCCACGACGCGGAGGAAGAGCGGTTGGAAGTGCAGGCGGGGCTCCGGTGTTGAAGAGGAGCCCCGCGCTGCCTGAGAGAAGAGCCGGCAGTGTTCCCGCCCCCGCAGCACCAGCGAGGTCCCGGTGAGTGCGGGGACAGGGTCTTTCTATTAGTGCGGCCCCGGTTGACAGAGGGCCGCTCCAACGGAGGGGGCATTGAGGCATTCCCTAGAGCCCGAGAGGCTCACAGGGCATTGGTATTTTGAGCCAACGAGAAGCTCAGGCGGTGTCTGTTGTTGAGGAGCCCAGAGGGGCTCAGGAGCCCATGTGTGTATTTCGAGTCCCCCCTCCCCACGAGGGATTCCAACGCCGGGGCATTGCTTCTCTTGAGTCCGGGAGGGACTCCAACGACGCCCCCCTTTTTGTTCTTGAGCCCTGAGAGAGGCTCAGCAGCGCCCCATTTGTTTTAAGAGCCCAGAGAGGCTCTTGAGGGCCACATTAATTTCTTAGAGCACACGAGGGGCTCAGGCGCATTTATTGTTGGTTGAGCAAGAGAGGCTCAGGAGACAGTCAGTTGGGCAGAGCCTGAGAGGCTCCAGCATTGGCCCCAGCCTTGTCTCACACAGCTGCCCAGCACTTCGTGGGCAGCTGCCACGTTTAGGCCCCTGACACTGGGACACAGGGCGTCCTAGCCCCAACAAGGCCAGAGGGCCTAGGGACAGTCACAGGTGGTGACTTACGTGAATTTGGCGCAATTGTTCTTTTGATGCACCTCTGAATGTGTTTTTAATGCGTCATGTGCCTTGTTTTTACACCGCTGAATGTAGGTTCTGCATCATGTGTTTTCCTTCCCTACACCTCTGAATGTGTTGTGATGCATCATGTGTAACGTGCTTATACCCCTACAGGTATTGTGATACTTAGGTGGTTGTTCTTGCTAGTACAGGTGGTGCTAGTGAGGTCCGGGTTCCCTGCGTGACCTGTTCCTAAGGTGATTAGGATTGCGTAGGTGATACTTACCGGTTACCAGTGATTACTGGTTGTGTGCTTTATGTTCTATTTTGTGCTACAGTGATTTATATTCTATGTTCTAAGTGCTAAATCTACCTAGTGCTAAGTTCTAAAAGTGCTGATTCCTGACAGTGGTCCATGTGGCCCTGTCTTGTACATATCCCCTGTAAATTCTGCCCGTGCCTGTTGGCACATTGGAAAGTGTGTGTTTTTATCTGATGTGTTTTGGTGTAATACAAGGGCTATTTTTATATATAACCTTGTGTGAAGTTTCCTTTGTGGTGGGCCTTGGGTGTTGTTGCTGGGGTGCGTGCGCAAATACTTAATTCACATCGCCTCCAAGTTTAGCCTTGCTGCTCGCGCCACGTTACCTAGAGGGTGAGCAGGGGTTATCTTGGTGTGTAACTCCCTTGCCCTGACTTAGGAGTGGTGGTCTCTGACTGACTTTGGCACAAGCCCTGGCCAGCCAGGGATCCCATTTCTAACAGTGGTGCTCAGCAGAGAATCTCCTCAGAGGGGTTCCTTTCCACAAGGACATCCCGACTCAGACTATCGTGACTGATGCGTCTCTCCTGGGCTGGGTAGCACATTCAGACCATCTACAGATCCAGGGAACGTGGTCTCCGACATCAATTTCCTGGTACTCAGAGCTGTTCACTTGGCACTGAAGGCCTTTCATCCGTCCTTCCAGACCAACTCCTTGCTTGTGCAGACGGACAATACGACCACAATGTATTACCTCAACCAGCAGGGAGGCTCGAGATCGCGCACACTGTCACAGGAAGCGCAGGCGATCTGGCACTGACGATAACGGCAACTCATCTGCCAGGTGTGCAGAATGTTCAGGCGGACGCCCTCAGCAGGTTGCTTCACGAAAACCACGATTGGGTCATAAACGACGAGGTGCTCGACGACATCTTCGCCATGTGGGGCACTCCAGAAGTGGATCTATTCGCCACAGCAGAGAACAGTAAATGCAGCGACTTCGCCTCGAGGTATTACCAGCCGGGGACTCTGGGGAACGCGTTATGGATCAGCTGGTCAAACAGCTTGCTGTACGCTTTTCCACCCATTCCCCTGATTCCAGCGGTGCTCATCAAGCTGGCCCGATCCTGGGCACAGATGATCCTCATTGCGCCGGAATGGCCCAGACAGTGGTGGTTCACGGACCTGCTTCACCGGTCGATCCTACCTCATCGGCTGCTGCTCACGAAGTTCGGGGGCAGATGGTGCACCCCAACCTCTCATCGTTGAGTTTGGCGGCATGGCTCCTGAGATAGAGCATTATGACCACTTGAATCTTCCTGAGGATTGCATGGACATATTGAAGGAGGCTAAGAGGCCATCTACTAGGACCTCTTATGCTTACAAATGGAAGAGATTCTGCATCTGGTGCATGTCTAAGAACTATTATCCGACGACCTGCAAGGAGGATGTTATCCTTCCATACCTTCTGCATCTAGCTCAGTCTGGCCTTAATTTTCATTCCATTAAGGTTCATCTAGCTGCATTGACTGCCCTTCACAGACATCCTTCTTCCAGATTCCTGTGATTAAGGATTTTTTGGAGGGGTTGAAGAAGATGTTCCCTATTCGGCTTCCTTCGCCTTCATGGGAACTGAATGTGGTGCTGTCCAGGCTGATGAAGGAACGCTTTGAGCCTATTCATAAGGCTTCACTGCAGCACCTGTCTTAGAAGATGGCGTTCCTGGTGGCCATCACATCGGCCCGCAGGGTGAGTGAAATTCAGGCATTGTGTTGCCAGGAACCTTATACTGCATTTCATGCTGCTAAGTTTGTTATGCGTACTCACCCTAAGTTCCTTCCCAAGGTGATTTCTGATTTTCATGTTAATCAGACTATAACTTTACCAACATTTATAGGTTTCGCCTGGCGTCCACTGCGCAGCAGTGTTCGCGCAGGCGAAATCTTTTGTTAGGCAGTACGGGGCTTTGTCCCCACTGTCTCTTCCATTGGTTAGCTCCATAAATGGAGCCTAGCCATTGGAAGAGAGATCTGTCCATTATTCTTTGACCAGATTCGTGGGCATTCCGTAGATTTTTTCTCATCCCGCCCCTTTTCGAACGTCATGCGGCGGTGGGCGGATGTTTTTTAAAAAAAAATTTGTGCATGTTTTGGCCATTTTGGACGTGTCTTTTGCAGGGGTGGGCTGCGAGATTTAAGTTGCCAGGGAGTACTTTCTATTTGCGATATGGTAAGCAGCATTTTGTTTATAATTTTCGTTTCACTTTGTACGTCTACCCCGTCTCATTTCGTCTCCCTGTTTGTTTTAAGTCTTTGCGTGTCTCGTTGCTGTCGTCTGTTTTCCGTCTTCGTCTTTGCCTCCGTGTTCTGGTGTTCTGTTGTCTCCTTGTTTTACGTTGATGTGCACTCGTGATCAGGTAAAATGCCATCCATCAAAGTGAAGAGAGCTGATCCAAAGCGCACATATTCATTCGCTTTGTATTACCGGAGGCAGAGGAGACCGCGAAAGCTGCCCCTAGACCAGCCTGAAAAGACTGTGCACTGCGCATTGGACATAAGAAGGTTAAAGGGAAGTGTTGCTGTGCTGTTGCAGTCCAGGACATCAACGCATACATGACCTGAATAATGAATTGGTTCTTATGCCATTATCTCTTGTATGCGAAGGGTACCTGACTTGGAGAGGCTAATTCAATCACACACAACACGCACACGGATGAGGGTGCGCATTTCCAGCCTGCGTGAGTGAAATCTTGTTCCTTTCTAATGAGTAATGGAATTTTCGCCGGTACTAGACTACAAAGTATAGGCGTTAATTTTAGAAACATGTACATTCTCCAGTACGTCTTGTACGTCGGTGGGCCTAGGCCCTAGTTTGATTGTGTCGGATCATTAATTGGTTCGTTGTTTGGGAGGGAGGGAGGGCAATGGCCGCTTTAAGACCCTGCCTCCTCTGGAATAAGTCGCGAGGCACCACTAACCGGCGGCCTCGAGCCTGCGGCCTGTGGCGCACTTGCTCCTTTTCAGTGGGCGTTAATTCAATTTGCTGGATATCAGACTCCCGCTGTTCACTTATTTGCTGCAATGATTTAATAAAGAATGTTTTTTTAATCTACTTGGCAAGATTTAGTGGTTAGGGCTGCGGGCTGCAACTTCCGGCTCCTCCTTCTGGGCCTAGAGTGACGCAGGAGGCGCAGCCAACACGAGTGAGGGCACACAAGGCTTGTACATTAACCCAGTGGTGCGGGAGGGGCCAAACCCTTCAAGTGGGGCCCTTACCGTTCAGAGGACCCCCCCCCCCATTCAGCCGAGGGCCAATGAATAAATGTCAAATATGTGAGACACAGGCCCTCATCCAATTCTGCAGGACCCCATTGTATGCCACAGCATGGACCTGGTGGAAGGCCTATTCAGGGGCTGTTGCTTCTCGAGAGCATCTGTTGCGGTTAGAACTGGGACTCCTCGTCTGTAAACTTACGCTAGGCCCACCTTTGCACCTCTAAAATAGCCCGATGCCGGGTCATTAAAGGGCGGCTAGAGTGAAGGCATTTTATCTGTAAGTTCTATGATTCGATTGCATTTACCAGGGTCAATTAAATTATGCAATTTCTGTGGGCGCGGAGTTTGCTGCATAGTTAGGGATTTGCTGCACTTGCCACAGAATCCATCACCTGCTGCATAATTTGCAGTTTTTACCCAAAACAGTTATTTCATGTGGAAACGGATCAAAAAATTACAAAACACATGGAAACGCGTGTTGCAGGGCAGTGAACCGCTTTGCAAAAGTTGACTGATCAACTTTCAATTGCCTGTTGCTGTGTTTGAGTGTTATACTGTTATCAATGTGGTGGAACCTTTGTCCAGACGTGTGAAAAAGACCAAATAATGAAGTAATAAGGTACAAAATGCGCCTTTGTTTCCAGCATAATTTAGCCAGCCCTGCCACATTATTCCAGTATACCTACATATTCCTCAGGAGTATACTAAGCAGATAGATATTGGTGTGTGTGGAGTAAGCTATTTGGAGATGAAGGGATTTGTAATTTAAATATGTTTGTATAATGAACGATTGTACTTTTATTTTGTTAGCCATTGACCCCTCAACAGTTCAACAGCAAAATCATTTCTACAGCTCTGGGGAACTGGACAAAACAGTTCTAATCTATTAGCTATGTATGGACTGCACATCAGACTCCGAAATTCCCGTCTCAGCTGTCGCCCAACTTACTGAAGCTAACCGTATCAGCCTAGGAAAGATAAAAGGCTGACATGACCTTTCTGGCAGATACTGCCATCTGTGCTGCAGGATCTCATCTCGCTGAGATATCTCACCCATTTCAAGACCTGCCTGGTAGACTAGCTCGCAGTGATAGCGTTTCAGCGCAGTATTAAGCCGATTTAAAGGTAAGCCCTGATGCACGTAGAAAGTGCGTATCCGATACTTTTGACCGAATCTCCGTCTTTTAATGAGATATTTATGCGGGCGTCTTTCTTTGCAGACCGTTTGCCGAGGATTATTCACCGCAAACTTCTAAACATTCATTTAGTCCATACTGACGGCCCGACTACTCTGCCTCGTTTTGTGTAAATTACCCAGCGAGTTATATTCCCTGGCCCAACGGCCATGCATACCAGGCCATTTTTCAGATGCTTTATAATAACTTTGGTAGAAACCGCTTTGGCAGTGCTACAATGGATAAGATTAAGCATTGTCGTATAGAGTTGTTGAAAATGACATGGTTTAGCGGTTTGTTGATATAAGTCCCTGAAAGTGATGGAATTGAAACACATTACATTATTTGATTGTCCCTGTACAGAGACGTGGATTAGATATTTTACCGTGATTCAGCATGGCCGAGGCTCACAAAATGACACGTATGCCGCTCTTATAGATTACCAGCCTCTGTCCATTGCAGAGTCTTTATTCTCCTATCACGAAGCCCCGTTCCTGCTCTCGCGGCACGGTAAGCATCTAAAGAACTAGCCCAGAAAACAGCGTACTCAGTCACAGTTACTCCCCATGCTTGAAGCTGGTCCCCAAGGCTGGCTGTTTCTGCGGCCTCAATAACAAGAAAACGTTTTTTAATGAACTGCATTTGTAACACGTTGCCAGGACTTCAACCCCGCTTCTATTTTTGGGCAGTTTTAAATAACGCGAAAGTAGGTGTTGGAGTGCTTTACATGAGCACCAACTACATTACACAAGTACATTAGGTAATGTTATTCTTTCTGTGCTGTGGCATTTCTGAAGTAGCGTCCAAACCTGGGCCTGTGGTGTTCCTGGATCCAAAGCACAGTGGTATACAGTAGTGTATGAAGTTGTTATTCCTCCACTATAGTTGTACGCCGTCTTCTTCCCAGTTCAGTGGTATTTGTCCCTCGCAGTTACAATTGCAGCCTCTCTCGTGTAGTCAGGACATACTGTTTCTACTTCTGAGGTTTCATTTAGCTATTTAAGGTATTCTGGGAGTTGTTTTCGTTTGAGTGGCAGGCCGGATACCAATGGTTTGTTCAGAATAGCCAAGCACTGGAAACATGGCTGTGCTTGCTTCCCTGGCTGTGCTGGCTTCCCTGCCCCCTGGCTGTGCTGGCTTCCCTGCCCCCTGGCTGTGCTGGCTTCCCTGCCCCCTGGCTGTGCTTGCTTCCCTGCCTACTGGCTGTGCTTGCTTCCCTGCCCCCTGGCTGTGCTTGCTTCCCTGCCCCCTGGCTGTGCTTGCTTCCCTGCCCCCTGGCTGTGCTTGCTTCCCTGCCCCCTGGCTGTGCTTGCTTCCCTGCCCCCTGGCTGTGCTTGCTTCCCTGCCCCTTGGCTGTGCTTGCTTCCCTGCCCCTTGGCTGTGCTTGCTTCCCTGCCCCTTGGCTGTGCTTGCTTCCCTGCCCCCTGGCTGTGCTTGCTTCCCTGTCCCCTGGCTGTGCTTGCTCCCCCGCCCCCTGGCTGTGCTTGCTCCCCTGCAACCTGGCTGTGCTTGCTTCCCTGCCCCCTCGCTGTGCTTGCTTCCCTGCCCCCTTGCTGTGCTTCCTTCCCTGCCCTCTCGCTGTGCTTCCTTGCCCCCTCGCTGTGCTTCCTTCCCTGCCCCCTCGCTGTGCTTCCTTCCCTGCCCCCTCGCTGTGCTGCCTTCCCTGCCCCCTCGCTGTGCTGCCTTCCCTGCCCCCTCGCTGTGCTGCCTTCCCTGCCCCCTCGCTGTGCTGCCTTCCCTGCCCCCTCGCTGTGCTTCCTTCCCTGCCCCCTCGCTGTGCTTCCTTCCCTGCCCCCTCGCTGTGCTTCCTTCCCTGCCCCCTCGCTGTGCTTCCTTCCTTGCCCCCTCGCTGTGCTTCCTTCCCTGACCCCTCGCTGTGCTTGCTTCCCTGCCGCCTTGCTGTGCTTGCTCTCCTGAGTGTGTGTGTGGCTCTGGGTGGGTGTGTGTGTGGCTCTGGGTGTGTGTGTGTGTGGCTCTGGGGGTGTGTGTGTGTGTGGCTCTGGGGGTGTGTGGGTGTGTGGCTCTGGGGGTGTGTGGGTGTGTGGCTCTGGGGGTGTCAGATAAGACCAAGGATATTCGTAGATCCGACCAGCTGTTTGTCAACTATGGGTCGGTTAGGACTGGTCTGGCTACTTCGAAACAGTCCATCTCTAGGTGGATTGTGTCATGTATCCTGGTCTGTTATCAGAAAGCGAATAAGACCTTAGGGGCTAAGCCTAAGGCTCTTTCTACCAGGGGCAAAGCAGCTACAACAGCTTTACTTCGAAATGTTCCCATTGCAAAGATCTGCAGGGCGGCCACTTGGAAGTCGGTCCACAACTTTGCTAAGCACTACTTTCTGGACTGAATAGTGGTGTTGTCTATATTTCTCCACCGCTGGGTCGTTTTAGGATGGGCTTGCCATTCTATTCACTAGATTATGACTATACACAGAGATCCCCTACTACAGAAGGAGTAGTTTCTTACCTGTAACTCCAGTTCTGCAGTAGGGGTATCTCTGTTATAGTCATAAGCACTCGCCCTCCTTCCCGGTGGAGAAAATAGTACTGTGATGTATGCTACAGGCCTTGCTTTATGCTCCTTCAAAAAGAACTGAAAGTAAAAGGAAGGGGCTGAGCATGCTGGGATACCGAGGGTCTCCAGAGAGTTCCTTAAAGGCACAGTATCCCTTTTCCAGACACATAATGGCAGCCTATGGAGGCTTGTCTGTCCTTACCTTCCTCTATCATTCCAAGTATTTGGTGAGGGGAGGAAAGTTTCTCTATGGGTGAAACTTGACAGATTGTGTTAAATGTGTTATTGGTGTTATATCATTGGCATTTCTAGTTGAAGTACTGGACAGTGTAGCCTTGGAGGTACAGGCTGCATTATTGTCTTTGATTTTCTCTTAAGTGTCTTTGCAGGACTGCAATGAAGACAGTTTAAGAGATTATTTTTGATTTCTCCAGGGTCCACGTACATGGGCGGGACCATTCACTAGATTATGACTATAACAGAGATACCCCTACTATAGAAGAGCAAGTTACTTAACTTCGGTAACGCTTTTTCTGGTAGATACAATATCTGCCTGTGTATTCCTCACCTTGTGAATATCCCCCTGCGTCAGCAACATTCGGAAATTCTTTTTTGTAGCTTTGCGCCGACGTGGACGACGTCACAGAGGCACGGCATCGCGCGTGACTCCGCTGACGTCACCGACACCATAATAGGCCCACGCCGGCGTGATGACATCATTTCCGCCCTTTTTTCCGTGCCTTCGAGGCACACGGGCCGACCAATGACAGCAGATATATACACAGTATACACAGTACGCAAATGTCAAGATAAAACACACAGTGTGAAACTAATGCAGGAAAACAAATTGCAATAAACATTTCCTTTGACAATGAAAATATTTTTGCAGCGTGAATCTTTCTGAATTCACTATGCTGTGCATTATTCCGCGGTCTTGTGGTTGGGTCCGGAATCGTAGTCTTTTCTTTGTTGTTTTTTTTTCGTAGCCCAGGTGGACGTCGACGTCCCACCTCTTGGTGTATTTCCGGTGACGTAGGCACGCTTCCTGCGGAAGCACCCACTCTTGTGCGCCATCTTCAGATTCTTTTTTCCGCGGTTGGGTCTGGATCGTTCCCGAAGGGGCTCCAGACATTTTCGGAGAAAGAAGGAAAAGAAGCAATTTTTGGACGAAAAGATTGGGAGAGACTAGAAGAGAGCACACCATCGAAGAAGACGAAGGAAGGAAGGATCTTCAAGAACTTCGACGTCCATCGGGGAATACGTGCTCAGGGGGCTCCCTGAATGCAGGATATGGACAACACTCCCTTCAAATTCTGCCGTAACTGCCACCACAAGTACGCGTAGAAGGACCAGCACCCGGTTTGCAACCTTTGCCTACCGGTCGACCACGAGAGCGAGGACTGCAACGCCTGCTCCGCCTTCACGCCGAAGACTCTGCAAATTCGAGCGAGACAGAGGGTAGCCAACGCCAGCATGCAGGGCAAGGGCCAGCCACCGTCCCTTCGAGACCTGGGGTTATCATCTGACGAGGAGGACAACAACGCCGCCGAAGACGACGGCTACACGGTCGTAGAGACCGATATTAAGAAGACTACAGGAAAGGTAGGAGACTCTATGGCCCCTAAAGCCCAGAGAGATCCCGAGTCTCGAAAGATCGAGGGGAAAGCCTCGAAGACTCCGAAAACCTCGGCGTCCGCAGCTAAACCCAGGCCCAGCGGATCCTCTTAGAAGGAGTCCCCGGCGCAGAGAGCTGAAGAACAGCCAAAATCGTCGAAAAACGTCCCCGAAAAGGAACGTTCGACGCCGAAGGAAAAAGACCCGAAGAAATCTTTGACGACGAAGGACCCGAAGGTCACCTCGACGCCGAAAGTCGGCTCGGCGCCGAGCTTTCCGTCAAAAAGACCAGCAGAACCATTAGACGCAGAACATGCTGCCGAAATGGAAAAAAAGAAGAGGCGCTTCGAGGCCGAGATGGAAAACATCATGCAGCGAAAGAGAGAATTTGACGCCAGGATGAAGGAATACATAATCCTGAGGAAAACTAAGACACAGGTGGTCGAGATACTGGAGTAAGAGGTGGAAGAAGTCGATGAGCAGTCGGAGAACGTCGAAACTTTCGAAGATCCAGAAGAGGAAGAGGCCTCCTACTCTGACTATGAAGGGGATGACAACCGCAGAACGCTCCTCGGCTCGGCATCCTCAGAGAATCAGGAGATAGAATGGCAGGACACCGAGAGCCCAGAACAAAGCATCGACATGTATCCTTCGAGACCCTCGCAGCCAGATGACATTGGGGTCTAACAGTCATCAGGAATGCAGCTGCAGTTTTCAGGGTCAAGCTCGACGAAGAGAAGCAGAAGGCAGACTTCCTTCTAGAGACAGTGCTCCCCGCACATACCAGAAGCCAATACCTGCCCATGCTAGAAAGTGTCATGGCACAGGGGAAAGAGGCTTTCAAGGAGCCTGCGACCTGCAAATCCGTCACTCCAAGGACAGAGAAAAAATATAAACATTCCTCCAAGGACTCGCCCTACATCCAGGGCACGGTCTCTGCAGACTCAATCATTACAGCCACTGCAAGAAGGAGGGCCAAAGTACCTACTACCTCAGGATCACCTCCAGACAAGGAAAGCAAGAGGATGGACTTAGTAGGGAGGAGAATAGAGCGGAATGCCGCTATGCACTGGCGCATGGCAAATTCGAATGCACTCCTGAACAGACACCAGTACCAGATCCTGGATGAACTGGGCCAGATAATAAAAAACTTGCCTCAGGAATTGAAGGACAAGGCGGAAAGCTTGGTAGAAGAGGGGAAGAACGTGGCAAACTCTTGCATCAAAACAGCCCTGGACGGAGCAGACACCTCCAGCAGGCTAATGATGATGGGCATTACAGAAAGGAGACAGGCCTGGCTAAGAATTTCAGGCTTCAGGCCAGAAGTGCAGCACAGCATCCTTAACACCCCGTTCAACGAAGAAACTTTGTTCTGGCCCCAGTAGACGAGAAGCTCAACCAACTAAAAAAGGATAACGAAATGGCAAGGTCCATGGGAGCCTTGCAGTTTAGAGGTACTAAAAGAGGCACCCCATGTCGAAGACCTAATGGGAGGGGTGGAAATCAACCAGGAACATCACACCAGGCGTTCCAACAAGCCCACCAGGCAGACATCCAGGCACAGCAAGGGCAACAGAAACCATCCTGGCAGTACCAGCAAAGAGGCCAGTCCTTTCGCGGGAAAGGGAACGGACGTGGTCAGAACAGGAGAGGGGACCAGCAACCCCCCCCCCCCCCAAGTGACGTGCCAAAACAACATGTGCTCACCCAAGCAAGAGCCCCCGGGGTGAAGCACAAGAACAGCACACAGGGGCCACACGAAGTGAACACCCGAGAACGTGTAAGCCCAGTGGGAGGAAGACTAAAGCAATTCCTCCAGGAGTGGAAGTCAAGAACTTCGGATAAATGGGTCCTCAACATAATACAGTTCGGGTACTGCATAGAGCTGGAAGGGAAACCAACAGCCAGAAAACCAAGAAGAAGACAGCTAGCAAGGACAGAACTGCTGCTGCTGCAAGCGGAAGCAAAGGAGCTTCTGCAGAAACAGGCCATAGAACCAGTGCCTTACAGAGAAAGGAACAGGGGCGTGTATTCAACATACTTCCTGGTACCAAAGGTAGACGAATCAATGAGACCCATCCTGGACCTCAGATTCTTAAACAAATTCATAAAAACGCAAAAGTTCAAAATGACTTCCCTACAAGAGGTACTTCCTCAATTACAAGGCGGGGACTTCATGGTCACCATAGACCTCAAATATGCCTACCTGTACATCCCAATAAACAGGGCTCACAAGCATCTGCTCAGAGTCACCATAGGAGAAAACCACTACCAGTTCACAACACTGGCATTCGGACTCAAATCAGCACCAAGGGACTTAACAAAGTGCCTAGCAACAGTCGCGGCACACCTACGAAGGGAGGGAATACACTTGTACCCTTTCCTGGACGACTGGCTAATAAAAGCAAGATCATACAGGACGTGCAAGGAGCACGCACAAAGAGTAACAAACATTCTGATGAACCTGGGATTCTCCATCCACTGGGGCAAATCCTCAATGGAGCCAGAACAAATAAAGATCTTCCTGGGAGCAAAGATAGAAACCTTACAGAGCAAGGTGTTCCCGAGCGACAAGAGATCGCTAGCACTGGTGAAAGAGACACGGCTCTACCAGAAGGGGCAAGCTCGGACAGTGATAACAACGAGCAAGATGATGGGCATGATGGCATCATGCATACACCTAGTGCCAAATGTGCGGCTACACATGAGACCCTTACAGGAATGGCTACAAGAACAATGGTCAGAAGCTACAGGTCGTTGGGAGGATCTAGGGGTTGTAACACACGCAGTGCAGAAAGAAATGGCATGGTGGAACATGAGGAACATAACAAGGGGAAAACCTCTAACGCCGCCAACGCCAACAGTGACCATCACCACAGATGCATCCCTGAAGGGATGGGGAGCTCACATGAAGAAACTCAGAGTGAGGGGCCTGTGGACAGCAGTGGATGCGGGCAAATACATCAATTACCTGGAGTTGAAGATTATCTTCCTCGCTATAAAGGCTTTCCAGACAAAACTATGCAACCAGAGAGTGTTGATCCAGACAGACAACACAACAGCGATGTTCTACATCAACAAGCAAGGGGGGACACAATCAGCCCCGCTTTCAAAGCTAGCGCAGGAAATATGGGCATGGGCCATCCCTTTCAACATAGACCTGCTAGCCATACATCTACCAGGAAAGGACAACGAAGAGGGGGATTGGCTCAGCAGACAGACATCGGCATCCCACGAGTGGGTGCTCAATGCACAGGAAACAAGGAGGCTGTTCTACAGGTGGGGAACACTGTCGGTGGACCTATTTGTAACACGCCAAAATGCAAAATGCAAAATGCCAAAACTTCACATCCAGGCTGCCAGGGGAGGGGTCCCTGGGGAATGCCCTATGGATAGACTGGTCGAGGACATTTGCTTACGCTTTTCCCCCGATACCACTGATGCACAGAGTACTCAGCAAGTGCAGAGAGAGCAACATGACACTGATACTGGTCGCACCACAGTGGGCCAGGCAGACATGGTATTCGCAGATCATGGAGATGGCACAGAGCGCACCCCACAGATTCGGAAGGAGAAAAGACCTGCTCTCCATGCAAAACGGCCAGGTGCTACACCCAGAGCCAGAGAGCCTGAGCCTGGTAGCCTGGCTCCTGAGGACATAAAGTTTGCACATCTGAAACTACCAGAGAGCACCCTGAGGGTACTTCGGGAGGCACGAAGGCTGAGCACACGAAAGTGCTTTGTATCGAAATGGAAGAGATTCACTCTATGGTGCAGGAGGGAGAAGCTGCATAATAAGATGCAAAGGGTCTCAACGGTGGAAAGATACCTCACGCACCTACTAGACAAGAAACTAAGCTCATCCTCCTTGAGAGTTCACTTGGCAGCAATAGTCGCTTACACAAGAGAGGAAACATGTAAGAGTTTCTTCACCTCACAAGTGGTTAAAAGATTCCTGGAAGGAGCTAAGAGGATTGCGCCTCCAAAGAGAGTGCCACCACCTGCATGGAACCTTAACCTGGTCCTAACAGAACTGATGAAACATCCTTTCGAACCAATTCACAAAGCATCCCTAGAGAGACTAACAATGAAAACAGCTTTCCCGGTAGCAATCCCCTCGCTGCGCAGGGTTACCGAACTACAGGCACTAACATTACAGGAACCCTATATCCAAATTCACAATGATAGGGTGGTAATGAGAACGGACCCACACTTCATGCCAAAGGTGGTGTCAGGGTTCCACATGAATCAAACCATACAAATACAAAGTTTCTCCCAGGAACCGACAACAAGCGCTGAACGAGCTCTTCACACCCTAGACGCCAGAAGGGCAGTCATGCACTACATTGAAAGGACAAAGGAACACAGGAAAACAAAGCAATTCTTTGTTTCCTTTGTGAAGAGTTTCATGGGACAAACAGTAGCTAAAGGAACAATTGTGAGATGGATCGCACAGACAATACAATTTTGCCACAAACAGGAAGGACAAGAACTGGCAGGAGGGACACGGGCCCACTCTACCAGGAAAAAGGGAGTTACAATAGCTTTCCTAGTAAACACACCCATTCAGGACATATGCCTGGCGGCAACATGGGCTTCAATGCACACGTTCACAAAGCACTACTGTGTGGATATACAGATGAACAAGGAAGCACTAGTCTGACAAAAGGTGCTTCAACACATATTCAATAACCAACGCTCATCTTCACCCAACCGCCACAAACATGAGAAACTGCTACAAAGTCTATGCACAGCATAGTGAATCCAGAAAGATTTACGCTGCAAAACGAATAGTTTCTTACCTGTCGGTGTAGTTTTGCAGCTTGGCTATCTTTCTGGATTCACTAGCGATCCTACCCACCTCCGCCAGAAAGATGAGGCTGGAGAGGAAGGGGGTTGAAAACATGGACAGTTACTTGAACAAACGAACGTTGAAGGTTAAAGCGGTGAATGACTTACTATAACATTGCCATTACTTCGGTAACAGAACAAACACGAGAAAAAGGAATCCTAAGATGGTGCCCAAGAGTGGGTGCTTCCGCAGGAAGCGTGCCGACGTCATCGGAAATACACCAAGAGGTGGGACTTCCACCTGGGCTACGAAAAGAAAGAAAAAAACAAAGAAAAGACTATGATTCCGGACCCAACCACAAGACCGCGGAATAATGCACAGCATAGTGAATCCAGAAAGATCTTCAAGCTTCAAAACTACACCGACAGGTAAGAAACTATTCGATACATTACAGTAACTCAGGCATAGAAGAGAGGACAACGGGGAGGCGGTTGGGTCAGTGAGGAATCCACAGGCAGATATTGTATCTACCAGAAAAAGCATTACGGAAGGTAAGTACCTTGTTCTTCTGATAGATACATCTGCCAGTGGATTCCTCACCTTGTGAATAGAGTCCCACAGCAGTCCCCACTCCCGGAGGAGGGTGTCTAATCTACTATACCAGGAAGTCCTGGAGGACAGAGCGCGCAAGTGGCCCTCCCTCCTCCCTCCGGTATCCAAGCAGTAATGCTTTCGAAAGTGTGGAGGGAGGCCCAAGTTGCCGCTCTACAAATATCCTCAACAGGTACACCCCCAGACAAAGCAGATGTAGAAGGCTTTGCTCTAGTAGAGTGAGCTCTTATACCCTCTGGAGGTTCCTTACCCGCCAGGGCGTAGCAGATCTTAATGCAGAGGATAATCCATCTCGAGAGCGTGCGCTTGTGCACCGCCTTCCCCTTCTTGCAGCCAGAAAATCCAACAAACAGCTGGTCATCCAACCTGAACTCTCTTGTCCTTCCAAGCTCACCGCCCTCTTAGGGTCCAAGCGGTGAAGTCTCTCCTCCTCTTTGGATGGGTGAGGGGGAGGATAGAAGGAAGGGAGAGTAACGGACTGCCCCAGATGGGAAGGAGTTACCACCTTAGGCAGAAAAGCAGCCCTGGTCCTGAGAACCATTCTTTCAGCATGAATGGACAAAAATGGTGGCTTTGAACTAAGAGCTTTAAGCTCACTTACCCTCCTTGCTGAGGTAATTGCCACTAGAAAAATATTCTTAAAAGACAAAAGTCTCAAGGGACACTTGTGTAAAGGTTCAAAAGGCTAACCCATCAAGAATGTAAGAACAACGTTCAAGTCCCATTGAGGCACAATAAAAGGTGTAGGAGGAAATTTATTGGTAAGGCCCTTAATGAATCGTAATACAATAGGAGATTTAAACAAAGAGGGCTGGTCCGGCAAACAAAGGAAAGCCGATAAGGCCGACAAATAACCTTTGATAGTTGCCACTGCAAAACCCTGCTGGGCCAAGGAAAGTGCAAATTGAAGTATATTGGACAAACGAGCCCTTAAAGGGTCAATAGAGCAACAAGCAACAAATTTAGACCATCTATAAGAATAAATGGACTTGGTGGAGTCACGCCTGGCCGATAAGATGACATCCACCACATCGTGTGGGAGAGAAAAGGAAATCAGGTTGCCCCGCTCAATCTCCAGGCATGAAGGTGTAAGGTCTGGAGGTGGGGGTGTAGTACCTGCCCCTCCATCTGGGAGAGGAGATCTGCCCTGTGAGGGAGGCGGAGCGGAGGGCACGAGGAGAGGTGGAGAAGATCTGTGTACCACACCCTTCTTGGCCAATCCGGGGCGATCAAAATAACTTGGGCCTGGTCTTGGCGAATTTTCCTCAGAACCCGAGGAATCAAGGGTATGGGAGGAAACGCGTAAAGGAGTTGAGAGTCCCAACTCAACTGAAACGCATCCCCCAGTGCTCCTTGCATCGGAAACTGGAGACTGCAGAAAAACAGGCAGTGAGCATTCTCGTGAGTGGCAAACAGGTCCACCTGAGGAGATCCCCACGCTCGAAAGACATAACGAACTACCTCTGGATGGAGCCTCCACTCGTGGCCGGCGGAGAACTGTCGACTGAGACTGTCTACACGAACATTCAGAACTCCGGCCACATGATCTGCCATCAGACAAATCTGATGGTCCTGAACCCAGGACCAGAGACGCAGAGCCTCCCTGCTGAGACACTGCGACCCCACTCCTCCCTGCTTGTTGACATACCACATCGCTGTCGTGTTGTCCGTCAGGACTTGAACTGACTGACCGCGAAGGGAAGGGAGAAAGGCCTTGAGCACTAAACGTATAGCCCGCAACTCTAGAAGGTTGATGTGAAGCAACCTTTCCTCTGGAGACCAAAGACCTTTTACCTCCAGATCCCCCAGATGAACACCCCACCCTAGAGTGGATGCATCCGTTATCACAGTGGACACGATGGAGGTAGTTGAAAAGGCTTTCCTTGTGACAGATTGCCTTCCACGCTCCACCAAGACAGATCCGCTGCAGTTTCTCTCGAGATCCTCACTGACTCACTGAGATCTCCACTGTGATGATACCACTGCCTGCGGAGGCACCACTGGAGTGCCCTCATGTGCCAGCGTGCATGGTTGACCAACAGAATGCAAGAAGCCATCAGACCGAGCAGACGAAGGACCTTCAGGACTGGAACGACCACTCCATTGTAAAATAAAGGAATCATTTCCTGTATGTCGCGAATCCTTTGAGGAGGAGGGAATGCACGACACACAGTAGTGTCCAGTACCGCACCTATGAACAGGTTGCGCTGGGAGGGCACCAGGTGAGATTTGGGTACATTTATCGAAAAACCCAACCTGTGCAACAACTGAGTTTTCTCTTGCAGATGATGGAGCACTATCTCTGGAGATTCTGCTTTGATCAGCCAATCGTCCAGATACGGGAATACCGGTATCCCTGATCTTCTGAGATGTGCAGCCACCACAGCCATCACCTTGGTGAAGACTCGAGGTGCAGTAGTAAGACCAAGCGGAAGGACCGTAGTGTTGCGATCCAACCGTGAAACGGAGATACTTACTGTGCGACTTCAGGATGGGAATATGAAAATCCGCATCCTGTAAGTCGATTGACACCATCCAGTCTTCCAGCAGCGCCTGAAGAACCTGTGCAAGGGTGAGCATCTTGAACATCTCCTGCTTCAGGTAAAGATTCAAGATCCTGAGATTCAGGATTGGACGAAGTCTGCCATCCTTCTTGGGGATCAGAAAATACCAGGAGTAGCATCCCTGACCCCTCTCCTGCTCCGGAACCACCTCTATTGCACCCTTTCTGAACAGTGCCAGGACTAATTCCTGCAGGAGCAGCAGGTGGTCCTCCGAACATTAACCCTGGCAAGGAGGGTAATCTGGGGGAAATTCCCGAAAGGGAAGAGCATACCCATTCTCCACGAGATTGAGAACCCAATGATCTGATGTAATCAATTCCCAATCTCGCAGAAAATGTGTAAGCCGACCCCCTACTGGACCCACACGATCCGGAATGGCGGATCTAGGGCTGCTTTGCTGTGTTGGCAGGAGCTTGGGAAGGGAAAGAGGAGGAGGAGGAGGCTTGGCGACCTCTAGGACGAGCTCTTTGTCTGCCCCTGTACAACTTGTACACCGTATTTTGCTGCAGCTGCTGCTGTGATTGTTTGTAGGCCCGAAAGGAAGATCTGCCAAATCCTCTGAATCGCTTTCCAAAAGAGCCCCTGGTCTGAAGGCCCAAAGACTTTGCCGTTGCTCTGCTGTCTTTAAACCGCTCTAAAGCAGCGTCCGCTTTCTTTCCAAACAACCCTGACCAATCAAAGGGCAAATCCCTCAAAGCAGACTGAACATCCACAGAAAATTCTGAAGATTTCAACCACGCAGCTCTCCTAGTGGCCACTGAAGAGCCCATCACTCTCGCCACTGAATCAGCTGTGTCCAGCCCACTCTGGATTACCTGCCTTGCCGCACCCTGAGTGTCAAATCACCTCCTGAAAATCCTTCCTATCGTTCTCAGGAATTTTAGGCACCAATTGTTTGACGGAATCCATCAAAGCATGGATGTATCTACCCATCAGGCAAGTTGCATTTGTAGACTTTAGCGCCATGCTGGCTGAGGAAAAGATTTTCTTTGCCGCCTGGTCTTGCTTCCTTGTTTCCTTTTCCCCAGGAACCTGTGGAAAAGCACCCGTAGACTTCTTTGAGCAGGCAGCCTGCACAACCAAACTCTCTGGCAGGGGGTGCGTTGACAAAAAGTCCGGGTCACCAGGAGCCACTCTATATCTTCTCGCAACAGCCCTTGAAACAGCAGGAGCTGTCAGAGGTTTTTTCCACACCTCATAAATAGGCTCAGCCAGTGTCATTAAATGGGAGCATTGGTTCAATAACAGAGGAAGGCGAGTGAAGGACCTCAGTTAGAATGTTAGACTTGTATTCAGCAGTAGGCAGAGTAATATTCGACAAGTCTGCAGCCTTCTTAATAACAACATAAGGTGTTACATCCTTGGAAGGTACGTCAGATACAGAAGCCAAATCACACTCATAAGGCAGCTCAAGACCACTAGCCTCTCTCAAGTCATCAAAAGGTTCCTCCGAATCCTGCAGTTCACCTTCCTCCAAATTCTCATCACAATACCTCTCCTCTTCCAGAAGCCTCTGCCTCATGCCTCGACCTCTCCTTCATAAACGAAGTCAACGGATCCAGGACCGACTCCACCGGAGCCAGAGCCGACGCCGAACTCTAAGTCGGAAGAGGCAGCTTAACCCGAGGACGAGCTGGATTCGGCGTCAATGGATTCGGCGTCGATGGATTCAGCGTCGAAGGCTTCGGTGGCGCCGTAAAATGCCAATGCAGAGTTGGAGCCGGCATGAAAGGCATAAAAGGCGCAGGAGCATAAGCCTGGGGGACACCCAGATTGAAAGCTAATGGACCCGTGGGACCAACCGGCGCACCAGAGGGGTACATTGCCCTGGAGTAAACTCCAAACATGGCATTTAGGAACTGAGTAGGATCCTGACCTGGAGCCGGAAAGGCTAGATAAAAGCCCCCAGGTTGCTCTTGAGGGAGTGGAGTCTTCTCGACCTCGGCCTCCACCTCAGGCTGGTGCACTGGGGTCGACGAACCCGCAGGCAACAAAGCCTCGCCCTCTCGTTCGTCCTCATCACCTTCATCTTCTTGGCCAGAAGGATGGGATGGATTCTGAGAAGGATTTGGCAACTGCTTCGGTGACACAGGCGAATCCGCACGCAAAGCCTCACCCTCAGAGACCTGTACTTCCGAAGCCGAGGTCACCGCCTCCTTTGGAAGTAACTTCACCTGTGAATTCGGCCTTGAACTTGAGTCTTTCTCAGAGTGATGGCGAAATTCATGACTCCTCTTCTTATGCTTCTTCCTCGAAGCATGCGTCGAAGACGACTCAGAGTGCGATCTTGAACGAGACCTCGACCTCGAACGCCGAGTTCGTGACCTCAAACTCTTTTTATCCTTTTTGCTTTTCAACTTCGCTACGAGGAGTTTCGTCTCCCTCTCCCGGAGTGCCTTCGGAGTCCTCTTTTTACAAGGACAATCTTCGACGTCATGATCGGAGCTCAAGCACCAAACGCAACACTCGTGTGGATCAGTGATAGACATCATCTTGCCACATTCTCCGCACGCTTTAAATCCAGTCTTCTTCGAAGACATCACGAAAGAAGACAAAGAAAATACCAGTAGAAACACAAAGTAACAAAGTTACTATACAGCTACAGACGATCCCTTGAAAACCGCTAGCATCTACGACGCGGAAAAAAGGGAACTGATGTCATCACGCCAGCGTGGGCCTATTATGGTATCGGTGACGTCAGCGGGGTCGCGCGCGATGCCGTGCCTCTGTGACGTCGGCGCGAAGCTACAAAAAAGAATTTCCGAATGTTGCTGACGGAAGGGGATATTCACAAGGTGAGGAATCCACTGGCAGATTTATCTATCAAAACTGGAGTTACAGGTAAGAAACTACTCCTTACATCAATTCTTGAGACTGTATTTGGCCAAATCATAACCCAGCTTGATGAATGTATGGCCAAAAATCTTAGTGTAATAGATTCAAAATTAGAGCAGATAAATTATGTTACAAACCAACTAGCCATCCTAAGTCAGAATGATAAAACCACACTTGAGGAAGGGGTAAAACAAAAAATTGAGGCTAAAGACACACCCACACATATTCAAAGCAGAATGAAGGATATATGTGGTGGGCAAGCTATGGAACAACTCACAATTGATAAGTTTAGCAGGGGCGGAAATGCAAGGGTTAGGACAGAGCTAGCAGATGCTGGCGAGGAAGGTCCAAGTTCCAGACAATGCACTCAGGTGGCCGCTGACCCTCAAGAAATGGGCAAAGGTCCAAGGGTACTTTATAGCCCTAAAGGAACTGGTTTAATCCCCAACACTGATATTCTAAAAATAACCCCAGCTGCATGTCCCTATGTCTTGATCTTAGCCAGGGTTCATACCCTTAAAAGAGAACAGGAAGAATCTTGGCATAACCTCAGAAACAAAACGGTGGATTGGTTAACCAAGTTTAAAAAATTCAACCCACAAAAAATGACTGACATTTTAATGGTTCGCAGGGTAGGGTGGGTAGGTGAAACCCCAAAGAACATACAAGGGGACTGTATTGTTATAAACTTTAGGCGTCCACATATGTTCCACAACCTGTTAAGAATACAGGAGGAGCTGCCCCTAGAGAGTACTTGCATTCATGCCTTACCTTTGGGTTTCTTCTATAGACCACCCTACGGGAAGTTTGAATATGATACTGCTGCCCCTATTTCAGCCTGGCACAGGTACCAGGAAATATCGCCTTTAGAAGCTGTTGATTGACAACAAATCGACGCATTTTATGGGGAAAAAAGCTTTTAAACAAGGCAGGCAAAAGTAATTGGGAACCAGGATACCGCTTTAACTACAGAGGGACTAGAGATTTTACGAAATCAGACATATGAGGAAGGGTCACAAGAAGGAGAACTGCAAGAGCATAAGGAGCAGGAGAGTGGGGGCACCACATACATAGCCCTGCTACTGTATTAGAGTCCTTAGATGTTACCACAAGAACTAGTGATATTAGCAACACTAATTGCAAATTGGTGGTTGAGCCCAAGTTAGCTAGCATAATTGATAAACCACTAACGCTATGTCTTATTTTGTGGAACGTAGCAGGGCTCTGCAGGAATCTTAGGGACACAGATTGGCACGAGTACATCGAACAGAGTGACATTTGCCTCTTACAGGAGACCTGGGCCCTAGAAACTCCACACAGAGTAGGCTATAAGACATTTAATGTGGACGCAACTCCATCAGTCACAGGGAGGCCTTCAGGAGGCCTCGTAATATGGATAAGAGTAACCCTAGCAATTGAAATAACCCAAGCAATTGAAATAACCCAACTGAGAATAACATCACAAGATATAGTTGGTGTAAAAAGGACATCCAAGGATGGAAGGGTAATAAACTTATTTAATATTTACAATAGACTTAGTCTAGTCTCAAGAGTCATTGATGATTGAACATATGGCCTCTATTCTAAATTCACTAGAGGCAAAGACAAGCGTAAAAATAGGTGGGGACTTAAATTGTAATTTTGAACCTGTGGTAGGGCTCTGTAATATATTTGAAGACGAAGATACGTCCAATAATATTCCCGTGCTAGAAAGCACGAGTACAGTACCATGCACTGCGGCAGTGGTACAAATTATGAAACTAGTTGTCGGGCATGGTTTAAGAGCCTGTAATGGACGCCTTCCATCAGACATGCCAAAGGCACATACATTCTGTAGGGGCAATTCTCGAAGTAAGATAGATTACATATTGGTATCATAAGAAGTTTGGCCTTATGTAATCGATCTAAAAGTAGTCCCAAGCATAGAGAGCGATCACCGCCCCTTCAATTATCATTATCTGACCAGCTACTTCCCCTTTTTCCCCCCCAGAGTATAGAGGGCCCTAACACCACTTCCGACGATCTCTTAGTAAGCAATAATCGTCGGTCTGTGAAATGGGCACACATCTAGGGAATATTGAGGTACTGTCAAATATCTATAATACATTTGCAGACATTTCTGGATCCTACACAGATTCTAGAATAGAAAAAGAGGGCTTTTTAGAATTGCATAAAGATCTGTCTGTAGCATTGGCTCAGTTAGTGACAAAATCCAAAAAAGGAGAAAGGAGGAACCAAAGGCCACAATAATGAATTAAACCCTTGGGAGGATAAGGGTTGCCGCACTGCTGAGACCGAAATAATATCGCCAATAAAAGATATGGGATGATAATTGGTCAGAATTACTTAATGCAGCCAAAAACAAGGATCAATTGGACATTCGGAGGCTTGTAGCCAATGGGAATAAGATGAGGAAGGCAGCTAAAGATATATATCTTGATGCAGCCACATGGGTTGATAATTTTTACAAGGTTGTATGCAGTACCAGGAAGTAGGATATCCCTACCTAATGATGGCTTGTTACCGAGCCTAAAGCACCCCAAACTAGCTTTTAGCTTAGAAGAAACAATGCTGGCGATTAGTGCAGTCAAACCAGGGAAAGCCCTTGGACCTGATAAAATTGTTAAATCATGATATCAGTGTCTGACCCCCTATATTAACTACTTATGCAGTGCCATAGTATCAGGGGCTGCAATTCCGGAAACTTGGAAAGGGGCCGTTATCATGACTATTTTTAAAATGGGAAATCGTTATGACCCTGCAAACTATCGCCCTGTCAGTCTAATAGATATTTTACAGAAGGTTTTTGCAAGGCACATTTTAAACCGTTTAAATATTTGGATTGAGTAAAACAATGTACTCTCAAAATTTCAGGCAGGTTTTAGATCTAAACTCCGTTCAACGGACCTGGTTTTTAGTTTCACATGTTTGTTTTGGAAATATGTAATTTTAAGAAAGGGGCATCTTTACGTTGCCTTTGTAGACTTAAGGCAGCGTTTGATCTTATCCCTCGTGACTTGCTATGGGATACATTGAGACATCAAGGGGTGCCTGCCTACTAACTTGAGCAGATAATAAGGTTACACAAAGACAATTATGCAAAAGTGAGATGGGGTATGAGGGGCGAACTAAATTAAGCAATTCCTGTAGAAAGGGGTGTTCTCCAAGGATGCGTACTGGCACCCACATTATTTTCATTGTATGTAAATGATATCCCAAATTTCTTGAACGGTTGTAAGAATGATGCACCCAAATTGTGGGGCGAGCTGGTGTCAGCACTTTTATTCGCTGATGACACCATATTAATATCACAAACACCAAAGGGATTACAATGTTTAATAGACTCCTTCCACACATACTGTAAAACGAAAGGCCTTGAAATAAATATTAGTAAAACTAAATACACCCCCACAAAACTTTTCGGGAAAACATAGCTTTGAATGGCCAACATTTGCAACATGTACAGATTTTTAGTTATCTGGGTAGATCTTGGATACAAAGCTATCATTGAAGACCCAAATAGAAAAAAGTAACATAGCTCTGACCCAAAATTCTCTCCTCATTATGAAAAGGCATAGGAACAGCTTCTCTAAAGCTGTTTCCCCAGCCTAGGAGGTGTGGAAACATAAAGCCCAATCAGCAGCATTGTATGGGGCAGAAATATGGGGACCCTACTGCAAAAAAAAAGTTAGTTAAGGGGGAAAACAAATTCTACAGAATGCTTTTAAGTCTCCCTGTACGTACACCATTGACACCAATTACTCTGGATTTGAATATCAAACGGACTGATTATGCAATTTTGAGACCTCTCACATTTTGGGTAAGATTGTGGTCAACCCCAGAATTACTGCATTACAAGGCTGGCCTAGAGGAAATTATGGAGTTGGACTAGAACAAAAGCATTTTATGGCTCAGACATGTTTGCTCATGGCTGAGAAAGATTGGCCTATCGCAGTTTTGGGACGATCCGACTTCATTGTCCTTGGCCTCCAAGAAAATGCTAAAATCCACTTTTTGGGCCTATACCCAAAGTAGTGTATTAAATGATTCAGCAAGTGGGGTGCTAACGACCAGGTTCCTCTTGTTTAAGGACGTAGCAAACTTTGAGCAGTTTCTGGATGAGGTACGTCCTCAACTGGCAAAAACGTTATACATGAAATTTAGATACAGTGTATTGAATATACATAAAACTACATCACGTTGGGCCAGTAATCGGGTTGAAAAGGACAGTGATCAGTGTTCCTGATGTATAGACAAAGCTAAAGAAAATGAACTGCATATTCTGTTTCTTTGTCCTGCATATGCCAAGCCCAGGAAAAAATGGATTAAATCCATCTGTTTAAACCTAGGAATAGGATCATGCAAAGAAGCGGAAAGAGTACTAAGGACTGACACAGCACAAGTAATTGTCTTTGGTGTAAGCAAATTCTTACTAGCTGTAAGCTTCCCAAGGACTATGGCAGGATTGAAGCTATAGCGAACCCGTTCGAGTATTCCTGAGAAATTTTTATAGAATTTACCTATGCATGTTGAACAAAACAAGGAATTTCGTTGTGTAATCCATTACTTAGGAAATGTTGTTAACTGTTTAATATCATTTAAGTATGGGAGTACAATCAAATGGCTGCTGGGACAGAGTTTAAAACCCGGCGTTATCCTCTTTTTAATTTTTGATGCCTTTTTAACATATTTAAATTTGTATTTATGTTAACATAAGGGCAATAGGAATGTTTGAATTTTGAATTTACAGGAATTTATATAGCGCACGTATACCCAGCGGTTTCATGGCACTAGAGGATGCTTAGCCCAGAGGCTTGGAAAAGAGAAATTACTGGGGTGGGAAGGCATGTGAAAAAAGAAAAGTCTTCAGAGCCCTGCGGAATTCGAGGTAGGAGGGAACAGATCTAATGTGCAGGGGGAGAGAGTTCCAAAAGGTCGGGGCGAGAACAGCAAATTTCAAACCCCCTGATCTGCTTTTTTTAAATCGGGGTACAGAAAGGAAGAATTTAGCAGAGGAGCGGAGTTCTCTATTGGGACGGTAAACATTGATTGCAGATTAAATGAACGCTGGAGCAGTCCCCGCAATGGCCTGGAAGGTAGTGCAGCCCAACTTAAAGAGGGCCCGTTCTTTGATTGGCAACCAGTGTAAAGATTTAAGTAGGGGAGTGGTATGGGGGAATCTGGGCAGCCCATAAATCAGGCGGGCAGCTTGATTTTGGACTAGCTGAAGGCGGCGGATGGCATATGCGGGGGCGCCGTTGTACACTATGCTCCCGTAGTCCAGCCGAGATAGGACCATTGCCATTAGGATCAGTTTTAGAGCAGGAAGAGAGAAGAACAGGGAGATTTTCCTTATAGTGCGGAGGGCAAAAAAACAGGAGGAGACTACTGAGCTGATCTGGGAATGGCGAGTGAGGTGTTGATTAAGTGAAATACCAAGTGTTTTAACTGAGGATGAGGGTATGGGGGGAGTGCCCAGGGAGAGAGCCCAGAAGTTGGGGGACCAGGGACTGGGAGTGCTACCAGTGACGACAAGTTCAGTCTTGTCCGGATTTAATTTAAGATGGTTGCAGTTCATCCAATCTCTAATGAACAGCATGACAGATTGCAAGTTGTGAATAATGGCAGGGGAGTGAGAAAGATGGAAGATACGTTGGAGGTCATCGGCATAGTTGTACACGATGACCTCCATCTGCTGTAATGCAAAGATGAGTGGGAAAATGTAAAGATTAAATAATAAGGGAGAGAGAGAGGAACCCTGAGGAACATCGCACTGGACCGGGCGAGGGGGGGACAGGGAATTCGTTAAAGTGGACAGCCTGAGTACGATCTTTTAAAAAGGAGTTGATCAAGGTCATGGCTGGGCCCCCGATGCCCGCCGCCTTGACACGGGTGAGAAGGATGGAATGATCAACCGTGTCAAAGGCGGCGGAAAGATCTAAAAGGACGAGCGCCTGGGGGGTCTTGGTGTCTAACCCCTCTCTAAGTTCGTCCATCACGGAGATGACTACCTTCTCGGTAGAGTGCCTGGGTGAGAAGCCTGCCTGACCGGGAGCGAGGCCCCTACTCTCTTCCACAAAAGCACCAAGAACCTGGGTGACATGTGCCTCAAGGACTTTGGCCAGGAAGGGGAGAAGGAAAATGGGACGGTAATTTGAAGGAGAGGTGGGATCAGCCCCGGGTTTTTTTAAAATAGGGATGATGGTGGCTGCTTTGTGGGGGACCGGTACGACGCCCTGTTCAAGGGAGTCGTTCAAAAGAGTAAGGGGGGGGAGATGACAATCAGTGAAGATCTTACGGAGGACATGCACCGGGAGATGTCCGCAGGGGATCCTGACTTGACGCGGGTCAGCAAGTGGAGAAAAGTTTCTTTTGTCAAAGGGGGTAAGTGGGTCAGACTGGACGTGGTGGGGGAGGCTGGGGATCACAAAAGGTAGGGGAGGGCAGAGGAATCTTGGCCTTGATAAGTGCAACTTTCTCAACAAAAAAGTCATTAAGAGAGTTGCACAGGGGTTGGGAGGGGGGAATTTTGGGGGAGGGCCTGTAAGAAGAAGCCAACTCGCGAACTGTGGCGAATATTTCTTTTGGCTGGTTCTCTGCAGCGAGAATTCTCCCTGAGAAGTACGATGTCTTGGCGAGGAGAATATCCCTTTTATATTCATTGAGGATGGAAGTGTAGCGTAGTTTGGAAGAGGAGCAGTAGGCGCGCCTCCAAGCTCGCTCTGCTTGACGCACTGCCATTTTATTTTCCTTGAGAGCGGGAGGGAACCATTTGTTTGCATCGTGGGCGCGTCTGACTGTGACGTGCTTCAAAGGGGCTACTTGGTCACAGGCCCTCAGGAGCCAGCTATTCAGGGCGTCCAATTGACTAGGTGGCGGAAGGCCAGCCAGGTCAGGGTCAGAAGCTGACAGGGAGTAGCAGAGGGCAGGAATGTTCACTCTGCTCCAATTTCTCGCCCAGGTGTGTTTGGGGAATGGAGGGTTATTGTCAATACCGAGATCCAGAAGGAAGGAAATCAAAGAATGGTCCGACCATGTACAAGGCTTGACAGTAGGGGCGGAAACTGAGATGTTAAGGGTCCAGATTTGATCTAGGATGTGGCCACAAATGTGAGTGGGAGTGTGGACCTGGAGACGAAGTTCAAGCTAAGAAGGAGCTGGGTGAAATCGCGGGATGTAACATCTTCGGCTGGATCGTTAGGCCAGAAGTTAAAGTCTCCAAGTAGCATGACCGAAGAGTTGTTGATTGCAAGGGTTCCTAAAAGGTCCAAAATGGCGGGGAGAAAGCGTGGACAGGACTGGGGAGGGCGATAAACAAGAACGCATGTTAGGGGGACCTGAAAGGAGGTAGAACGTATGACCAGGCAGTCTGCCGTAGATATGGGGGGGGGGGGGGAGCACTTGAAAATGAAGGCCCGCGCGGGCGATCAGGGCAACCCCACCTCCTGTCCGGCTTCCGGCCGGTCTGCCCTGAAGACAAAGTAGAGGGGGGGTAGGGCTGCCAACACGCTAGGAAGTGAATCAGTGCGGAACCATGTCTCTGTCAGAAATAGGAGGTCCGGCTTGACAGAGTCCAGGAAGTCAAACAGTTCCAGCTGATGTTTGACAGCCGACCTAGTATTAAGTAAAAAAGCCGACAGATGCGATGGCATGGAGGACGGGTGAGGGATAGACAGGGGCCGGGGGGGGGGGGGGGGAACAGGGAGGGAAGGGGACGCAAAGAGGCAGGAAAGGTGGGGGAAGGTGATGGCCGGGCCAGGCCAAGTTCATTAATCCGTGCACAGGCGGCCGCTCGGAGGGGCCGATGGTCCTGGAGTGCGCATAGTTGTGCAGCGGAGTAAAAGAGAAAACGGGCATGGTGAGGGGCCCCTAGCCCCGGCCAGTCGCGGACGGGCGCAGACGGTCTTGCCTTTGGGGCGCCTTCGGCGCGCCGCCGGCGCGTGCGCATGAGGCTGTGCTTAAGTGGGGTTCGAAAGCGCGATGTCTGCAGCGCTAACCCACGTGGCCTCGATCGTCCCTCCCAAGATGGTAGCAACCAGCAACCTCGTCCGCCCTCCGGAACAAGCGGCACTCAGCCGTGCCGGACCGGGGCTAGGGGAGCTGGAGGCTAAGCAGGGAGGACTATGTATTCTATGCACAGATATGAATTCAGCAGCCCACATGCCTCGAACCGAATATGCTACTTACCAGTATGCATCTGTTCTTGACATGTAGGGCTGCTGACATTCATATCGCCCGCCCTCCTCCCCGGCGCCTGTAGCAGCTGCAGAGTTCACACATACTTCTAGCATGGTCATCATTCACTTAGTTTCACTCCATCTTGGTCACAATGGCTAAAACAATCTGAGGATGGAGTCGATGCCCATGCGCACTGTAGTCCAGGGGAGGAGCCACCTATCTCGTGATACTTCGAAGACTCTTCCAGGACAACAATGTGCAATCATCCGGACCCAACACTAGGCGGCGATCTATGCACAGATATGAATGTCAGCAGCCCTACATGCCAGGAACAGATGCATACTGGTAAGTAGCATATTCGTTACTGGTTGGCTATCCAGGAAGAACCCACCACTCTAGTTAGGGTAAGGGAGTAATACACCCAAGGTAACCCCTGCTCACTCCCTTGGTATCCTGGCCCAAGCAGTCAGGCTTATCCCAGAGGCAATGTGTAAAGCTTTTGTGCAACGCACACACACCAGTGACGCAATGAATGCACCACAAAAGAGACTCCATACAGAATTATATATGCAAATATAGGTTATATTGCACATACATCATAGAGCCAAAATGATATAGATCATATATACTGTGCATATTATGCCAATCCTGAAATAATACCGTTATTTTGCAGCGTGAATCTTTCTGCATTCACTATACTGTGCATTATTCCGCGGTCTTGTGGTTGTGTCCGGAATCGTTGTCTTTTCTTTGTTGTTTTTTTTTTGTTTTTGTAGCCCAGGTTGGCGTCGACGTCCCACCTTTTGGTGTATTTCTGGTGACGTCGGCAGGCTTCCTGCGGAAGCACCCACTCTTGGGCGCCATCTTATTTTTTCTGCGGTTGGGTCTGGATCATTCCCGAGAGGGCTCCAGACATTTTTGGAGAAACAAGAAAACACGCAGTTTTGGACGAAAAACATTGGGGAAGACTTCAGGAGACTACATCATCGAGAAGATCGACGAAGGAGGGAAGGAAGTTCAAGATCTTCGAATTTCCATCGAGGAATGCGAGCGCAGGGGGCCCCCTGAACGCATGAGATGTACAAGACTCCTTTCAAGTTCTGCGCAAATTGTCACCACAAGTACGCACAGAAGGACCAGCACCTGGTTTGCAACCTCTGCCTACCGGTAGACCACGAGAGCAGCGACTGCAACGCCTGCTCCGCCTTTACGCCGAAAACTCATTGAGTTCGAGCGAGACAGAGAGTAGCCAACGCCACGATGCAGGGCAAGGGCCAGCCTCCATCCCTTCGAGACCTGGGGCTATCTTCAGACGAAGAAGACAACAACAACGCCGCCGAAGACGAAGGCTACACGGTCGTAGAGACCGATATTACGAAGACTCCAAAGAAGGTAGGAGGCTCTACGACCCCTAAAACCCCGAGAGACCCTGAGATTCGAAAGATCGAGGGAAAATCCTCGAAAGCGCCAGCTCCGAAATCTTTGGCGCCCGCACCTAAACCCAGGCCCAGCGGATCCTCTGAGATTCGGCGCCGAATTTACCGCCAAAGAGGCCGGCGGAACCATTGGACGCTGATCTGGCTGCCGAAATGGAGAAGAAGAGGCGTCTCGAAGCCGAGATGGAAAACATCCTGCTACGAAAGAAGGATTTCGACGCCAGGATGAAAGACTACATAATCCTGACGAAGCCCAAGCCACAGGTGCACGAGGTGGTCGAGGAGAAAGAGGATAAAGTTAAAGAACAGTCGGAGAATGTCAAAGCATTTGACGAACCAGACGAGGCCGCCTTCGACTACTATGAGGACGACGAACGGAGGACGCTCCTGGGTTCGGCGACCTCGGAAACTCAGGAGATAGACTGGCAAGAAGTCGACACAGAGTCCTGAAGAAAGCGTTGACACGTATCCTTTGAGGCCTTCGCCTCCAGATGACATTGGGGTGTACAACACAGTCATCAGGAATGCAGCGGCTGTCTTCAAGGTGAAACTCGACGAAGAGCAGCAGAAGGCTGACTTCCTTCTCGAGACATTGCCCCCCACACAGACCAGGAGCCAGTACATGCCCATGCCGGAAAGTGTCATGGCACAAGGGAAAGAAGCTTTCAAGGAGCCGGCTACATGCAAGTCAGTCACCCCAAGGACTGAAAAGTAGTATAAACATTCATCCAAGGACCCACCCTATATCCAGGGCACGGTCTCAGCTGACTCAATTATTGCTGCCACAGCAAGGAAAAGGGCTAATGTGCCTACTACCTCAGGGCCACCTCCAGATAATGAGAGCAAGAGGATGGACTTGGTAGGGAGAAGAATTGAAAGGAATGCCGCGATGCACTGGCGAATGGCCAATTCCAACGCACTACTAAACAGGCATCAGTACCAGATCCTGGAGGAACTGGGCCAGTTGATAAAGAATATGCCTCAGGAATTCAGGGACAGAGCTGAAAACCTAGTCGAAGAGGGGAAGAATGTTGCAAACTCTTGCATCAAGACCGCTCTGGACGGAGCTGACCCCTCCAGTAGGCTCATGATGGTGGGCATCACAGAAAGAAGACAAGCCTGGCTCAGGGTGTCCGGCTTCAAGCCAGAAGTACAACACAGCATCCTGAACACCCCGTTCAACGGACAGACCTTGTTTGGGGCCCCAGTAGACGAAAAGCTCAGCCAACTAAAGAAAGACAATGAGACAGCAAGGTCCATTGGGGCATTGCAGTTCAGAGGGTCGAAAAGGGGCACCCCATCACGAAGGCCCAACGGCAGGGGTGGTAACCAGCCAGGAACATCGCACCAGGCGTTCCAACAATCCCACAAGGCGGAGAGCCAAACACAGCAAGGACAACAGAGCAGTCCTGGCAATACCAGCAGAGGGGCCAGTCCTTTCGTGGGAGAGGAAATGGACGTGGCCTGAATAGGAGGGGAGGACAGCAACCCCCGCCAAGTGACTTGGTAAGGCAACGTGAGCCCACCCAAATAAGAACTCCCAGGGTGAGGCACAAGGACAACACGCAGGGGTCAAGCGCACTAAACACCTGCGTACATGTGAGACCAGTGGGAGGAAGACTAAAGCATTACTTCCAGGAGTGGAAGGCAATAACTTCGGACTAATGGATTCTAAACATCATGCAGTTCGGATACTGCATGGAACTGGAAAAGCACCATCAAACAGAAAGCCAAAAAGAAGGCAACTAGCAAGGAAAGAGCTGCAGCTACTTCAAGAGGAAGCAAGAGAGTTCCTGCTAAAACAAGCCATAGAACCAGTACCTTACAGAGAAAGGAACAGGGGGGTGTATTCAACGTACTTCTGGTACCAAAGGTAGACGAAACAATGAGACCCATCCTGGACCTAAGGTTCTTAAACAAATTCATAAGAACTCAAAATTTCAAAATGGCCTCCCTACAAGAAGTGCTTCCTCAGTTGCAAAGAGGAGACTTCATGGTCACCATAGACCTAAAGGATGCCTACCTACACATACCAATAAACAGAAGTCACAAACATCTGCTCAGATTCGCCATGGGGGAACACCACTATCAGTTCACAACTCTAGCGTTCGGTCTAAAGTCGGCGTCAAGGGTCTTCACAAAGTGCCTAGCAACAGTTGCAGCACACCTAAGAAGGGAGGGAATACACGTATACCCTTACCTGGACGACTGGCTAATAAAAGCAAGGTCATAACGGATATGCACAGCAGTATGCACAGAGAGTGACAAGAACACTGATGGACCTGGGATGCTCCATACACTGGGGGAAATCCTCAATGGAACCAGAACAAATAAAAATCTTCCTGGGAGCTCAGATCGACACCGTACAGAGCAAAGTGTTCCCAAGCGAGAAGAGGTCAGTTGCACTGGTGAAGGAGACGAAACTCTACCGGAGGGGGCAAGCTCGGACCGTGAGAACAGCGAGCAAGATCATGGGCATGATGGCATCATGCATACACCTAGTCCCAAATGTGCGGCTGCACATGAGACCTTTACAGGAGTGGTTACAAGAGCAATGGTCACAAGCAACAGGTCGTTGGGAGGATCTAGTGGTTGTAACGCACGCAGTGCAGAAAGAAATGGCATGGTGGAACATGGAGAACTTGACAAGGGGAAAGCCTCTAACGCCGCCAACGGTGACCATCACCACAGATGCATCCCAGAAGGGATGGGGAGCTCACATGAGGAAACTCAGTGAGGGGTCTGTGGACACCAGCAAATGCGGTCAAACACATCAATTACCTGGAGTTGAAGACCGTTTTCCTCGCTATAAAAGCCTTCCAGACAAAACTGTACAACCAGAGAGTGTTGATCCAGACGGACAACACAACAGCGATGTTCTACATCAACAAGCATGGTGGAACACAATCGGCCACACTTTCGAAGCTGGCGCAGTAGATCTGGGCTTGGGCCATCCCTCTCGACATAGACCTGCTAGCCATACATCTGCCAGGGAAGGACAACATAGAAGCAGATTGGCTCAGCAGACAGACATCGGCAACCCACGAATGGGAGCTCAATGCACGGGAGACGAGAAGGCTGTTCGACAGGTGGGGGACACCGTTGGTGGACCTATTTGCAACACGCCAAAATGTAAAATGCAGAAGCTTTGTATCCAGGCTGCCCGGGGAGGGGTCCCTGGGGAATGCCCTATGGATAGACTGGTCGAGGACATTTGCCTACGCTTTTCCCCCGATACCACTGATGCACAAAGTCCTCAGCAAGTGCAGAACAAGCAACATGACACTGATACTGGTCGCACCACAGTGGGCCAGGCAGACATGGTATTCGCAGATCATGGAGATGGCACAGAGCGCACCCCACAGATTCGGAAGGAGAAAAGACCTGCTCTCCATGCAAAACGGCCAGGTGCTACACCCAGAGCCAGAGAGCCTGAGCCTGGTAGTGTGGCTCCTGAGGACATAGAATTTGCGCATCTGAAACTACCAGAGAGCACCCTGAGGGTACTTCGGGAGGCACGAAGGCCCAGCACACGAAAGTGCTATGTATCGAAATGGAAGAGATTCACTATATGGTGCAGGAGAGAGAAGCTGCACAATAAGATGCAAAGGGGCTCAATGGTGCTAAGATACCTCACGCACCTACTAGACCAGAAACTAAGCTCATCCTCCTTGAGAATTTACTTGGCAGCAATAGTCGCTTACACAAGAGGGGAAACGTGTAAGAGTTTCTTCACCTCACAAGTGGTTAAAAGATTCCTGGAAGGAGCTAAGAGGATTGCGCCTCCAAAGAGGGTGCCACCACCTGCATGGAACCTTAACCTGGTCCTAACAGAACTGATGAAACATCCTTTCGAACCAAATCACAAAGCATCCCTAGATAGGCTAACAATGAAAACAGCTTTCCTGGTAGCAATCACCTCGCTGCGCAGGGTAAGCGAACTACAAGCCTTAACGTTACAGAAACCCTACATCCAAATTCACAATGATAGGGTGGTAATGAGAACGGACCCACACTTCATGCCGAAGGTGGTGTCAGGGTTCCACAAGAATCAAACCATACAAATACCAAGTTTCTTCCAGAAACCGACAACAAGTGCTGAACGAGCCCTTCTCACCCTAGACGCCAGAAGGGCAGTCATGCACTACATTGAAAGGACAAAGGAACACAGAAAAACAAAGCAATTTTTTGTTTCCTTCGCATAGAGTTTCATGGGAAAACTAGTAACTAAAGGAACAATTGCGAGATGGATCGCACAGACAATACAATTCTGCCACAAACAGGCAGGGGAAGAACTGGCAGGAGGGACACGTGCCCACTCTACCAGGAAAAAGGGAGCTACAATAGCTTTCCTAGCCAACACACCCATTCAGGACACATGCCTGGCGGCAACATGGGCCTCAGTGCACACGTTCACAAAGCACTACTGTGTGGATATACAGATGAACAAGGAAGCACAAGTCGGACAAAAGGTGCTTCAACACATATTCAATAACCAACGCTCAACTTCCACCCAGCCGCCACAAACATGAGAAACTGATACAAAGTCTATGCACAGCATAGTGAATCCAGAAAGATTCACGCTGCAAAACGAATAGTTTCTTACCTGTCGGTGTAGTTTTGCAGCTTGAAGATCTTTCTGGATTCACTAGCGAACCCACCCACCTCTGCCAGAAAGATGAGGCTGGAGAAGAAGGGGTTTGAAAACATGGACAATTACTTGAACAAACAAGCCTTGAAGGTTAATGCGGTAAATGACTTACTAGGACATTGCCATTACTTCGGTAACAGAACAAACACGAGAAGATGAAGCCTGCCGACGTCACCAGAAATACACCAAAAGGTGGGACGTCGACGCCCACCTGGGCTACAAAAAAACCCCAAAACAATGAAAAGACTACGATTCCGGACCCAACCACAAGACCGTGGAATAATGCCCAGCATAGTGAATCCACAAAGATCTTCAATCTGCAAAACTACAACGACACGTAAGAAACTATTCGTTCTGACATTGCAAGAATACAAACACCATACATGAGAACATCAGGGCATCAAATGCAGCAGTTTAGTTTAGGGCGAGAAACATGTGACACATAATTACTTTGCCAGTTATGCAAAGGTCAAACATCACAGCGCCTGTATTTCCAAATATCCCTTGTTGTCCTGTTGGAAAACCAAATCGGTATGATACATTCTCCATTATGCAGACTTCCTAAGAGTAAACTGGTGGTGTGTCACCCAAACCTGAACTCTGGAGCACCTGCGCTCCTATAAGAAGTCATATGGTATTGGCATATATTGGGAGGTTCCAGTGCCAGGATCAGTGTCTCTTGGCGGTTCTGCTATGGGGCGGGGCTGGCTGCGGGATTAGGTGCAATGTCGCTGCCACTGGCAGGGAAAGGGTGTCTCAGAACAGCACTTCCTCCTACTAGGTTGACCGTCGTGGTGCCCCTGCTGGGAGGTTGTACTAAATTACTCGCTGGTCTTCGGAGTAAGGGAGCACTTGACCATGCTACCGGGTAGCTCCTCATGGCGAATATCTGCCCCTCAAACTGGCAGCAACTGAGCGTTCCAACGCACTGTCGGGAATTGAGTCTGAATATGGGCTGAGAGCACCAGGAAGCGCCTCAGCTCGTGCTGACCTCTGGTCCAGAAAGAGCAGTCGCAGGGAAAAAGCCAGGAGCAGACCACAGTGCACAGTACGTGCTGAGCTCTTGGGAGAGCAATTGGAGGCACAGGAGCAGAAAAACAGGTAGCAGGCCAGCCCTCAGGCAGCGCAAAGTGGCAGTTCCTCCTGCAGCCCAGCAGGCCACACAACAAAGCATGCAGCCCAGATGAGGGGTTTTCCTGGCAGCCCAACAGTACCCTGGGAAGGTCCAGCATGTAGAGCCAGCTGCATCTGGTTAAAAGTCCCACTCCGTGTCAAAAATCATGGGGCCAAAGCCCCTGTATTTCTACTCACAATGTATTTGATTTGGAGGAAACTCGAGAAGAAACTTAAATGAGCAGAACACCCGCTCTGAACCCATCTCTGGCACCAGACGTGCATTAGGAGGTAAGCAAGCCGCTTGTATTAGGGCAGGACACAGCCTATACAAATATAAGTTGCCCCACAATTCTCTCTCCCAGCCAATGAAGACCATTCAGTATGCAGATGTAACCCTGTTACAAACCAATCCTTCCTGTGTGATGGCTGTATGCACAAAGCCTAGCTGTCACTCAGCCCTAGACATGGATTGGAGTCAGGCTGCAAAGCACAAAGAGTCATAAACACATAGAAATCCCCACTTTCTAAAAGTGGTGTTTCTACAATAGTAATGAAAAATTCACCTACACCAACAAACAGGATTTATCACCACTATTCCAAACATGGCATTGCCGATCCTTTCAGATCAGAAATGGCCAGTTACAAACATATAAGGAAATTTCCAATACTAACCCATAAGAGGAGCAGCGCTCCCAGTAGTGAAAAACTAAATAGGATGTTAGTCTCTACCAGGACATGCCACATAATAAAGGCACATGTCTCACATGTGCTGTAGCTGCACATGCACCTACAGCACCCTTCCCATAGGGCTACCTAGGGCCTACATTAGGGGTGACCTATATGTAGTAAAAGGGGAATTTCAGGCTTGTCAAGAAGTTTTAAATGCCAAGTCAATTTGGCAGTTAACTGCGCATGCAGGCACTGCAGCAGCGGGCCCGAGACAGGTTTGAAAGGCTACTGTGCGTGGTGATCGCTAGTAGCATTTCACAGGCCCTGGGTATATGAATACCACTGTACAAGGGACTTACAAGTAAATTAAATATGCCAAGCAGGTGTAAACTAATCATACCATTTTTGAGGGGTGAGAGCACATGCACTTCAGCACTGATTAGCAGTGGTAAAGTGCCCAGAGTCCTAAAGCCAACTAAAAGAGGGTCAGTAAAACAGGAAGAAGGAAAAACGTTTAACTCGGAAAAAAGGGCCAGGTCCAACAGCCTACATGACTGAATTCACCCATCATCTGAAGCTGAACACAGACAAGACTGAAATTGTGATCTTCGGGAAGAGCATATCACCGGTGGCCAACAGACCTAGGACTGACACCCACCACCCACGCCAGGAACCTTGGGATCAATATCGACCGCAAACTCAACATGACTTCCCAAGTGAACACGGTCTCAGCCTCATGCATCCATACTCTGAAGATACTGAGGAAGATTTTTAAATGGTTACCTATCCAAACCAAGAAAGTCGTCAAGCAGGCTCATGTCTGCTCACCTAATTTAAATGGGTGGACATACAGGTCAGTTATCACCGCCTGTCACCACCAGGAAAACCCTAAGGAGCAGTGAAAATAGCCCCATCCAGTGGGTGATAACTCCCATGGTGTTTGAGGCTTTTTTATTTATTTATTTTTGGGGGGAAAAAGGATGTTTGACAGGCGGCTATGTTGTGAGCTGTTTGGCAAACTTAGAAAAGCATATATAGAAACCACTGTGATGGCGGTTCCTGACAATGCTTTAGAAATGACTGCCAGGTTGACGGCCATTTCTGAATTTGGCAGGCAGTTACTCCATTAGAGCAAGAGTGGCTACTTCAGTGCTCTGACGGAGTAAACTCTGTCTGCCAGTCAATAAGTCTCCTCCATAGTTTCCAGCATCTGGGCAAGCTTCTTCTGGTCAGTCCTTTAGTCCCTATTTACTCATGGCAGCCTTCTGGGCCCCAGGTCTCTCTCCAGCTTGGTCATGAATGGTTTAGTCATCTTTAGACAGCTGGGTCCTCTTGAAGTCAGGAGACCACCTGCTTTTTGTGTTCCTGATGCAGGTAAACAGGAGTCTAACCACTTGATCCTTGGACAGCAGTTTCAATCTCTGGGTGTCAGAAGGATTCAGTGGTCATTGAGTCTGTGTGCGAGGAGTTCTTCAAGCAGGAGTCAGGATTCTTCTTCTTTCAACATGGTCTTCTTCTGATGGAGTGTTCCCAGGTATAGGGATTTTCTGAGGAGATGGAGGTTCCAGATTTATCCTGTACCCTAGCCAGTACTTGGAGGAATTCTACTGCCCAATCCTATCAGTGTTCGCACAGTCCACCCCCTACTTTTTCTGAATTTTCTCACTGTCAAATTAGGCACTACCATTTCAAGGTGGCGGAACTCAGCTGCACCATGCAGGCCTTTCTTCATCTTCTTGGTTATTATCCTTCTTGAAGGGGTCAAAATTGGTTTTCCCACTCTAACTGTTTTGGAGTCTCCTGGGAATGAATAGAAGAAGCCCTTCTTGGCATCTCCAAGTCAAAATAGGTAGTGCTAAACCTGCCCTTTGTTCTACCAGTTGTTTTTATCCTCCCCAGATAGCTACCCCCTCTGCTGAGGTTCAGTTATTAACCCCCACTGACCTTTCAGGGCCGGAGGCAAGACATTGTCCTCTGAACCAGAGTTATTACCTCTCCCAGCTAAAGATGCGTAGATGCGTATTCCATCAGTGGAAGTGTGATAGGTGGCTGAACTGGTTTTCTCTCCTACTATGACTGAGGATGGCCTGTCTAGGATGGTTGTGGGAATAACCCCCACCGCTTGGCATTTTCAAATCAACAGAGCTCGTACTAAATCAGCCCTTTATTCTGCCAACAGTTCATTTCCACTCCCAGGTAGTTAATCTCTGCCAACAGTTACCATCCATTGGCCTTTCCATGTCCTGTATTCAAGCCAGTCCCCTTAAGTAGTGGGTTGTTAAGTCTCCCAGCCAGAGATGTGTATTCCAGCTCTGGAGGCGTGATAATTGTCAGAATTGGTTTTAACTCTATTCTGGCTCAGGCAGCATTTAGTGCATTTTTTGTCAAAAGCTAATTTCACCATTAAGGTCTTATTTTATGTTTAAAGTATTTTATTGAAGCAGGGTGAGGAAGGAAACAACAAAACAAACATAGAACCACAGGTGCCCCTCAGAATCAGTGCGCATGGTACATTAGATACATAAAGGCAGTCCTTTCGGCACGGTGGGCACATTCGCGCCTGGATCTCACAGCTCGCGCACCTGTGGGTGAAAACAAAAGGGGAAAAAAGAAAAGGAAAAAGGGGGAGCAACCCTGCCCCTCCTCCCACCCAGCCAACTACCCCCCAACCCCCAAACCCCCTTCCCCACCCCCTGTACTGTGCCGTCAACCACTCGCTCTTCCCCTGTGACAACCTATTATCTACCCCCACCACCAGTTGCCAGCTTGGGCCGATTAAACAGGCGGGTCTGGTGGCGGTGTCAGCCGCAACAGTCTAAGATACCTAGGGCAAGTGATTTCTTTGAATTCTGAGCATAACAAATTATGGAAGGGTGCCCACTGCTCCTCAAAAGCGTCTACGTCCCCCGCCACCACTAGGGACAGCTTCTCCATGCCAAGGACATGCCACAATCTGTGCAGCCAGCCGACAACAGTGGGGAGCGTGGCGGAGCGCCAGTGAATGAGTATGTTCTGTACTGCTGACCCCAAAGCTATCGCTGTCTGTCTACCCCTTTTAGATCTGAGAGGGTACATCAATCCATTCGGCAAACCCAGTTGGACATAGGCAGGGAGACGGGGTAGTTCTATTCCAAAGCATTTGTCAACCTCATTGAGGACCTCCTCCCAGTAAGGAGCCAGAAGGGGACAGTCCCACAATATATGAGTAAGTGTGCCAGTCTGACCACAGTTGCGCCAGCATGTCCCCGGTATTGAGCGGTCCATTTCATGTAATTTCTCAGGAGTGCGATACCAATAGGTTGTGATTTTGGTGAAGGTCTCTGTGAGCCCGGTGTGATAGGCGGAGTGGCGCGCTCGGTAGGAGATGTGCTCCCATTCAGTATGGCTCAGCACTCGACCAAGCTCCCGTTCCCACCGCTCCCTAACCGGGTTGTAGATGTGAAAGGGGGGGGGGTTGCAGCATCTTATACAAGTCAGAGATGAGCTTGGCGTCCGACGAGCGAGTCACTAGCCAGTGCTCATACGCTGTGATCGTCCGGTCTGCCGTCGCGCGCACTTGAGGCTGTAGCGCCCAGTGACGTGCCTGCATATACCGCATGCGTTCTGTCTCGGGGAGGCCATAATCCAGACGCAAGTCCTGGAAGGGAATGACACCCTCTGGGCCATATAGATGATATAAAGTGAAACATCGGGCCGCCCGCCAGTGATCATAGGCTCCAGGCTCCATACCCGGGCCAAAGTCCGGGTTACCAATCAGTGGCGTGAAGGGAGAGGGAAAGGTAGTGAGTTCGTGCTTGGTAGCCACAGAGTCCCACACACGAAGCGGGACCCGCGTCACAAAGGAGGCATAAAGGTTAGGGGGCCGATGGGCCCTTCTCAGGAAAGGCACCTCTTGTAGCGTTCTGCCTGCTACCGCCTGGTCCTGAAACAGCCAGTGTTTATCCGATTCCCACCGGCTCCACTCCACCAAATAGCGCAATTGGGCGGCCTGAAAATACTTCTGCAGGTCTGGTATCCCAAGTCCACCAGACTCCGGCGCCAGTGTAGCTATGGTCCGTTTGATCCTAGGCCTACGGCCCTGCCACACAAAACGTGCGATGGCCGACTGAGTCTCCGCGAGCCATCCTTTGGGGGGCTGTAGCGGGAGCGCCCTGAACAGGTACAGGACCTGTGGCAGGAGGGTCATCTTCACTGCGGCCACCCTGCCCAACAGCGACAACGTGCCCCTGTCCCAGCGGGCCAATTCCTCCTTGATCTTTGCACTCAAAGCTGTGTAATTGGCTGTGACCATCGCGGGGAGTGAGGGTGCCAAAAGGATCCCCAAATACGGAATCCGGTCCCCAGACCAGCTCAAGGGGAAAAGCCTCTGCAGGTCAGCTCTGGTGGCGCTAGTCAGCGAGATATCAAGGGCCGCAGAGTTCCCAAGGTTCACCTTGAAGCCCGCCACCGTAGCAAAGAGGTCCAGTTCCGCGATACATGCAGGCAGGGACCTCCGCGGGTCGTCGAGTGTCAGTATGACATCGTCCGCATAGAGGCTGAGAGCATGATGGAACTCCCCCATCCGGACTCCTATGATGTCGGGGTTCTGGCGGACCCTGTGAGCGAACGGCTCCATATAGAGAGCGAAGAGCAGAGGGGACAGTGGGCACCCCTGTCTTGTACCACGCTCTATTGGAAAGTGCCGAGAGCTGCCCCCGTTCACCCGGACTACCGCAGATGGGAAACGGTAGCAGTTGAGAATCAGGTGCCGGAACTTCTCGCCGACCCCAAACTTGCCCAGGACCTTCTCCAAATAAGGCCAGTGCACCCTGTCAAACGCCTTTTCCGCGTCAATGGAGAGGAGCATGCGTTCCCCGGGAATCCTCGAGGCCTTCTCAAGGATATGAGTCACTCTCTTCGTGTTGTCCACAGTCTGCCTGCCTGGCACAAAGCCGGCCTGATCCGAGTCGACCATGCCCGGGAGATGAAGCGCCAGACGTGCCGCCAGAATGCTAGTGAAAACCTTCAGGTCCGTGTTCAAAAGTGAGATTGGGCGGTAGGACCCGCAAGCAGTCCGATCCTTGCCCGGTTTCGGGATCACAGAGACCGTAGCCTGAAGAAATTCAGGGGGAATGGCACCCGGTTCCGAGAATGTATTAAAAAGACGCGTCAAAAGAGGCGCGAGCTCCTGGCAGAAGGTCTTGTAGAAGAGAGGGATAAAACCATCAGGTCCCGGGGCCTTACCAGTCTTGAGCCGGGAGATCGCCGTAACCACCTCCTCAATCCGGATCTCCCGCTCCGAATATTGGGCCTGATCCGGCGTCAGCGACGGGAGCGACACCGAGTCTATATAGTCCGTTTCAGCCCGTGCGGAGGGGGCCTCGCCAGCGTAGAGGTCAGCGTAGTAGTTGCGGAAAACGTCCGCGGTCTGCCCGTCCTCCGTGACCGACCCCCCCGGTAGGGGTAACTAACTCCTTCACCCGGTGCTGTTGGTGTTGCACCCTGGGCTTGTGCGCCAGGAGCCGGCCGCACCTGTCCCCACCGGTGTAATACTTGTGCTTCAGGCGAAGCACCGCGTACTCCACTCTGTCTGTGTCAAGAGCGGACAGGAGTTTCCTGGCGGCCTTCAATTGCCTCCAGACTCGGGGGCGCCCGTTTTGTGATGTACCTGTTCCAGCTCCCGCACCTGACGAGTAAGCTCGTCCCTTTTGAGCTGGCGATCTTTGTTCTCCGCCGAGGAGATAGCGATAAATTCGCCACGGAGCACAGCCTTCAGGGCAGCCCATTGCGTCGCGCGGGTAGTGTCGCCGTTGTAATTTACAAGTTGAAAGTCCGCTATGGCCGCGCGGATCTGTTGCACCGTCGATCGTCTGTGCAGTAGCGTATCCCTAAGACGCCAGACCCCCCTCGGACGAGCCACTGGAGGTAGACGGAAGGTGCCCTCCACCGGTGCATGGTCGGAGAGAGAGAGGACCCCCATGTCGGCATTCGAGGCCAGTTCGAACATCGGGCCCGTCACTAGAAGATGATCCAGCCTCGCGTAGGACTTGTGGGCATGGGAGAAATAGGAGTATGCGCGAGTCGCGGGGTGGAGGCGGCTCCACATGTCGTGCATATCAAGCTCCTCCAGTCGGGTACGAACCGAGCCCGAAAGCTCCCCCAACTGGTGGCGCCGCTGCACAGACCTGTCCAGCGTCGCATCAAAAACCACATTCAAGTCCCCCCCCAGTACAATATGCCTGTCAGGAGTGGATGCCACGTCTTCCAGCGCCCTGTGCAGAAATTGGTCCTGACGGTCATTGGGGCCGTATAGGGAGCCTACAGTAAACACCAAGCCCCCCACCTTGATCCTATATGCCAGGAGTCTCCCCTTCTGCTCCGCTACCTTCTGCAAAACCTCCCCTCTGAACCCTCTTGAGAACAAAAGCGCCACACCTGCTGTTTTAGAGGCACTGGAAGAAAAGAGTTGCGTGGGGAACTTAGGGGTGCGCATTATGGAACAATCCTTGGCCAGCAGGTGGGTCTCCTGCAGTAGGCAGATGTCGGCCTGGGAGTTCTCTAACAGAGACAGGACAGCCCGCCGTTTAACCGGATTATTCAGCCCCTTCACATTCAGAGTAACAACTTTAAGGGCCATCACGGAGGGGAACACCAGAAACGCACATGAAGGCGGGCAAGGCCCACCGGGCAAAACTCAAAGGCCACAGCAAGAAACATCATCTCACAGCGAAAGCATACTTCCCAACGGCACAGTACAGTCCCCGGACCCCAAAACACCCCAACTGTGTGGACCCCCCCCCTCCCCCCAGAACCCCGCACACCCAGCCCCACACTCCCCCCAACCCCCCTCCCCCCAGCGAACCCCCAAACTCGAAACTTTCCCCAGCAACTCCCCTTCCTCCCCCCCCGCTCCCCAAGCCATTCAGAAGCGTCATTGTCCCAGTCCGGTCCTTATCGGACAAGGCCGTGGAAAGTCGATCAAGTGGACGTCCAGCCACCACCACCAGCACCCCCGCCCCCCCCCCCCCTACCCCTAGAACCCCCGCACCTGCAATGATGAAAAAGCTAATGTAGACTCCCCCCGGAGTAAGTTCAGGCCGTCAAGGCCACATCGCCGTTCGTCGTCGCCCTGGAGGCCTCCTGGATGGCGCTCGACATGTCCGCTCGAATCGTGGGCGAGTCAGGCCTCACAGGCGGCGGGGATCGCCTCTCTCCGACCTGTCGCCAGCCGTCTCGAGTGCTTCGCCTGCGGCGAGGCGCCGGGGTGTCCGTGTCCGAAGCCGTGATCCCCAATACTCCGCAGACATCCTGGAGGGACCGAAGCTGATGCAATGTTCCATTCCACCGGAAAATCAATCGGAAGGGGTGCCCCCACGAATACTGCGTTTCGTGCTCCCGAAGGAAGTCCGTGGCAATCTTAAATGATTTCCTCTTCTGCAACGTGATCGTGGATAAGTCCTGATATAGAGCCACCAGGTGATCTCTGAAGCGGAAAGGCTGCTGCCGCCGCGCCTCGCGGAGAATCCGCTCCTTCAAGGGTAAGTCCGGCAAAAAGGCCAATATGTCCGGGAGGGGCGCCGAGGCCCTGCGAGGACGGCCAACCCTGTGCGCCCTGTCGATACGTATTTGGAAGTCCTCAGACTCCCCCAGGATTTCGCGGAATAGGGCTCCCAGGTAGGCGGCCACGTCCTCACCCTCTTCGTTGGACGGAACACCCCGGACCCTGATGTTGTTCCGCCTGGACCGGTTTTCAAGGTCCTCGGTGTGGGCCTGTAACTCGATCTGTTGTTCCCGCAGCCGTAGGACCTCTTGCTGCAAGTGGGTGATCTCCTCGTCCCTAGAATGACCAGCCGCCTCCACAGTGTTAACTCGCTCCCGCAGGGAGTCCACTTCTCTTAGGACTTCCCGGACCTCTCCGGCCACCTCCTGCTTCAAAGTCTGAAAATCCTCCCTCAAGGAGCTAAACAGGGACTCCAGGAACGACCGGGTCACTGGGGGCTCTCCGCCGTCAGCGCCCCTGGAGTTGGCCGGGGGGCTCGGGGCAGGCTGGCCCACACCGATGCGCAGGGCACCGCGCCCCAACATGTCCGGCAAAGTCTGATCGCCTCTCCTCTGCCCCCTGGCATTCGACATCTTGGAGAGGTGGGAATCGCCGACGTCCACAGCTCGGCGAGTAGGCGCCACAGGCCTGGGCAGCTGAGCAGCAGAAGCTGGCAGGTCCCTCAGTCGCTGGTAAGGGAGCACTGCAGTCCAGAGGCCCCGGTCGAGGCCGGGCGGCTGCTCCGAGTTCTTCAAAATGGCCGCCCGTTACAGGCAATGGGGCCAACGCCCAGGAATCGAGGCCGAGCCCCGTCACGGGACCACATGCAGGGCGTACAGTCAAAGGGCAGGCTCGCAGGGCGCGAGGCAACCAGGGCCGGCTCGCCGGGATGTGCAAACACGCTGGAAGCACGACCTCACTCCGTTGCGGCCAGGGGGGGACCGGAGCAGCCACGTGGGGTAGGCCTTCTCGAGCCCCGGTCTTGCGTAGTTGCCGTAGGTCGGCTACGCCTCCGCTGCCACCGTCTATTCAGCTCCGCTCCGTCGACGAAGGCCGCTTCGGCACCCACCCAGGCGCCGTGTCACGGGCACTCCGGCAGGCCACTCGCAGTCGCTGGATCACCTCGCCGGAACACAAAGCCTGAAGGTCTCGTGGCTCTCGGGCCTCTCGTAGGTCTCTCAGCGGGCACCGCCACGGTCGGCGCCCGAGCGGAACCACCGCCGCGGCGGGACAACTGGGGCTCACCGACTGCTCTGCACCACCACGGGGATCACCAGGTGTGGTAGCCGCCCGATCTGGGGGAGATCAGCGGCTGTGAGCGGTGCAGGGTTTCCAGGGGCTCGGGAGCTCTCAGCAAGTGCGTCCTCTCAGCCCGCCATCTTGGCCACACCCCACTAAGGTCTTATTTTAAACACTAAGCAGGAAATAACTTGGAAGCCCTCTTCTACGCTGAGGTAAAAAATAAAGATTTCAATCCCACCTATGCCTATTAGAGAAAAATCTAGCCAGGCCTACAGAGTGAAATAGCTTTGGTTTTTGTTGGGAAGGAAAAGTCCTCTGCATGTTAATGGACGTGCAACCCTGCCCTGAGTGTCCAACTGTACTGATGGGTGGGTCCCTGATGCTGATTTTTATTGTTATAGGCAAACACAGATCCTATGTGTGCACCATGACCTAGGCCTGGCTCATGGATTCTGGTCTTGTTGGACCAGGAGAGTTGCCCAGAGCATTAGCCTAACAGTGGTGGAAGGCGACTGTCTTTACCAGGAGTTCTGCAGTATGAGTGCAGTGTTGGCAGTGTACTGTGTAATGCTTAATGGGGTGAACCGATCCTTTTTAACCTGTGTAACTAGAGTGAGGCCTAAAGGCTTACTCACTTTTTAAGGTTCTTCTACTGTGTACTTAACTCACCACCCTTGACTACATCAAAATGGTGTAATATGCTACGCAACACAGAAGTGGTGTATCTGTGCTGTGTGTATGTGAGCCTCTTGAGGGTGCCATACATGGATGCGGTACTCAGTAGGGCATACATGTGCTTGGGTGTATGTGTACCTGCTAGTGGTGCAATTCATGAAGTGTGCAGTGCATGCAGGTTGAGAGCATGTTCGGGTGTATGTGTGCCTGGAAGTTGTTTAGTACATAAAGGATACAGCAAGCGGTGTTGACCTGTAGGTCACCAAAAGCAACAAGGACGGAGAGTGGTTCAACCCCGTTGAATGAGTGTGGACGCCGTGAGAGCATGATCACCAAAGTGTAGGACCAAGAACCTGGATTGTTCTAGCCATTCCCCCAGGCCCCTATCAGAACCATGGGCCGACACCACAAAACTATTACTAAACCTATTTTATTCATAGTCCTTCTTCCGTTTCCGTTTTTCTCTACACAGCAAAGGCAGTTTTCCATGTCCTGTGTTACTACAGTACATTAAAACTGCAGCCTAGCCAGAGCACAGAGATGCTCCTGGCAGAAATATGTTACTGTCACATAGTTGGGTGATGTTCAGTACACTACAGTCCACGTATAGCATTTAGCTTTATAAGCCATTCATGCATTTTAGACACCATTTATAAAGGATTGATTAAATGGGCCAAATCAGGAGTTCCAATGTACAGCACATGTTTAGAAGAGAAGCATATGTAATTTACTACTGTTTAGCAGTGGTAAAGTGACAAGAGACCTAAAGCTAGTGAAGTATGGTGCAGAAAAAGGTGAAACATCTGGGGCGACCATGCAGAAAAGACACATTTTGTGGCAGTTTTAATGGAAAACACCTTAAATGCACAACATTGTGGTTTGGAAATGGGTCCTCCTTTTTGGTATACATTTTGGTAGCAAAGAACATCATAAATGTAGAAAATCCAGCTAATTTTTACAATACCAATATGCATGGTCTTTTTGTGCATACTGTTCAGATATGTAGTAAAAACAAACAAACATTGACAACGCCAATATGTCTGGCCTTGACTGCAAGCCTTTTGGCTCAGTCAAAGTTTTGTTTGATCATATTTTTTGTAAATGTTTAGTGATTGGGAGCTGCCGTGCACTTGCCAATATAAAGGAAAAAACAGTTAAAAGTAAAAATAGTTTTTGGTATCAAGAAGCACACAATGACATAGTAGACTCCGGCACTAATAGAAATTACTTTGTGGGTGGATATACTCCTTGTGCAAGAGTAAAATGCTGTCACTCACAGTAGGACAAAGTTAGTTATTGGCTGAAGTAAGCTGATCACTGACCCATGCTGTTTGCTGTCAGGGGGTGGAAGAAAGTTGAATGACCAATGGATGAAAAGGATTGGCTGAAAGCTACTATTAAGAAAGGGGGGGGTCTCAGTTCAACATCCAGTCCTCTCTATCCAGCATCTTTCTAAAAATTGCCTTTAAACATTTTGGGCCATATGTAGGTGGCCCAATACCGGTCAGCAATGGTGAAATTCGTTACATTTCACTGTTACCAACCGCTATTTAGGCATTTGAGATGTAGGGAGGATTCAGTATTAAGGAATCGGTAAATACCGATTTCTTATGGCCTTGCATTAAATTGCAATGTAGGTAGCACATAAAACAGTGCACCTCAGCCTTAAGGAATCGCTATTCACCCCCAACTCCAAGTTGGTGGTAAATAGCGATTTCCTTTCAAAAAGCATTTTTTTTGCTTTTTGAAATGTGCCATGTGGCACACATCCATGCCCTTAGGGCATGCATGTGTGCCACATGTGCACACATGTACATCTCAGGGGTGCAACAGGGTGTCCTTTGGACACCCTGGTACCCTTGAAATGCCTACTGAATCGATAATGCAGAATGTCTTCACATTCATTCCTATGGGCCTCCAGGCCCATAGGAATGAATGGGTAGGTATTCGTTATTACCGAATCTCAATTACCGATTCGGTAATAGCGAATATTCAGAACTCAGTATTTTTTACCGAATTCTTACCTACATCTGAAATACCAAATCGGTAAAATTCGGTGTTTAGGAATCGGTATTTCCAAGTTACCTACATCTAGCCCCTAGTCTGTTATTTGAGCACAGTTTTAGAAAAGGCTTTAGTTAAACATGCACACCACCTTAACCCCTTCGCTGCGGGGCTAATTTCCCCACAGCGCGGGGGGAGGGGGGCCGCGCACGGCGCCGCTGTGCTCATGACGAGCCCAGGCTCGTCATGCAGCACGGTACTCGTGTGCTGGTGACGAGCCTTGGCTCGTCATGACCACGCCCGCGCAATGGAACGCTCAGCACAGCGGGGAAATTAGCCCCGCGTGTGAGCGTTCCACGGCTCATGACGAGCCCAGGCTCGTCACCAGCACACGAGCACCGTGCTGCATGACGAGCCTGGGCTCGTCATCAGCACAGAAGGGGTTAAAGATACCCATTGCCTTCAAGTATACCTACTATGTTTACAACTACTGTAGGATTATTTCCCTGTAATGTAGCTTCATCCGTCTCCTGTTGAGGGTCTAGGTCGAGTAGGTTGTAACATGCCATAGTTCCTACATGATTGCTGATGCAAAGGCCTACACAATGACTAGAACTGCTTCAATGTCCCCACATTTAATATGCAAAAGATGGAGCACCTAAAGCTTTGTAACGGACTATGGCCTCCTACTGTTGTAAACCAAAACAGTTTTTCAAGGTGCTGTGTATATTCTCACAGTATATCTAATTGAAAATGCTGGAAGCGTAGCAATTTTGGGTTAGGGTGAAAAGGATGGTATATGTTGGGGAGGTGGGATTTCTATCTTTTAGGGAATTTTACCAAAAATTATTTACTATTTTGTCACGTTTCAGTGTCATTCTATTGTGGACCTTGACAAAAAACATCCTTGAGCTACAAAACTGATGTTTAGGCCCTCATTATGATGTCTGGTGAACCACCACCTTATGCCACATTACGATGCAAGCGGTCGGAGCGAAAATGTATGTGGGGACCGCCATTTTCGACAGGATCAAGTTGAAGATTTCTAACCCTACTACGGAGGTGGTGCCTGAATAGACACTGCCGTAGTGATTAGGATATCCCTTTCGGACTGCCTGTTCATGGCGGTCCCACTGCCATGAATAGGCAGTCATAAAGAGACTTTGGGGGCTCCAAGCAGGGCCCCTGTCCTCCTTGGGCTACTGGTTCGTGGCCTGAGAGACCCATGTAGTGCTCCGCTATACATGGTGCCTGGCACACGGTGCATGGATGTGCACAAAATGCTGTTTTCTAGTGCAGCGTGTCCTGTGGCCCTTTTCCTGGGCCGCAGCACAAGCCGCACTAGAATACAGCATTTTACGCTTGTCCGACCACCATCGTAATGAGACCCTTAGTTAGTTGTGTCTCCTAATATTGCAGTTTGCCCAGCACAATAGGGAAGGGATATTGCTTTTCAGATTCTAAGACACTTGAAGAAGCAAAGCGACTTAGTCATTTTTGGTCCCAGCCTTAAAATCAGTTTTGATTTTTTGACCCCACTGTTTATCCCCCATTTAAAGAAGTGACGTGGCAGCTTTTGTTTCTCACACTGTTAGAACTTCAGCCATCTGTAGGTCTCCCTGCTGCCACTTTTATTTGCTTTATGATTTTTAAATATGTGGCTGACAAATATCAAGAGTCTAATGCTTGTACAGTCTTGCCCAATCACATGGCCGCTTATTAGTACTTTTGAAATGATGTGCTTTTCTGAAATGTTTGCAGTAGTTTATGGACATATCTCATAACCCCTCTGCTGCACCATTAACTGTGACCCTGGCCCTCAACGGTATCAGAAGATAAGTTGCCGCTATTCACTGCTCTACACGTATAGCGCCCCCTTTGTGACAGAGATGTGCCACTCTGTCGAACCAATGTCCAGCATGATGCAGAGTACCAAAGGGTCCGTGTTCAATGGGAAGAGCCTGTTTGTCGTCATTATCTATGATCATCAGGCTTGTAGAGAATAAGTGCTTGATTTAGAGTTTGGAGGAAACTGGATTTCCTCCAGTTTATTGGGGAAACTCCAAAGATCCACTGGCTTAGCTTCCTCCACCATACTAACCCTGTGAGGGAGAGTATTTAGCCGATATGTAGCATTTCTTTCCGAAATATAAGCCTTCACAGTTACAATCGTTTGTTCGCTTTGAAAATTTTGGAGTCCAAAACGTTGCCAAACTAGTGTTTTTACGTATTTGTGAAAGAGGAAGATGAGTCATTCTGTTGCAATTTAATGGCATCACTATTTCAAATACTATAATACTATTTCCTATTTGCTTTAGTTTTTAAATATTTGTCCGACAAATATCTTCAGCGTCTGAAACAGCAAACCACTGAAGACCCAGAAATACTGCATACGAGTAGCAACAAAATTGGTATGTATTCAACTTACTGTAGTCCATTTTCTGACCGCAGTTTAATCCATATGCAACCTTTTTGGTGTAACTCATAATTCTGTGTGTCATTTGCTTGTCCTTGATCACTTCTCCCATATAACTAGTTACAAGACTGCAGGGAGGTTAAGGCCAGAACCAGGTGATTAGATCTATTTAGTTTGGGACTGGGTGTGGCCATCTGGTTCTCGACCGGTTTATAATCTGGTTATGAGTTTTTCTCTTGGGGGACTTATTAAAATAAAAGACTGTTAAAATAGTCTATTCACACCGTCATATTTGGAGTAGTGAATGAATCGTTATTAGCATAGTGGTGCTTACAGTACTAAGGAGATCTAGGCCATAAGCCATGCCTACTTTTTCTACAATTTTGATGTGGGTAATGGAACAAGTTCAAGTGTTGCCAGGTACTGTAATAGGAGGTATATTTTCTGTATGGCGCCCACCACCACAAAACTGTTTTGATGCTGTTAAAATATAGCTAGTTATTTAAAAAAAATGTTTATTACTTTTTATTGGTTACAGATTAAAGTCAAAATCATGTGGTTACAAATTCCTTCTTGTCCCACACAGCACAAATCTCTTTACAATAAGTCATAGTTAACAACTGTACATTTATCACATTTGAAATAGGCAAATCTATGTCTGACTCTGTCTGGGGTGGGTGCAAATGTTCCCTCTAAGGGTGTTCCAAGGTCCCCATATTCGTTCCCATTTCTTGGGGCACCCTCTGTATATATGCTGCCCTTTCCGCCACCATCGCCTCATCTAAATCTACTCACCATTCTTGGTACACTAGACATGTTTGGGATCCCCGGTATTTGGCTATGTTTCGCTTGGCAAACATCATGCCCAACGTCACCCAGTCTTGTGCTGCATGGTTAAGGTCAGTCGGTTCCCAGATATTTAGGGCACATCTCCTGGCTTCAGCCATAACGTGTGGTAGAATGTTCCTACTGCCCCCATTGCCTCAAACAGAGTGTATTCTCCGTCTTTCCTATCTTGTATAAGGTCACTCTTGTGTAGTAGATGCAATGCAGTGTTTTTAATTGTACTAGTCTTAATTTGAAGGATATTGCCACTTCTCGTGGGCAGACGATTGCCTCTTGCCAGTCTGTATCATCTAGGTCCCCTACTTCGGCCTGCCACTTTCCATGAGGGGTTGTGTGGGGTCTGGTTGATTATTGATCATTTTTAGGTCTCAACCTCTGCCAATGTGCTTGCGCATTGCAGAAGTCGAGACTTATAGAGGTGGATCCACAAAAGCTAAACCAAGCGGATTGCGCAGAGTGCATGTGCCCGTGCACGCGCTTGCCATTTGCTTCCCGAGCCGCCTGCCTCGCATCATTGCACCACAGCAATGCCGAGAGCTTCCCTTCAAAGGGATCCGCTCCCCCGCCCCCTGCTTCACACGTCAAGGCACACGCGCTAGCATTCACTCGTTTTGGCCAGGCTTTGCCAATGCTTGTATTTGTGGCAGTTTTGTGTAGAATTGTATTTCACTGCTAAAGATAACCACTTTATAGATATAAATCACTTAAATGCACGAAGTCTTTGCTATAAATGCCCGGAGTATTTGCTCTCTCGCGTACCCATTCTCGCCCCCTCTGAATTCCAAACCAAACACTGAATAGAACATCCAAGCTCCTGCCTGTCCTAACGGGGACTCGTCTCCTAAGAAACCCCAGTCTTAACAGAGCGCCTCTAACAATGCCTGGCAACACAGACGGCGACGCCAAGAAACAATCACATTCAACAATCGCACCACGTTACGAGGCAGGGCCAGCCCAGTGTCTGAGCTCTGCCCCAAAATGTAATAACAGAGGGTGATACTGTCTACACATCTCAAACACATGTCGTCCAGATGTAGAAGCAAATCTACATAAAACAAAACAGCAGCAGGATAAGCTTCCTAAAAATCCAATATCTGTGTGACAGTCTGGTAAGCACAGAACACTCCAACATCATTCGAGGGACTACTTAGTTATAACTGACATTTAAATGAGAACAGCTCAAGAGACATATTTACAATACATGAGGTATTTCATGATATTAGGACTGCACATCTTGGGCTTTTAACAACACCAGACCTGTTGACAGCTCTCACAAACGCATGCCTCAGCATTTGCTTGGTCTGGTGACTTAGTGGACTAATGCTGTAGGGGCTGCTGTTCGACAACCACACACACACATGATCACACACACACAACACCACACACACAACCAAACAACAAACAACCACACACACAACCACACAGCCCCACAACCACACACACAACCACACACACAACCACACACGCAATCTCACACTCACACACACACACACACACACACAACCACACACACACAACCACACACACACACACAACCACACACAACCCCACAACCACACACAACCCCACACACACACACAACCACACACACACACACAACCACACACACACACACAACCACACACAACCACACACACACACACAACCACACACAACCACACACACACACACAACCACACACACACACACACAGCCACACCGTCAGTGCACGCTTCCACCAGGCACACACACCACCAGCCATCAGTGCATGTTTTCACTGGGGACAAACACCACCAGCCATCAGTGCACGCTTCCACCAGGCACACACCACCAGACGCCCGTGCACGCTTTCACCAGGCACACACACACCACCAGCCATCAGTGCACGCTTTCACCAGGCACACACACACCACCGGCCGTCAGTGCACGCTTTCACCAGTTATACACACCACCAGCCGTCCGTGCGCACTTCCACCAGGCACACACCACTAGCTGTCCGTACACACCACCAGCCATCAGTGCACACATCAATTGTTAACGCATCCACAATTAACTATTGTAGCAATCGCAGTATGGCGCACTTTACCTTTAAACATATACATCTAAAGCGCAGCATGCCACCATTGCTACAAAAATAAATACACATTTTTTTGGCCTACAATTTATAGACTTTTGTTGCAATTGGTGTTGCAATATTTAGCAATGCCAATAGCTCAAACTTAATTAATGTGAGACCTATTGCATTGCAAATGCTTGTTCGAAAGGTGAGGGAAATTGCTTTCTTGTCCATATATTCTGTTAGAAGCATATCCTCTAACGGGGAGGCCTCTGGGAGCGGAGTTCCTGCTGGAATAGCTGCTATCAGCGCATGTCTTATTTGAATATACCTTAATATTTCTGTGGGAGCTAGCTCATATTGCTTTTGAAGGTGGGCGAATGTGACCACTGTGCCGCCACTCCATAAATCGCCCACCGCTGTGATGCGGATAGAATCCCAGCGCCTGAAGCCTTTGGTAGCGCCTAGTTAGTCTAGTCGTTGTGTTTCCCATAACGGGGTCAGCTGCATTATAACACCGTCCCATCCCAATGTTTTAAGCGCTATGTGCCAAATTCGAACGGTGTGTGCTGTAGGCCCCAATTATGGTGATTTACGCTTTGTGGAGTAGGCAGCCCTCATTACACCTTCCTCTCCTATCTCTGCCTATCTGATCTGAAGGCTGGATCGGTTTGCGGGACATGAAGCCATTGAATAATTATGATCAATTGAGATGCCCAGTAATATATTTGGAAGGGCAATGCCGCCATCTTCCCATCCCTTTAGTAATTTATTAATGGCTATTCGGGCCAGTTTCCCTTCCCAAAGCAAGTTAGTCACCACCGACTCAATTTCATTAAAATAGTGCGGGGGAACCAATTTTGCAGGGCATAGAGGAACTTAGGGAGTGCCATCGTTTTGAAAAGTGCGTCTTTTCCAAGCAAAGTTAACGGTAGGGATTGCCAGTGTTTTGCATCTCGTCGGAGTCTTTCCAGAGGGGGAAGGAGTTTTTTTCCCATAAATTCCTCCGGAATTGGCGTAATATGAATTCCTAAGTATTTGAAGCCCCCGTTTGTTATTTGTAGAGTGCACCCCCTGGGGAGTTTCGGCGAGGGGCCATGAAAGATAGAGGATTGATTTAGTCCAATTGATAGTGTAACCAGAATACGTGCCATATATTTCACAAATGTTTAGGATCCTGTCGAGGGAACACCTGGGGGACGCCATATATAATAGCAGGTCATCCGCATCAGGGCTCGAAAAATCCCCAAAATTGTACTAGTCCTGCAGGACTAGTACCTTGAAAAATCCCCTCGACCTAACTGTAACCTACTTGACCTCCGTCTCTGAAAGCGAAGCAAATGTGACAAGATAACAAGATTTAAAGGCATCTTTATTGCTCATTACCTTTGTGAGCAATAAAATGCCTTTAACTCTTGTCACATTTGCTCTGTTTTCACAGACAGAGGACAAAAGTTATTTTGTCTTCCTACTCGCCCGAAAGGGCGAGTAGGACCTAGAAACAGCTCGACCTTGTTAAATTTAGCTCTCAAATGCGAGTGGTCGAGTGGATTTTTCAAGCCCTGTGCATTAATGATATGCGATCTTCCCATCCCGCCGCCCAATGAAGTCCACGGATAATAAGGTCTCCTCTTATCCAGGCTGCCAGTGGTTCTAGTATAAGGGCGAACAAAAGCAGGGACAGGGGGCATCCTTGACGCGTTCCACACCCTAGGGGAAAGGCGGTAGAAACATGGCCATTTACAGACACATGAGCTAGGGGTTTCGTGTAAGTAGTTTGACCCAGGCACAGAATTTGGGGCCGAAGCCCATATGCTTAAGGACAGCAAAGAGGAAGGGCCACTCAACCATATCAAAGGCCATATGCGCGTCTAAAGATAGGATGACAGCTGGTTCCTGTATGGTAGGTATACAAGCCATGACACTATTTAGGCGTCTCAAATTAAGGGTGGTGTTCCTTCCCAGCATACACCCTGATTGGTCCAGGTGTATTAGTGTATGGAGATAGGATATCAATCTAGCCACAAGTGTTTTAGCGAGTATTTCAGCATCCGCATTAAGCAGGGATATGGGGCGATAAGATGCGCACTCCCAGGCTGGCTTTCCGGGTTTATAAATGGCTACTATCGTTGCCGTGCGCCAGTCTCTAGGGAGTTATCCTGCTTCCAGGCTGGCATTGTACATAGTTAATAGGTGCGGCAGCATAGTGGTTGCCGTTTTTCTATAGAGCTCAATGAGTATACCATTGGGCCCCAGTGCTTTCCCAGATTGTATAGCTCCTATGGCTAGTAGTAGTTTGTCTGTCGTAAGGTCTGCCTCAAGTGTCTGGGCATCCTCTGACGACAGTTTGGGTATTCTGATATGTTTTATGAAAGCTTTTGCTTCTTCGACCATTAAAGAGGAGGTCGATGTGTAAATGTTCCCATAGTGTTGTGTTAGGGCATTCACTATTTTCTGCGGGTCAGTTATGGTCTCTCCACCATCCACTTGCAGTTGCACCACCCACTGGCTAGCCCGTTCCCGTTTGTCTAACCAGACCAGTTTCCCGGCTTTATCCCCTACCTCATAGATTTTATGTTGCATGGCACGAAGTCTAGCCTTTGCGTCCTCCCAAGCGTATTCCCTATAGCCTTGTTTTTTCAGATTGAGATCATGAGACGTGTCTACAGTAGGAGTGAGGGCGTGAAGCTGCCCCGCTTGGGCCACTTCCTGTTCAAGAGCCTCGATTTGTTTTCTTTTGCCATTTTTATGGCCCGAGAATAAGGAAATGGCTTGGCCCTGAAGAACCATCTGATAAGCTCCCAAGAGAGTTATATGGGAGGTAACCTAGTGCTCATTTTCTTGAAAATATTGTTGTGTAGTGAGAGCTATGCCTTTCCTGATCTTAGGGTTGATTAGGAATCCAGGATATATTGGGAAGGTTCGCCGTCCGGCTACGACGCGGCGTGTGTATCTCACGACTATGGGAGAGTGATCAGAAATACCCCAATGTAGATGAGTAATGTCTAGTATGTGCCCCAAACTGTCCGCCAGTGTGAGTATGCAATCTATCCTAGAGAGGTTGTTATGTACCCCAGAGTAGAAGGTGTACTGTCGCTCCAAGGGGTGGTGGAAACGCCAAATGTCTATGAGGCTGAGAGCCTCCAGGAACTCCGCAAATCGGGAGGGTGTATCACTTTGCTCTCTAGGAGGCTGACACTCGAGCATACTCTCTATAGTGGCATTAAAATCTCCGCCTATTATAAGTTCTGTAGTAGGGGATCTCTGTGTATAGTCCTAATCTAGTGAATAGTCCCGCCCATGTGCGCGGACCCCGGCAATCAAAAATAATCTCTTAAGTTGTCAAATCATGCAGAAACTGCAAAGACACTTAGGAGAGAATTTAAAGACACATAATGCAACCTATATCCACAGGCTACACTGTCCAGTACTTCAACTAGAAAGTCTACCAAACAAAACCACACATAACACAGCCTGCCCAGTTTTTTTTCCATAGAGAAACTTGCCTCTACCAGAAAAAGACTCTGGAATCATAGAGAGGAAGGCATGGACAGACAAGCCCCATAGGCTGCCATTATGTGGCTTAAATAGGATACTGTGCCTTTAAGAGAACTTTCCAGAACTTTCTCCCAGAATGCACAGCAGGTCCCTTTTACTTTCAGTTCTTTTTTCCGGCTCCTGCTAACAGGACCCTGGCATTGAGCTTTCCTTTTTTCAAGGGTTTATATTGGATTTAAGTTAAATTTTTGATAAAAGTGTTTGCAATTTATATTCTTGGTGTTTCCCTTCTCTCCTGTGTGTTTGTCAGGCTTTTTAGGGCTCTAAAATGCCTGCTCTTTTCGACAAATGCCCAGCATATGGAAGGAAGAAGGCCAAAACTGATCCACACGACGTCTGCATTATTTGTCTCCCTGAAGCACATGTCCTTGAAGACTGTGACATCTGCCAAAACCTCTCAGCGAGGACCCTGAAGGAAAGGCTGAAGATTGGGCTTCAAGGCCTGGAAGAGAGACGACTGCAGGCTGCAGGTGGGTCTGGGCAGGCTGGGAAGGTTCCCTCTGCCTCTGCTGAGGCCTCTGGGGGCTCCCCAGAGGCAGGAAGACCAGCAAACGGTCCCGGTCTCTGTTGGCATCGATTGCATCGACGACGTCGAGAGGGATGACGGCGGTGTGTTCCCCATCTCCCCGGTGCTCCGGGTCGAGACGGCGTGAAGATTCGACATCGAAGAGCCTGATTAGGCCTCCGTCGAAACCACTGTCTACGACGTCTTCGTTGTCGTCGACATCAACGTCGAGCTATCGACGTCGAAGGAGAAGCCACAGGCGTAGGCGCTCGTCGTCGAAGAGATATTGCCGGTCGCCGTCGAGAAGATGGCCGGCGTCGAGGGGATCCTCGGCGTCGAGGACCTCGAGGAAGAGGACGGCGTCGAGGAGGTGTCGACGCTCGTCGTCGAGAATGGAACGGTCGCGTCGCGGAGGCGGCGTTTGCCGTCGAGGAAGAAGAGTTCGACGTCGCGGAGGCGACGTTCGACGCCTGGTCACGGAGGCGACATTCGACACCGGAAAAACGACGTTCAGAGTAAGAGGTCGGCGTCGAGGAGTCGTTCTCACTCCCCGAAGCGGCGCAGAACTCGGCGCAGAAGGAGTTCTGCGCCAGGAGTCACGCTGAGTCTGGTGGAGGGCGCCGGAGGCGGCGATCACATACTGGAGGGACTGGTTCGCTGTCCCCTCCTCCGAAGAAGTCACCGGGCTCGGTGTACTCGGTGGTATATACACCTCGGCCGAAGACGCCTCCTCCCCCTATACCTAAGGAGGATCCTCCCGTCAACCCTCCTCTACCACCACTTCCTCCCTCAGGACAGCCACCACCACTGCTCCCGCCGCATGGGCCCGCCCCTCGGCCGGAGATACCTCCTGTCCCTCCGCCAAGATCGGTGTCACTACCTCCTCTTCCTACACCACCTAAGGGGACTCCTAAACCAAGATCCCAGGATAGGCCACGGAAGACGCCTCCACGGAAACCTGCGGAGCGCCCACAAACCGGTAGGTCGCGCTCTCGCTCCAGGAGGAGGGGGCGATAGCGCAACAGGTCGTCCACGAGGTCGAGACGCCGCCATAGGAGGCACAGATCTCGATCTCACACAAGGTCCTCAGGGACCAGGGACTACTCTCCAACTTTGTCGGGATCGCCGGACACAAGGGTGTCGCCGGTTGATGACCTGGTGGCGTTTCATGATGTCCTATTGAGAGGCGCTGCCAAATTGGGCATATCCTTGACGGTGCCCACGCCCAAGACATCGGTTATTTTCGAGACACTGCACCAGAAACAACTTTCTCGTCCACTACTACCTCTGGTGCAGGGCCTGGAGGAACCGGCCATGGACCTTTTTCTCACCCCGGCGGTGACTAAGGCGGCCCCCTCAAGATTACAGAAAAAATACCGGGCTCCCGATTCGGATCCGGCTTTTCTGGGGGTGGAATCTCCTCCGGATTCTGTGATTGTGACAGCGGCCCGCAAACAGCATGCCACCACCCCGTCATCCACAGTCCCCCCAGACAAGGACTCTAGATGGATGGATTCAGCTGGAAGGAAAGTGTGTGGAACATCGGCGACCTCTATGAAGGCTGCGAGTGCCACGGCTTTGTTGGGACGCTACGACCGCGCCCTCTGGGACTCCCTCCAGCAGTTTGCGGAGCACTTACCTCGCGAGAAGCGGGAAGATTTCCAGGAAGTGTTAAACGAAGGGATGCTGGTAGCGAATCAGATTATCAGCGCTGCAGGAGATTCATCCCTCTTGGCGGCGCATGGCTTTTGCCATGGGATTAACCAGCGACGACATGCCTGGCTCCGCCTTACGTCACTGAAACCAGACACACAGCAAAGGGTTGCCAATCTTCCATTCTCTGGCGAAACCCTATTTGGGAAATATGCGGATGACGAAATGGCCCGCATGAAGGCGGAGGCCAAAACACTCACGGCTGTGGGTCTAGAGAAGCCCAAAGAAACGAAGAAATCGTACCGCCCGTTCCAACGGCGGTTCGGTGGACAGGGCAGAGGACGTGGCCAAGCTTCGGGACAGTCACAGCAACAACAGCAGTTCCGTAAGCCGTTCCAGAAACGCCCTAAGGGCAGAGGAGGCCAACAGTCTGCACCAGCGACCAAAGGCATGGCCGGATCTAGGCCCTGAGCTCTTACTTCCCCCGGATCCGTTACCCATTCCGGTAGGGGGAAGCATCCAATTTTTTCTGGCAGAGTGGAGAATAATTACTCAGGACAAGTGGGTGCTGACTATTGTTTGCAATGGATACAGTCTTCGGTTCACCAGCCCGCTTCCAGCAATTCCACCGGTCAGCTCGCAGTTTCAGCTGCGCGAGCTCCAGGCGGAGGCAGATATCCTGTTAAGGAAAAGGGCGATAGAAGACGTACCTCTGTCTCAGAGAGGAAGAGGTCTGTACTCCCGGTTCTTCCTGGTTCCCAAGAAGGACAAGAACGAGCTCAGGCCCATTCAGGACTTGCGACAGGCAAACAAATGGATTCGCAGGGAGAAGTTTTGAATGCTGTTGTTGCATCAGATTTATCCTCAGTTGCAACAGGGAGACTGGCTATGTGCTATAGACCTTCAGGATGCGTACTTCCATGTGGCCATTGCACACAAGCACAGGAAGTTCCTGCGGTTCCAAGTCGGCGCCAATCATTATCAATACACAGTACTCCCATTCGGACTAAAGTCTGCGCCGAGAACATTCTAGAAGTGCATGGCGGTCGTAGCAGCACACCTGAGGAAGAACAAGGTGTTTGTCTACCGGTACCTGGACAATTGGTTGATCAAGGCATCCTCCTTCTCGGAAGCTCAAGCACACTTCCAGAAGACGTGCGTTCTCTTGAACAAGCTGGGGTTGCACATCAACATGTCCAAGTCTGTCCCGTCTCCGGTCCAATGCATACAGTTCTTGGGAGCCTCCATCAATACGCTGTCAGCAAGCGTGTCTCCTTCGGAGGAGCGACGATTATCACTCCTTCGGAAGGCTCAGGCTCTTATGACCACTCCATCTACAACAGTGAGGACGGGGTCTTCTCTACTGGGATCGATGGCCTCTTGTATCTTCCTGACGCCACACGCACGGCTGCACATGAGACCGCTGCAGGAGTGCTTGGAGGACCAGTGGGATCAGAGGAAAGGATCTTGGGACGACAAGATACGACTGTCTCTGCATGCTCTTCAGTCTCTGAAGTGGTGGTGTTCAGCGGAGAATCTCCTCAGAGAGGTTCCCTTCCAGAAGGACATTCCCTCGCAGACTGTCGTGACTGATGCTTCTCTCCACGGGTGGGGGGCGCTCTCCGGATACCTACAGATTCAAGGAACGTGGTCCCCGATGGAGGCCACGTATCACATCAATTTCCTGGAACTCAGAGCGGTTCACTTGGCACTGAAGGCCTTTCTTCCGTCCTTTCAGAACTCTCTGCTTGTACAGACGGACAATACGACCACGATGTATTACCTCAACAAGCAGGGGGGTTCGAGATCACGCACTCTGTCACAAGAGGCGCAGGCGATCTAGCACTGGCTTCTGGCCAGAGGAATGACGATAACGGCTACCCATCTGCCAGGTGTGCAGAATGTTCAGGCGGACGCACTGAGCATACTGATTCAGGAAAACCACGAATGGGTCATAAATAGGCTTTCCTGTTTTCAGTTTCTATTTTTGGTGAATTCTGGTGGTGTTTTTTCAGTGTTTTCCAGTGATTTCAATACCTCAAAAAAACAGTGCTATTAAGTGGTTACTCATTTTCGCGCAATAATAAACAACTGAAACGGTGTTTTACCGGTGTTTATGGAACGCTTTGCTTTTTTTTATTGCGTCATTTCTTCATTGATGCATGGTATATAGACTATGTACGTACAGTGTATATGAGGTCCGAATACATTTTTACAAGTCGAAAGTGAGCACTTTCTGAAATTTGCCTAAAAAGGGTGACTCTGCAAGGCACACCTCTTGAGCTGCGGGGTACAGAAATAACCTTTTGGAAATGAGAGATTTCTGGGGGCATTGTAGGCAAGGCAGGCAGTTCTCATAGTTCATTTAGAATCAATGTGTTGTCATTTGAAGAAAGTGAGAGCTGGGTGACATGTTCATGGTTTTGGGCACTCCTCACAAATCACGTAGCATGATGGCACGGCTGTGAGTAAAGCTAGGCTGATTTTCACTGCTGTTTTTTCCCCTCTGAGATTTATATACTGCTAACTCGACCTGAAGGTATTTAAGCGCTTCATATGAGCACCTGTTGCGTTACACAAGGGCACATTCATTTTTGTTAAGGACGGTAGATTACGTGATTTACCCAGAAACAAAATCATTTTAATAATACAGTTGGTGACAAATATACTGTAGCATTTGTATTTGACTATGTATGTTATTAACAGTTAAGCGGACGTTTTTGTGTAGGGACTTTTAATTGGCTAATATTGACTATGGGTTCTTTACATGGAGAGGCGCCTGTGGTCAAAAGAAAATGACGGGAGAGGGAGAAAATATGTTGTATTATTTCTTAATAAAATGTCACGGTCATTTTAGTTTAGTATGTCTATCGCAGACAGTCTTGTCGTTTCAAAGAGGAATTGTTTTCTTTTTATTTGTCTGTGTATAAAATGCAACTCTTTTCACCTAGTTGAAGTTTTAAGGGTTTCTTTTAACTTTCTAAACAAACAAAGTTTGCTTCTCTTTGGGGTTTACCGGCAGCCAGGTCATGGGGTTTCTGTTGCCCTGCCACTTATTGTGACACGCATATCATATACAATCCAACTCCAGAGTGTGTAGGAGACATGCCAGGGACTTGTAAAAGAATGTTAGGGGACCGTAAAGACAACCATGGGGACATTGCATTGCCACTCATGTAGGGAGGAGTCAAATGGGAATAACACCACCACTTGGAGACTGTGTGGAAAAAAAGGGATTGAAGCCAGATTAGTGCACGGTCACAAGGGCCAATGTTGTCTCCGACATTCACATATTGAAAGCAACATATAACATTGCAACAAAAAAAAATCTAAATAGGACAGTACTTTTATTTAAATTACGAACGCTAACGCACTTTTAGTAGCACCTGTGCTGAAGCACCATTGCTGTCTGTGTGCATGTATCCAGAAAACAAAAACCAGGTAAAACAAACTGATATGCAGCAGTGATAAAGCATAGCAGCTTTAGGTTTGGTGCAAGAATCACAACTCTTGCCATAGGAAAAACGGCTAAAATAAAGGAACAGCAAAATGAAATAACAAACTGTAGATCATCCACCTCGACTTCGTAGACCCGAACTGGTGTCCTGCACACACTGAAAGGGTATTCATTAACTGAGCTCAGCTGATACTTTTGAACTCCGAGCTCATGCGCTATTAAAGCTCATGCGCTATTAAAGCCATGCGCTATTAAAGCCATGCGCTAGTGGGTGAACAGCACACATAGGCGTTCGGTTTGTCACGGGCAGCACGAGAGTGCGGGTGAACATCACCTGATGCCCTTTTTCTCCTGTGACTAACTTCTCTGCTGGACTCGAGCAGCCTGCACTAGGGAAGAGAAAAGGCACGGCTAAAGCAGAACTGTCATGTTTTTAGATTGCACATGTGTGACACTCCCATGATTTCTGTGTACTAATGAGTGACATTCAACAATCAAATGAGTGACACTTATAGTGACACTTTCTCCCAAGTAAAACCACGCGATGAAGTGACTGGAAACAGACTACCTTTTGAGCAATAAAAAGCTCTATAAAGATATTTAAATGAGTCAGAACTCCTGAAATGAAAGGTCACCAACCTACTGTCCTTCCAGCCAGGCAGGGTCAAGTGTGACAGAGTTTGCTGCAAGGTGCAAGGCGCCCCAGGGAGCAGCTCAACGCTAAGAGTCAAGCATCGCCCTGGGCACTTTGGTGAATGCAGCCAGGCAGCCTTGGATGCACAAGCAGGAAATAATTAATCTGTTAAACTAGCAGTGAAACTAAAAGGGCAAACCTACTATATAACCCCGTCAATGGTAGCAGAGAAGCCAAATATTAAATAAAAATAACCCTGCATCCTGGAGTGTTGTTAAACAGCTGTGCACACCATGTGCCCTGGTAAGCCGTTCACAAGTGCGTTTTCGTCTAGTGCTAATAACAGGACACACCATGAGTGACGTCACATTCCCAAAGGTGCCCCTCGAATATGAAACAGGCAAGTAGTTGACAATCACCCACCGCAGCGCTATGTTTTTTCTGCGCACAATGTGACTGGAATGTGAGAAGTAAACAGATAATGCACGTCATCTGGCCGGGGCCCAATAGGAAGCGAATTACCAACGACAGCATTTAATAGAAACATCAAAACAGTAAAACCGAATATAAATAATATTTTATGAGGAGCAACCCAGAGGCCCCGGTCATGTTCATGGCTGTTTGAAGCGCTCACCTGACTCTGGGCCCGGACTCGGGTGTCTCTACTGGGTCAGGGTGTCTCTCCTACATCACTGATGCCTGTCCTGGGTCCCGAATGTCCAGAGTGAGCAGCGGCGGGCCGAGCACTAGGGGGGGGGGGGGGTATCAGAGTGAGCAGCAATGTGCCTAGAGGTGGGGGTACCCTGGGCAAACATATCCTGCCGCGCTGCCCAGCGCACACAGTGCCTCGTTACCCACGGTTCATCTTTTCATGCAGCGCTAGCAGTACCAGCACCACCGCGGAAATGAGTCCGTTTAGAAGAGCAGCAACCGGTGGGGTCCGAGGTGAGAGTTAGAGGTAATTCGACACAATGCATGCCAGCCTCGTGTACTCTTGCTGTTCCTAGGTCAGAGGTCAGGGGCGGTGTCTTACCGAGCACAGCCTCTGGCTAGGGAAATATGCACGCAAAATACAATAAGCGGATGGCGTGCTGAAACAAAGCGCTGTACCTGTGTACATAAAATGTATGTGGGTGGCGCCATGGTAATTAAAAATAAAAACGGGCACCATGCTGAAGCGCAACGCAACGCCTGGCTACCTTTAACATGCATGCAAAGAAACATTAAAGTGAGCGCCTTGCTAAAACGAAGCCGGCATCTGTGTACATACAAGTTATGGACGCGGAAAATAAACAGCTCCGTGGTACAGAGCCGGCTGCCAGACGTGCCAAAACAGCAAGCAACGAAGACTGTTTCTGCGCTCAGCCCTGCGCCCAGGGCCTCTGAGAAGGGTAAAAGAACAACAAAGCCTCGTTATGTAAATGGTCTTTTTAAAGACCTGTGAATTACTCGGGTGCGGCCGCAGTGAGACAGACAGCAGACCACAACAGCTTCTCTCCCCCGGCAACTATGAAAATCAGTGACACTCGGTTTAAACCAGGTCAGCTGATTTTCCTCCAGTAGTGTACTTTCGAGTAGAGTCGGTTTTAACCGAATTCCGGACAGCCTAGTCATAAACGACGAAGTACTAGGAGAAGTCTTCGCAAGGTGGGGGACTCCAGACGTAGATCTGTTCGCCACCGCCGAAAACAGCAAATGCTGAGACTTCGCCTCCAGGTACTACCAGCAGGGGACGCTGGGGAATGCTTTATGGATCGACTGGCCAAACCGTTTTCTGTACGCTTTTCCACCCATTCCCCTGATTCCAGCGGTACTCATCAAGCTGGCCCGGTCCAGGGCTCGAATGATGCTCATTGCCCCGGAATGGCCCAGACAGTGGTGGTTCACGGACCTGCTTCACCGGTCTCTCCTTCCTCACATTCGGCTGCCATGCAGGCCGGACCTTCTCACGAAGTTGGGGGGCAGATGTTGCACCCCAACCTCTCGTCTTTGAGTTTGGCGGCATGGCTCCTGAGGCAGTGCAATATGGCCATCGAAATCTGCCCGAAGATTGCATGGACATACTGAAGGAGTCTAAGAGACCTTCCACTCGGACTTCCTATGCTTACAAGTGGAAGAGGTTCTGTATCTGGTGCCAGTCCAAGAACTAGGACCCGACGACGTGCAAGGTAGACGCCATCCTTCCTTACCTTCTACATTTGGCGCAGTCTGGCCTTAATGTTCATTCCATTAAGGTTCATCTTGCTGCATTGACTATGAAATGCCCTTCACAGACTTCCTTCTACCAGATCCCTGAGATCAAAGATTTTTTGGAAGGCTTGAAGAAAGTGTTCCCTCCTGTCAGGCTTCCTTCGCCTTCATGGGAATTGAATGTGGTGCTGTCCAGATTGATAAAGGAGCCTTTTGTACCTATTCATAAGGCTTGTTGCAGCACCTGTCCTGGAAGGCGGCGTTCCTCGTGGCCATTACATCGGCCCGCAAGGTGAGTGAAATTCAGGCGTTGTGTTGCCAAGAACTATACTGTATTTCATGCTGCTAAGTTTGTTATGCGTACTCACCCTAAATTTCTTCCCAAGGTTATTTCTGATTTTCATGTCAACCCGACCATAACGTTGCCGATGTTTTTTCAGAATCCTTCATCTCCAGCGGAAAGGTCTCTACATTCCCTGGATGTCAGGAGGGTGTTGAAATTGTATCTGGATAAAACCAAAGATATTCGTAGGTCAGACCAATTATTTCTCAATTATGGATCGGTCAGGACGGGTCTTGCTACCTCTAAGCAGTCCATCTCTAGGTGGATTGTGTCCTGCATACAGTTGTGTTACCAAAAAGCTAATAAGACCTTAGGGGGTAAGCCTAAGGCTCACTCCACCGGGGAAAAGCTGCCACGACAGCTTTACTCCGTAATGTTCCGATTGCAGAGATCTGCAAGGCGGCCACTTGGAAGTTGGTTCATACCTTTGCTAAGCATTACTGTCTGGACACTGATGCCAGGGCAGATGCTCAATTTGGGCAGGCTTTGCTGCGGAATTTGTTCGCACAATAGTGGTGTTCATTTTCTTCTCTCCACCGCCACTTTGGTGTGGGGATGGGCTTGCCATTCTATTCACTAGATTAGGACTATACACAGAGATCCCCTAATATAGAAGGAGTAGATTCTGTCCTGTAACTCCAGTTCTGTAGTAGGGGTATCTCTGTTATAGTCATAAGCGCCCGCCCTCCTCCCCGGTGGAGATAAATATTCATGTAAGGAATGCTACAGGTCTGGCGTGCTATGCCTTCAAAAAGAACTGAAAGTAAAAGGGACCTGCTGTGCATTCTGGGATACTGGGAGAAAGTTCTGGAAAGTTCTCTTAAAGGCACAGTATCCTATTTAAGCCACATAATGGCAGCCTATGGGGCTTGTCTGTCCATGCCTTCCTCTCTATCATTCCAGAGTCTTTTTCTGGTGGAGGCAAGTTTCTATATGGAAGAAACTAGGCAGGCTGTGTTGTGTGTGGTTTTGTTTGGTGGAATTTCTAGTTGAAGTTCTGGACAGTGTAGCCTGTGGATATAGGCTGCATTATTTGTCTTTAAATTCTCACTTAAGTGTCTTTGCAGTTTCTGCATGATTTGACAACTTAAGAGATTATTTTTGATTGCCGGGGTCCACGCACATGGGCAGGACTATTCACTAGATTGACTATAACAGAGATACTCCTACTACAGAACTGGAGTTACAGGACAGAAACTACTCCTTATCCATCCTGGGGAGTGAGTAAAAAGGCGCCAAGGGCTGAAAGCGCCACCGAGTGAAATGCTGGAGGGATATATACTGAGACTATATTATACGCTCAGCCCTCCCATTTGCAGGCAATGACTGCAAAACGCTCCAGTTCATCTTTCCACGTCTGTTGAATAATGTGTGGGAATTTTTTCCGTACCAGGATACCCACCCCTTGTGATTCCCAGGTAAACTCAGAGTGGACCACCATCCGAAAACTCCATCGATCTAGGGCCTTACAGGAAGAATCTACTAAATGTGTTTCTTGAATCAGGGCTATAACCGGTGCAAGACCCTTGAGATACTGCAGGACCAACCCCATCTTTATTTTGTGGCTCAGTCCGTTAACATTCCATGTATGAAGCGACAGGTGGGAAACAGGTGAAGGGAAAGTCGTTGTCATTACGGTCTCATTAGCAACTAACCCTGTCGTCTCTGTCTTGTCCTGTGAGTATGTAACAAATAGGCGAACAGTAATGTATCAGAAACGTGGTGTGCAGGTATTGAGATCGAAGCGTAGATTGTTGCAAACATGTTGTACAAATTAACCATGAACTAAATATCTGAACCCTCCCACCCGGCTCCAGGAGGCTATCTGAGTCCGCACATGGCTGAATAGACCCCTCTGCATGTACTCTACATGCAAATGGGTGCACTCTGCCAGTGCATCTCTTCTTCCTTTGTGAGTGTGGGCCATGGCCATCAGACGCACTGCAGGAGGTGGAGCCAGCATTGTGGCTGGCAGGCACAGCCCTATTGAGGCCCTGGTGCTACTCCTCCCACCACTCTGGTAAAGTGTTTGGTATTTTATGGCTTATACTTAATAAATATACCTTTTTGCCTATTTTATTATCCTTTGCTGGATGCGACTTCATGATTTTCTTAAACACACAATGCTTGTTACCTTGATTTAGACCACGCCCCTACTCGGATAGGCCACACCCCTTTAAAAATTGTCACACCCCTTTTAGCGTACCACCAGTTTTTCCCCCCACTTAAAGCCTTGTCTGTCGCCCATTAGATACTGCCATTCGCGCTCCCAATCATGGGGCCCCTTATAAGCGATTTTGCGAAAGTCCCCACCTGCAACATCACACGTCTCTTCCGGGCTCCACTGCAGAGCGCAGTGAAGTACCTCTGTCCAGAGACTACTCACGACACCCTGGGTGGCCGCAAGGATATGCAGGGGTCCTTGGGAGGCAGGATCGAGCTGACCGACCGTTAAAATCACTACCGATATTCTGTAAGTCGTGACGTTCCACCCGGTCACATCCTGGAGCTCCCAATGGTACTACGGCATTCACCTTATCGCAGTGTGGTCGCCTGCCGAGTGTTGGCTACCGGCTCTCCTCTGCACTCCCGTTGCTGCTGTATAGATCCGCAGGGTGTCAGACTGCTTTGCCCCGGTTTCACATCGAACACCAGGCCTCACCCGCAGAAGGGGGTGTGTTACTCACGCTTTTCGCTGCAACTGCACCACCGCGGCTCCTGTTTTGATATTGCCTGCGTCAGTTTCTTTTGTTACATGTGTTGGTGGGGCAATCGCTGTCACCGGGGCTGTGCGCTCCACTCCAGGTGGCCAGATTTCAGCTCCTGCGTACGGCCTGGTACGAGCAAACTCCAGCCCCCGATTTTGGTTTGGAGTTTAGGCCTCCTCTCCTCGGTGCTATTTCACCAGTGTTAATCGGACTGAATACGCTCGAAGCACATCACTGCCTCGCCGTTTCTGATTGCCAACCCACTGCTTTTGGTAGATTTATGTAGTCTGATTACTGAACAGATCGCCTGTGAAGCTGGCTGGATGACTGAGCCTCTTCATGCAGCGGCCATTTTCATCGGCAGCTAGCCACGCTCCACATTCTATTTAATTTTGGTTATATTAACTTGTTGCCTTTCCCAAATCTCCTGACTAAAGAATATGAGTGGTATCTGCACTTCTTGGATTGAAAATCTAATACCTGGATTGGTACTAGGTGGAGCTGCAGTCTCCTTTCTGCCAGTGTAGTCTCATTCAAAAGACGTGCTTCCGTTACACTTACAGTGCTTTCTCCTTTGCACACTGCCAATGATCAATGCATGTCCTCCAGGTTGGCAACCAGAGGGTGATCTGTGCATGTGTAAATGTAAATGTAAATGTATTTGAGCTTATATAGCGCACAGCTACCCACAAAGGGTTTCCCGGCGCTTGCTTAGGGAACCCGTCCTGGTATTCCCCTGTGAGATAACCCCCGGCAGGGTATCCACAAGGTGAAAGCCAGGCATCCCGCCGCGAGGGGCCGTTGTGGAGATTAAGCAAGCTATTGCCCAGAGTCGCAGAGTGTGAACCCGTGAGTCGAGAAGGCACCAGAGCGAGAATTATCGAGTCCAAGGAATATTTGAGCCCAAGACCCGCCGAAGCGGGGAATTGAACCCTGGTCCAGGGCCGATCTCAGCTTCCGGGTCTGCCGCCTCTAACCCCTGAGCCACACTGTGCATGCACAGTGGCTAGGTGCCTCCTGGCTTCCATTTGGTACCCTGGCATATTAACTGTTGCACTTCAATTTGCCTGAACTCGGGTAAAGAGGCTAGGCATAAGTGTTGGCTGCCTTTCTCCTAGTGCCCTAAACTTTCGACTCCTGCACTTGCATCTGCCTGGAATAATTTTAAGGGGAGGGCGCGGCCCCTTTTCCGCACGTTCAGGATCTTCCTCCTGATGCCCTTCTATTGCATTTAGAGCCATAACTGCTCTGGCACGCCTAACAGTCAGCATATGCTTCCCAGGGTAGTGGCAGCACAAGCACGGTCTGTACATATGCAGAGGCCTGACTTCCACGTGGTGCTTTATTTTCCATTTTCCAGGGCTTACTCACAAGGGTGAATGCAACAAAGCCAACATCCTGTTTTGTCTTGTCAGATCTCTGCTTGGGCCATCATCCAACTTTTGCATCTCTGTAACTCAAAGCACTAACAAGTGTTCCATTCTTATATTATTTCCTAATTCAGTTTTGCACATCATGAGTATTCAGTTTTGCATTACAAAACCTGCCAAACCCCTCAAATTTTGGACGGCACTACTCTTTCGCCTCTATTAGTCTCGGTCTCTGGAATGCTAGATCCAGGTCTAGTTAATACCCTATCTAACATTTTACACCATTGTATTGAATACTTTTCTTTTCCTCTATTTACAGTTTTATACCTTACTGAACGTGGATGGGCTCAATAGACTCTACACTTCCTATTTGTAGGCGATTCACTTATTAACCTACACACTGTGGTGCATTCAAACAGGCAATGGATTTGGTATTCTCTAGCATATACTGTAGACTCCTGTCTCCATCCCTGTATGCTTTTAATTTATTACTTAATTTGAATTCCACTTTGCTTCTATGCCAATGACATTCCTTATTTTTTGCACATTTGGCCCATATTCTTCCATTTTTGAGGCTCTAGATGCTATTTCATCTTGCATATTGGATATCTCCTTTCTTTCTGCTGGAGGACTCTATCTTGCATATCTCCAGCGAAATTATTGCTCGTCTTTTTCAGATTCTTATGAACTCATTTGATTTGCGGTTACTGCACTCTTTGCCCCGACACACTTCTGGTGGGCGTCTTTACTGTTTTGTTTTCCTCATTTCCAATCAACTTGTTTTCATGTCTCTATTTTCTCATCAACCATATGATCATATCTCACTGTTTACTACTTTTAGTAGCTCTGTACCTAGGTTTTGGCCTATGGCTCCACCCTTAACATTTGCTCCTTGTAACTTGCATAGTCTTCTTACTGATCAGATAGCAATCCTCGATCCGTTCTATTCTACATTGTGCCAATATATTTTCCTCATTACCTCTTAATCACAGTACTGATTCTCTTTCTACTGTTATTACAGGTTGTCCTAATGTTCTAACTGAACCCCGCTACACTCTAAAAGTCTTCAAACCTACTTTCATACCTGCATCACATTGGTTTCCCCTGAAATTGTGTCTCTCCAGAAAACTGTCACTGAATGCTCATGATGCTAACACAGGGCACCTTATCATTTCTCTCATTTTTCTATACACCACCATATATTCTTTACAATTGAATACAGCAACATATTTTTTTCCATGCACTCGTCTCTGGACAATCTCAGGACTCCTGTCTTCTGTTTAGCACACTTAATCGCTTACTCTCTTCTCCTCCCACAGATTCTTCTTCTCATTTTTCATACAATACTGAACACTTGGTTTCTAATTTCGTATAAATAATTTCTAATATTTGTGGCACTTTCTCCACTTCTTATACTGCATCGTCACTTTCTTCCGTTTAGCATTCTGCTTCCTCTGTGTCTCTCTGATTATCTGAGTTTTTTTCCTGTCTTTGAGCTGGACTTTCAACTTCTTTTAATCTATGGCTCACCCCATTGCTTTTCCTAATGATCTATTGCCTACTCCCTTGTTGAGATCTGTCTGTTCTTTGCTTATTCAATTTTTTTGTGCCCCTGACTTCAGAGTTCTTTCCTTCCTCCTTCAAATCTGCTATTGTTCTCCCTTTACCTAAGAAGCTAATTTTAGATCCTATTGTCTTTCCAGCCTATCTCTCTTCTACCTTTTCTTTCAAACATTCTGATACGTATTGGCTTTTCTCAATTACCCCTTCTTTTCCATATAAGGACATCTCCCCAGTTCACTTTGCTTCTGTCCTGGTCTCTCTGAAGGATCCACACACTTTTCCTTCTCTAACTCTTTACTTCATACTAGTCATTACCAACACTCTTCAGATCTGATCATTCTTAAGATCTCTGCTGCTTTCAACATGGAGTATCACATTATTCTCATTGGTTAAGTATTTGCACTTGGGATCCTTGACACCGCTTTTCATTGCTTTTGCTTTAACTGCTTTTGAATACCATTCAAGTGTTTAAATATGCTTTGCTTATTTTGCCTAATGCTCAAGCACCAGAGAGCTGTACAATCCATGGAACTGCTTCTTGAAATGCTGCTTATTATGTGCCTTCTAGTGATCTACAGTATAATCTTCCTTTTGGATGGCTGTGCCTGGACACTTACACCAACGTTGTGTTCCATGATGTTTCCAGTGGTGGTAATGCAAGAGCAGAATGCTTGTCATCACTGGAACGCATTAAGTAGTTACCTAATAATTTGTATTCTCTTGAGACCCAAAGCCTGTTTGTTGTTAAGGGTCTCATTGGACCGCCAGCTTCAAGCCATAATCCATAAAGAGAGCATTTTGAAGAGTTTCATCCTTGCTGGTACCCCTGCCATGGTACCTTGGCACCCCTTTGGTGTAGCCAAGGGCAAGTCGACTTTTGAGCCGATCCACAAACTGTTGCTATTCCCAACATTTGAACAACTTTGCATCACAACTTGCTTTGTCAATGCCTTGGGGAGTTGCAGGATATAATCTCGTTATTTTGTCACTATTGCTTATAGAAAAATGCCCCTCCTTTTCGCTTCACTTAAGAGAAAGCATGCTTCTGCAACCCTACAGAGTGAAGAATGAAGAGTATGTTTCATTTAAAAAAATAATAATCAGTTAAATGGTGGCCATGAAGCTGTTTTCCAGAGAGGCAGCAAGTTCAGAGGTTCTAGACGCATATCTACTAGAACATGCAACGTACGACCTATAGCAAAGGGTTACCATTGACATAGGCAAACCAGTACAGAAGGGCACTGATAAGGGACATAGAATAGTTTATTGGTTAGACCAGGCTGTACGTTCCCAGGCAATCGTGCCCTCCGTCAGACAATCTGATTCTCATTTGATAATTGCAAAACCTCATTTAGCTGAGGGAGTCTACTCAAAAACATTGAGGCAGCACATCCTAAAGAATAATTGCCATGTGCTCCACCATGACCCCAAAGGAACTAAATTGCTGAGGTCCATGCTATCCCACCCCATTTTTTACCTATTGACTGTTCACTTTCTTCTCTGAGATATGTTACCTGTAGAAACAACTCGCAGACCTAAAATTCTCAGTAATGTTCAAGATTTTCTACTTATTGGGGACAGCTTAAGCAATATAACTCTCCCATTAGGACTAATAAATGATTCTCAGCCAACACTGTAAATGGAAAGGTGGAGAAAATATACCTTCTATTGAACAATTGCGAAATAGTTGCATTTTCAGGTTTCGCCTGGCGATCCGCTGCGCAGCAGCTATCGCGCAGGCGAAATCTTATGTTTTAACAGTATGGGCACTTTATCCCGCCTTCTCTTCCATTGGCTACCTCCATAAATGGAGGCTAGCCATTGGAAGAGAGATCTGTCAGTCATTGCCGGAGCAGATTCGTGGGCGTTCCGGCGATTTTTACTCATCCCGCCCCCTTGTGAACGTCATGCGGCGGTGGGCAGTGGTTTTTTTTGTTAATTGTTTGTTTTGGCCATTTTGAAAGTGTCGTTTGCAGGGGTGGGTTGCGCGATGTCCCGCTGTCCGTTCCCGCGCCCCCTCCCGCTGTCCGTGTGCCGCTCCTGCCCCCCCCCCTGCTGCTCGTGTTCCCGCCCCCACTCCCGCTGTCCGTGTGCCCGTAGGTGCTCGTTTAATACATGAAGTGGAACTTGCTTTTATAGCTTCATGTTGCGGCAACGGGGATTACTTATGATATGTATCTTGTTATACACCTAAGATGGCCGCCGCCTAAACATGACTCGCGCAATAAAAAAAAATCCTTGGGTCGTTGCCTAAAGTGACGCGTGTAACGTAATGATACCATGACGCATCTTGAGTGCGCGGCAACGGTGCGGCTGCTCCAGGAGATGGCGGACTCTGCTGTATCTCGCGGTAGAGAGATACATTGGTAAAGAGTTCAAAGAGGTTATTCGCGACAGACCTGAGCGATTCACGGAGGAAAAGTAAAAGTATCGTTTTGAGCCGTGTCTTGAAGCCACCGGGGCCAGGAAGCAGATTCCGTTAAGGCCTGTCCCTGGAGAGCATATTGATAGGGGGTTTACCCAGCTATAGTCACCGGGACCTGGGCTAGTTATGTATTTAGAGGAAGGGGTCCCAGTTACAATAGGACAAAAATCAAAAAGAGTGAAAATATAAGTCAAACAAACAATGAATCAATCCACACTGTTTTAATCACAATGGGAACGTATATTAAATATTCTGTATATTTGAACAATAAATAAGTGGTTCAACAGTGCCCCAAGACGGGAGGGGAAGTGGGGGGGGGGTGGTTTCGTGGTCATGTGAGGATGAAGTGAAGGAGGAGAAGAATAATTCTTAGGTGACAGTATAATCAACCAATAAAGATCATTTGGTTGTCAACGTTACATAATATGTACAAAAACCAAGACCATCAGTTCAAAACAGTTTTTCAAAGCAAAGCATACTCCACATTGTTCAATTAATGAAACATTCGGGCGTGAAGTTGACATTCAAGAACAGGTGGTTGTCGACGTTTCGACCCTCAAATATACGCAGTTAATAGTGCTATCCTTGCAGTGGGGTCTTCATCAGGACAGGAAAGTGGGACACGTAACCAATGAGCTGCGTTGACAACGCGTTCATACGGGAATCGCGAAAGTACATGGTCCGGTAAGGATATTATTTCGAGGCATCAGGCTCGGATTGAATCTCGTCCTGGGAAATGCTCGCTCGAAACGTCGACAACCACCTGTTCTTGAATGTCAACTTCACGCCTGAATGTTTCATTAATTGAACAATGTGGAGTATGCTTTGCTTTGAGAAATTGTTTTGAACTGATGGTCTTGGTTTTCGTACATATTATGTAACATTGACAACCAAATTATCTTTATTGGTTGATTATACTGTCACCTAAGAATTATTCTTCTCCTCCTTCACTTCATCCTCACACGACCACGAAACCACCCCCCCTCCCCCCCACTTCCCCTCCCGTCTTGGGGCACTGTTGAACCACTTATTTATTGTTCAAATATACAGTATATTTAATATACGTTCCCATTGTGATTAAAACAGTGTGGATTGATTCATTGTTTGTTTGACTTATATTTTCACTCTTTTTGATTTTTTTCCTATTGTAACTGGGACCCCTTCCTCTAAATACATGTCCCTGGAGAGCGGCCTGCTTCCACCCAGGGCGCCTAGGTAAGCGTAATACGGGAGTGACGCTGAACCTCCTCCGCAACTGAGACTTTCTTTAGCAGGGTTCTCTTTAACAATTAGCTACGAGTCATCTCACTTAAGCTCCTACTTAAGCGACAACGTCAACCACATCCACAATAATCAGTGCGGTGTGTTCGCATTTCCTCAAATGTCCTGTATTGTGGCTAATGAAGCTCCAGTCTCCTTTTTCAGCAGGCCTTAAGCCACTGTCCAAGTTACCATTCACCCCTGCCTAATACAGTTCTGCCTTTTGGTTTTGTAGGAGTAAATGGCTGTCCGACCTTTTCTTCCATTCAAAGTATTCACCTGTATAAATGAGGCGGTGGTGGTTTACTGTTAATTAGGGCAGATGAGGTTCTTGCAGTTTCAAAAGTTCTTATGATACATGGTCACCCATACCCATCACTTTTTTCCAGAGCTCAAGTCCTAAGCAAGCATTTGCAATGCAGTAGGTCTCACATTTTCGAGGGTGTAAGTTATTGGCAATTTTAATGACAATGTCATCTGTTTTGAAAATTAACGCATAAATGAAAGGCATTGTCATTTACAATGTCAATAGCTTAAACTCTTTTAAATGCGAGACCTATTTCATTTTAAAGAAGCCAAGGTCATTTTCCTGTGCTGCTTGGAAAGTGAAAGTATGCACGGTTCGCTGAATGTTGCAGAAAAGCATGTCGTACCTGCAGTATGAGAAATTCAATAAAATAGTGCTTACAAGGGGGGACTCTCCAAGTTAGGCAGAAGTGTGACATTCAGCATGTGACATTGAATGTGACTTCAAAGGAAGTGACATCAGATCTTAATACCTCACCTATGTTTCAGGTCTATCATGAGTACATTACAACATTTAACAAATTAGATTTTGCATTGGGGCTGTGCCAAAATATTGATTTAACCCCAACACAAATTCTGGGCCTCAACTCATGCATTTATTTATTTTAAAACCTGCCACCAAAAAATTGGCAACAAGGAGAAACATGGCAGTAAATCCGTCCTGCTTAATGGGTTTCAATGTCTGTGTTTAAGAATTTCGTTTGGGGTTAAGGCACCTGCTGCAAAGATCTCTGTGTGCCAGCTAAATCTCAGGGAGTAATAATAATGGTAAAATAACTCTGGAGGCGAACCTTTAGTTGGCCCAGTATTGGAACTTTCATAGATTCACATGCTTTGTATCATTCCCCGTCGTCGGAATGGGAGCCTCGGTAAATAGTAAAAAACCATAGTAGTAAGCACAAAGTGAAAAATAGGCCTAGGCCTCATCTCATTTTGTAGCTTATCCACCTCTTTTTGTAAAAGAGACCAAATTTCTGCAGCAGCCAATCAGAGCAGCCTCACCCCATAGAACCTTCCTGAGAGAAGCTCAGAGCCTCAGATTTTCTACCGCACGTTGTGCAAGGGAGTCTCCATTGAGCTCTGCTCAGTTTTCTTCAGTTTTTTCTTCAACTACTTGGATTTTTTCTCAGCATGTCGGAGAGGAAAGCCCTTTTTAGAGCCTGTGCCACCTGCTCTAAGAAGAGGTTGTTTATCGAGGATAAACATGAAGATTGTATCTACTGTTTATATCCAGACCATAAACCAACAGACTGTCCGATTTGCAGATCCTTCTCAGCCAAGACCCAGAGGGACAGGGAAGGACGTCTCCTCACATGGCTCCAGAAGGTGAAAGACCGGAAAGACATTATCTCATCGGACAGTGAGGGCTCCTCGTCTATGGTGTCATCCAGAAGGTCTCAAAAAAGGGGTAGGTCCCCCCTTTCTGCTTCAGACGAGTCCCGTCACAAGGCCTTACCAGGGACCTCTGACAGGTCTGACAGGCCGGCTGCCCAAAAATCTCCTCACCGAGGTGAAAAGGAGAGGCAGGGTAAGCCTGAGGAACTTCTGGCCTCAAAAAAGGTGAGAAAGGCTTCTACAGTCTCTTCGCCTTCCTCAGAAAAGGATTGTGGGGTTAAAAGGCCTTCAACCCCGACTAAAGAGGTCGCTTCAGACAAGAAGCAGAAACCGTCGACGACTAAACTCCCAGGTACGTCGTCTACGAGTGTTAAAAAGGACAGCTCTACCAAGGTTGCCTCGTCGACGGGCTCGTCGTCGACGACGGCTGCGTCGACGCCTACACCGTCGACTGTTTTCAAGGCTCCGGAATCCTGCTCGTCGTCGACGAGAGTGACCACCTCCACGTCGACGACAATGTCTGCAAAGCTGCCGTCGACGGCTGTGTCGTCGACGAGAACGACTTCGACGACGACTATGACGACGACGCCGGTTGCCATGTTGATGACGACGAGCTCGTCGACGATTCCACCATCGTCGACGATGAGCTTCACCTCGTCGACGACGCTATCCTCGTCGACGAAGACAGTTTCTATATCTACTCTTCCACTGTCGACACAGACACAGAAGACCTTCCCGTCGACGACGGCCTCGTCGACGAGGACCTCGTCGACGACGACCTCGTCGACGATGGAAATGGCGGGAAAACAGGTTTTTTCGCGGAAAAGGAAGCAGATCACGCCAGAGATGACGTCTCCTCGCCAGGTTCAGAAGCTACCACCATCACTACTATTGGAGGATGACTCTGAGGAAGAGATTTTCAGTGAATTTGGGCAGGCCTATAGCCCTTCTGACCTCCAAGTTAAGGTGCAGGAGTTTAGCTCTGAGGAGGAGCAGATGGAACGACAGCACTATGCTCCAGAGCATTATTATGGGGAGGAACGTACTGCTACCAGGCACGTGCCTCCACAACAACCGATGCGTCAGTTACCTGAGGGTATGGTGGCAATACCATCCACTTTAGTGGCGGATTTACAACTTATGTTGCGGGATTACAAGCAACGTTTCCCGGCGCCTCCGGAAGCCCAACAAGTGCGCCCCACGACACCTCCGCCTCAGACATTACGTCCTGTGGCAGACCATTCTTTACCCCCAAGAGAGCGTGCCACTGCGCTGGAAGTGCGCCCTCAAGAGGTGGTACAGGTGCAAGACACTGATGATGATGATGACGCTGCGTCTTCAGATGCAGACCAGCAAGCGGATCCTGATCAAGATCAACAGGCTCCATGGAATACTGCGGACCCTATCGATCCGGACAACACCGACCCGGATAATATAACTTCGCCTCCAGCGGACGTTGGAGGGTTTCACAACTTAATGGACAGGGCATCCAAAAGATTTGGTCTCCCAGTGACCACAGTGCAATCGGATTGCTTTTTGTATGACTTTAAAGAACCATTCAGGAAGTCAGTGAGGTCCATTCCAATCATTGAGCATGTCTGGTCTGAGGGCTTGAAGGCTATGCATAATCCAGCCACAGTCCTTCCGGTACTTCCGAGACTGGAAAAGAAGTATAAGGCACCGGATGGCAGTCCAGCATGTTTACTTGGCCAACCGAAACCGGATTCGGTCATTTCGCAGGCTGCCCAGAGCAAGTCCAAGAATCCTTCTGCGCCGATGACTACGCCGCCGGATAAGGAGGGCAGGCGCCTAGACAATGTGGGCAAAAGATTTTCAGCTATGGCCAGTCTCCTGGTTAGGGCAGCCAATGCGTTAGCGATTCTGGGACGCTATGATCGACAAATGTGGTGCGATCTTGCCCCATTTGTAGACGAACTGCAAGATTCGTCTAAGGAAGATGTGAAGAAGATTTTGCTCGAAGGGGAGCAAGCCTCTTCGGAGGTCATTGATGTGGCAATGGATATTGCAACCACCGCATTCCGAGCACTAGCCGGCTCGGCGGTTCTGCGATGCCAGGGGTGGTTAAAGGCCACATGGTTCAGACAGGAGGTTCAGAATAAGATCTTGGATCTACCATATGACGGTGAGATGCTATTTGGCAAACACGTCGATGAGGCCCTGCAAGGAATCAAAAAGGACACGGACACAGCTAAGTCCTTGGGTACATTGCAGTATCGTAAGGTGCCCTTCAGAGGAGCTAGAGGAAGAGGTTTTTCTTCTTATCGTAAAGGTAATCAAAATCGCTACTCTTCTAGTTCTCAGTCCAGCCAGTCGTATAAGCCACAATACTCTCAAAGAGGCTCTTTCTCTCGCCAGCAGCCTAAAGGACGTCAGGGGCAGCAAAGGAGAGACAACACCAGGAAACAATAGCGGCCAGGTGGCTCTTTCCACTGTTCCTGTCCCCTCATTCACATCTGTGGGGGGCAGGATTTCCCATTGCCTACACAACTGGATGATTATTACATCGGATCAGTGGGTCCTCCAAATTGTCAGAGAAGGACACACATTGGAGTTTCAAGACCTTCCTCCAACAAGAGCGCCGGATGCCTTCCCTCCGAAACATCTCAGGCTCCTCCATCTCGAAGCCCACCAACTTTTCACCAAGGGGGCAGTAGAGTCTGTACCCCTTTCGCAGAAGGGGAAAGGGTTCTATTCCAGGTTCTTCCTGGTTCGGAAGACAAGGAACAAGTGGCGTCCAATTTTAGATCTACGGCAGCTCAACACTTATCTCGTGAAGTTGTCCTTCAGGATGGTCACTCTTCAGGACATCCTTCGTCTGCTCAATCCGGGGGATTGTATGGCGACCCTCGATTTGGAGGACGCCTACTTCCACGTTCCTATCCATCCAGCTCACAGGCAATATCTGCGCTTTACGGTGGACAAGAGTCACTTTCAATTCAAGGTACTGCCATTTGGTCTCCGATCCGCCCCACGGATCTTCACAAAGGTTCTAGCTCCGGTGGCAGCTTTTCTCAGAAAACAAGCTATTCAGGTGTTTCCATACCTGGACGATTGGCTGCTGAAAGCTCCATCTGTTCAAGAAGCGTCCAGTGCAGTCCGGACGTGCATGGATCTGTTCGAGCGGCTAGGTCTTCGACTCAACAGGGAGAAATCAGTTTTATGCCCATCCAGGTCAGCAAGGTTCCTAGGAGCCATCCTGAACACGGACACTTGCTTAGCCCTTCCATCGGAGGAGCGCCAGACCAAACTAATGTGTTCAGCTCGTCTTCTCCAATCTCGAAAGACACTGACAGTTCGCAAGTACAAATCACTGCTCGGATCGATTTCATCTTGCATTCCTTTAGTTCCGCACTGCAGGCTCAGGATGCGCCCACTACAAGAGCAACTGGACAGACAGTGGCGGCAGGTCACAGGATCCTTCGACGACAAGGTTGTCGTTACCAAAGAAATGAGAAAAGCAGGCGGCTGGTGGCTGGAAAAAGACAATCTTTCCAGGGGCTTATCGTTCCTCATTCCTCCATCTCCCCTGATTGTAACAACGGATGCTTCCATGGAAGGATGGGGAGCGGTCCTCCAGGAGCTGAAGGTCAGCGGTCACTGGAGTCCAGTGCAACGCAAGTTCCATATCAACCTCCTGGAACTTCTCGCGATCCGCTTGGCTCTTCAAGCTTTTCTTCCGAGGATTCGAAACAGGACAGTGCTGGTTCGTACGGACAACACTACAGCCATGCACTACATAAACAAACAGGGTGGCACAAGATCCTCCACCCTCTCCAAGGAAGCCCAAACGATATGGAACTGGTTAATACAGAACAACATCTCCCTCTCAGCGGAACATCTAGCGGGGACGCTCAATGTCAAGGCGGACGCTTTGAGTCGTCAGAGGACAGTCTCTCACGAGTGGGAACTGGATCAGACCGTTCTGGAGGAACTCTTTGCTCGTTGGGGGACACCATCAATCGACCTGTTTGCGACTCCCCAGAACGCCAAATGCCTGTCCTTCGCAAGCAGGGTTCACCATCGGGAATCCTTGGGGAATGCGCTTTCGATTGCCTGGTCAGGCGCCTTTGTTTACGCCTTTCCTCCCATTCCACTGATTCCGAAGTTGGTCAGCAAACTCAAGGTGGAACCGTGCAGGATGATTTTGATCGCTCCAGCATGGCCCAGACAAGTTTGGTACTCGGAGCTTCTTCTCCTCTCCCAGGACCAACCAGTTCTCCTACAGCCTGTTCCAACGTTGCTAACAATGTCTCACGGTCAGGTTCTACATCCGGACTTGAAGTCCCTGCGATTGACAGCGTGGCTCCTGAGTTCAGAGAGTTCCAGGGGTTAGATCTCTCAAGTGAATGTAGAGACATTCTAGCTCAGGCTCGAGCCCCTAGTACCAACAAGACCTATCGAGCCAAATGGAAGAGATTCTGTGTTTGGTGCCAGAAGGAAGGTTTACACCCGTATACTTCTTCTCCACACAAGCTCTTACCTTACATTCTTTCACTGGCGAAATCGGGATTGGCTCCATCGTCGATAAAGGTCCATCTGGCAGCCATCTCTAGATTCAGACGTTCATCTTCAGGGCCTTCCCTATGGTCGGCCAGGATTGTCAAGCAATTCCTGAAAGGTTTATTCAGGGTTTTTCCTCCAGTCCGGCCACCTCCTCCGACCTGGCACTTGAATCTAGTTTTGTCATCCCTTATGAAAGCCCCTTTTGAACCTGTGCATAAGTCTGACCTTAAGTTTCTTTCCTGGAAGGTGGCTCTTCTCTTAGCCCTGACATCGGCTCGCAGAGTAAGCGAGATCCAGGCTTTCATGATTGAGGAACCATTTCTCCAGTTTAAAAATGATGTGCTGATTCTACGGACGAATCCTAAATTTATCCCGAAAGTCCCTTCGGAATTCCACCTAAATGAACCCGTGGTTTTGAAACCATTTTTTCCAAAACCTTCTTCACCTGCGGAAAGAACTCTACACTCTCTGGACATTCACAGATGCCTGAAATTCTATCTGGAGCGCACGAAGCAGTTCAGGAAATCTTCACAGCTCTTTGTTTCCTTCAGTGCTCCACGCAAGGGTTGTGCAGTTTCTAAGGCTTGTATTTCCCGTTGGATTTCCAGTGCTATACAATTTTGTCACCAGGCGGCTGGGAAACCTCTGCAGCGAGCAGTTCGTGCTCACTCTACCAGATCCATGGCTTCCTCTGCGGCGTTATTCGCAGGAGTCCCTATCAAGGACATTTGCAGGGCGGCAACGTGGAGCAGTGTCCACACCTTCACCCGCCACTACTGTCTGGATTCTTCTGTGAAGGAGGATGCAGCAGTGGGCCAAGCAGTCCTGAGGAATCTATTCCAATAAGTCGGTGAGCTTTTCCTTTCTATCCCGCCTTCCTATTGCATATTTTGTATACTGCATTATTGTCATATTTCATGATCCTATGTGTTCTGCTGTTCTTTACAGAGATGTGTCACATTTTCAGGTTCAGGTATGGCAAAATATGTTTTTCTTTACTGCTAGTTACTCTGATACAAAGCATGTGAATCTATGAAAGTTCCAATACTGGGGCAAGAAAACAAGTTACTTACCTGTAACTTTGGTTCCCCAGTATTGGTAACTTTCATAGATTCACATGCGCCCACCCACCTCCCCTGGGAAAGCTCACTCTTCTGATCTTGGTGGATAGCTGTACACAACGGCTATGAAAATCTGAGGCTCTGAGCTTCTCTCAGGAAGGTTCTATGGGGTGAGGCTGCTCTGATTGGCTGCTGCAGAAATTTGGTCTCTTTTACAAAAAGAGGTGGATAAGCTACAAAATGAGATGAGGCCTAGGCCTATTTTTCACTTTGTGCTTACTACTATGGTTTTTTACTATTTACCGAGGCTCCCATTCCGACGACGGGGAATGATACAAAGCATGTGAATCTATGAAAGTTACCAATACTGGGGAACCAAAGTTACAGGTAAGTAACTTGTTTTCTTACTGTATCCGGTATCCCGGCGCCTCTGTAGTACACATTCACTCGCCACCAGTCTGAGCCAGGAAGCATGCACTGAGCAGGCCCAAGGATTACAGCCAGCACTCACTCGCATAAACCCCCTCCTCCATTGCTACAGGTAATATCTCCCGCCTCTTTGCTCCATTTGCCCCTCCCCATTGCTGTCTGCGATCTGATGCTAGGATGCATGCAATTTAGTCTCTCCAGTGATGGGTGCATTAGTGCTCAGAATATGTAAATCTGTGGGCTGGAAATCTTGCGGTTTCTGTCCGGTTGTCCAGTGTGAGGTCACATGGAGTGCTAATGCTGCTCCTTGCCTTCTGTGTTGCTTGCTATTCTTCCCTTCATCCTGAACCCCAGCCTGGGCTCCTTTCTTCCACCCCTGACAACTTTCATTCCCACTCTGCAGATCCCACCCATTCCTTAACACCCACTCAGCCTTTTTACCTCATAACCTGTTGCCAGACCTCTTCACTTGCCACACACCTTTTCAATCTCTACTACTCATATTCCTGTACCTCCTTTATATTACCCAGTTACTTTTTATCTTCTTTGCAGCCTTGGCTGGCTCTGTGTGTGCGCGCGGCTGGGTGGGTGTGTGTGTGTGTGTGTGTGTGTGTGTGTGTGTGTGTGTGTGTGTGTGTGTGTGTGTGTGTGTGTGTCTGTGTCTGTGTCTGTGTCTGTGTGCGCAGATGGCTATGTGTGTGTGTGTGCGGCTGGCTCTGTGTGTGTGTGTGTGCGCAGATGGCTCTGTGTGTGTGTGTGCGGGTGTGTGTGTGTGCGGCTGGCTCTGTGTGTGTGTGTGTGTGCGCGCGGCTGGCTCTGTGTGTGTGTGCGCGCGGCTGGCTCTGTGTGTGTGTGTGTGTGCGCGCGGCTGTGTGTGTGTGTGTGTGTGTGCGGCTGTGTGTGTGTGTGTGTGTGCGGCTGGGTGTGTGTGTGTGTGTGTGGCTGGCTGTGTGTGTGTGTGTGCGTGTGTGGCTGGCTGTGTGTGTGTGCGGCTGGCTTCTGTGTGTGTGTGTGCGCGGCTGGCTCTGTGTGTGTGTGTGTGTGCGCGCGGCTGTGTGTGTGTGTGTGTGTGTGTGCGGCTGTGTGTGTGTGCGGCTGGGTGTGTGTGTGTGTGTGGCTGGCTGTGTGTGTGTGTGTGTGTGTGCGTGTGTGGCTGGCTGTGTGTGTGTGCGGCTGGCTTCTGTGTGTGTGTGTGTGTGTGTGCGCGCGGCTGTGTGTGTGTGTGTGTGTGCGGCTGTGTGTGTGTGTGTGTGTGTGCGGCTGGGTGTGTGTGTGTGTGTGTGGCTGGCTGTGTGTGTGTGTGTGTGTGTGCGTGTGTGGCTGGCTGTGTGTGTGTGCGGCTGGCTTCTGTGTGTGTGTGTGCGGCTGGCTTCTGTGTGTGTGTGTGCGGCTGGCTTTGTGTGTGTGTGTGTGGCTCTGTGTGTATGTGTGGGAGCAAATGCAATAGGTCTCACATTTGCGAGAGATTAAGCTAATGGCAATGTAAATGACAATGCCATTTATTTATCTGTTTTCAAAACCAACACATAAATACGAATGTTGTAATTTACAATGCCAATAGCTCTAACTTTTCCAAAGGCGAAACCATTGCATTGTAAATGCTTGTTAAAGTCTGCTACTCAAGATTTTCATGTAATAAGAGAAAAAACAAGGATTTGCAGCCGTGGCCCGTACAGGTAACAGCAGTGGGGCGGGCCGACCGGCCGGGATTTCGAGAGACGGCAACAAGGGAAAATTAATTATTTATTTAATTTTCCCTCATGGATGTCTGTTGATTCCCCCAACCCGGCCCCACCAGTCTTACCTGCATGAGCCGCGGCTGAGGATTTGTTTCACTTGTATGTAGGTAAAGAACTCCTCCATGATCAAATAGCTGCTCACATTATAGATAAGATGTCCAATGTGTACAGTTTAAATAATTACTTTCTATTTTAGAGGACTTGTGCATTTCGTGTTCTTTCATGTGTTTCTCATGTTTTTTAGGTGTGTTTAATACTGCAGGAGGAAGTCATTCTGGACAAAATTCGAGCTCACTTAATGGAGGCGACGTTATCAACCTTCGACCCAATAGACAGAGGACCAAGAAAAGCAAAATTCCTTTTGGAAGCTGCAGTGCACTCTAGAAGCGACCATGTTCAGAAACTAAGAACTATCGTACATTTGGAAAATATTGTGCAATCATTTGTGTAAATAAGAAACCCAGCAAGCTTCAATATGGTCAGAGCTTTCAGTAACAAACTATGCTCATTGGACAACTGGAAGACTGGATCATAACAGCGCGGAAAGCTTGCAAAGACGTATTTGCAGTCGCAAATCATCGAATGATAGCTGATTGCGTTGGTGCACTTTTTTATTGGATGAACCATATTCTGAAGAAATACTTTGAGATGCTTTAGGCTGGCATTCTCAGCTGAGAGGAATAGAAGCTTAAAATGATTGCGCTCAAACTATTACTGACTAAGGTACAAGTCTCCTTCAAGTGAACCACACCAAGACACCTGTTATAAAAAGAGTTGCAATCGAAGATAAGGGCGAACGTGAGACTAAACAAAAATTATATGCGAGACTAAACACAAATATATATATATATATATATATATATATATATATATATATATATATATATATATATATATATATATATATATATATATAATAATGTTGTTTTCAAACCCTTTTAACAATAGGGTCCAGACAGAAAACTGTGTACATTAGTAGTGCACATACTTTAAGTACACTTGGGCCTGAAACTAACATTTGAAAAGTGCATGGTGCCAAAAATGCTCACCAGCTCCATTTCTAAATGCACTACAGGCATTTTTGTACAACTTTTATTGCCTTTCAACTATTCATTCCATAGTTTTAAAAATATGTAAAGCTGCCAGCGGTGTTGGCCTTTCCTATCCAGCCTTCAGAGCTATTCCACAGATTCTAAATGTCCTCATGCTGCTCACCACCGGGGCTGTAGATTTTGTTGTGCCTTCTCTTTTTTTTTGTTTTTCCATATCAAGCACATGCTCCTAGTCCTAGCATTAGTAGTGTTTATTATTTGTGCAGCATTCCATGATTTTTTTTATTTTTCTTATCAGCAATCATGTTACATATTGAAGTACGTTTATATATTCATATTATTATTTGTAAGGCGCTTGTGCACTCCAGAGTGTATTTTGGTGCTAAGAACCACTGTCCACAGAGGAAAATAATGAATATAGGCTGACTGAGAAGAGCTGTGTTTTCAGAACCCATCTGAAGGAAAGAGGCTTTTGAAAGCAGCACATGTGTATTAGGGACCCATTCAGATCATTGGACCATCTGAACCCTGTGACATGAATGAGAAAGTCAGACATAAGGATTCTAGTTATATGATGCCGGGAATATTTTTCTGCAATATCAGACCTTTCAAACAAACCCATTGTACGTTTTGTGCATCATGCACAGTTCCTTTGAACAGCACCTTTACATGAAAGGAAGCCTGTGCAGCTCTCTTCAGACCTTATATATGGTTGAACATGGTCAACCCTGACATTGTCTAAATAGCACAGTTCAAAAGGCCGCTGCAATTTGGGGAAGGCAGGTAGCTATAAGGAGGCACAAATATATGATGGTAGATTAATCAGTGCTTGATAATACACAAACAGAAATTACCTTGGTGCGACTTTTAGTCAGAAAGGCGAGAGCCTTTCTAATTATGTGAAGATTATGCAACTAGGATGAGGAAATTACATTGATGCGTGAATTTATTGTTCAGTGCTCGTTCAACAGCTCCCAGAGACTTTAGGTATGGATCCCAACTGGGTCTGTCAGAGTTGTACCAGCGGCTGTTCTCATTCACTATTAGCAGTTCCTTTTTGGTGCCACTGAGTTCCAGAAAGATCTTACTCTTCCAATTTAGAATACTTGGAAAGTGCACCTCAAGATTGAACTTGAATTAATTGCTAAATCGGCTGGATCCCTTCAGTGCAAGTCGGTACCGAACTGGCATGGATTCTAATGAGCTGGAATAATGCATACAAGTTAAAGAGCAAGAGAGAAAGAAGAGCTCTAACGAACTCCTTATTGTATCTGACAGTTCATGTGACCGAAAAGGTGACAGGGAGAAGACCGAAGTGTGATCAGACCAAAATGAGGTTGACATCCTAGATCACATTTGTTGAAGTTGGAAAGCATTGTTACTTGTAAATGCTTCTAACCAGTCGAATGTATTAGAAGTAACAGGGAAGACCTGGAACGGTGTGCTAATGCTGGTCCTGCTTGGATATTGCTCGCTATGTACATTGCCATTAAAATCAAGCTGCAGGATACTTTAACCTTGCAAAGCTGTAACAATATTTAGGAGTTTTAGAAGTGTGCAGGATCTCCCTCTTACTCTTTCCACCTTATAGCCTGCACCCTTCTCTCCATGCCCCACACCTGCAAACTCATGTCCACAAAATGGTTTGTTCCATCTATGTATTTCAGTTGAGGCACATATTGACCGCTGCTCAAATACTAATGCCTTTAATGTCCTAGGTAAGGTTGCTTTATAAAAGACAACTCTAAGAGGAGGTGATTTTTCCCTCCTTTTTGTATGAATTTTTGATCTTTCCTACAACACAATGGGGAATTGAACCAGTGCTGAACGGGGTATAAAGACATGTTGTCAACAGTTCAAATAATGCTCCTACTTCCAGCATGGTGGCACACACATGCTTGTGACTACATGGTGCATGAGTCTTATTAATTGTTTCTTGTCACCGCTCTACTGAATTGTTTGACAGGTGTGTTCAATTGAAGCAAAAGAAGTTATGAAAGATGAACGTGAGCGGCTTTTGCACAAGGTACCTAGTCAGAGGTCAAATCTTGTGTTTCTAAACCACAAGGGATTTACAGCGACTAGCATGATGGTTCTACATGACAGGATCGTAATTCATAGCTGTACACGGTGTAGTTCTCTCCGCTTTGTTTAATTAAACCGTTCTTGGGCATCAATAACTGAATTTATTTCACTCACTTTACAAGAGAAAAAAAGTTGTAAATGCAAGGAAATGGATTTAAATAGGCACTGTTCTTAAAGACTGACGATAAACACTACTACTTTATGAGAGGCAGAACCTAAATTGTCTCGCAGTGTGGTGCACAGTTTTTAGGTTGTTTAAAATCCTCCGTTCATTTTCTGTGCTCTTCTGAGCTGGCACTCTACTCTTCATATCATTTCTTAACAAGAACATTCCTTATAATTGACAGTGTTTTGCTTTTACCAACAAGTCTCTAAGTGAAAGCCAACCTTTTACTGTCTCTGTCATGAAAGATATTTTTTTTCCTTTCATTAAAACAGGCACTATGCTTACTCCACTGAAACGTTTCGCCTCTGGAATGGAGGACCTGGAAAGGTTGAAAGAGCAGTAAGCATGCTAATTCAGCCCTCGGAAGTACCGTTGGCAAGGTATTCTACTCCTGAACACACTGCATCCTTTAATGATCCACAGAGGAGGAGATCAGAAGAGCGCTATGAGAAGCACAATTCCTCCCTTGTGTTGTATAGACTTATCAGTACCTTGCTTCCACAATGCAATATTGAAGACCACCTTGAAAATGAAGGAACTTGGATGTCAAGATCATCTACACTTTCAAGATACACACACAGTTGTAAGACCTTTTGACATCACAACCACCTCTGTTTTCTGACCCTCCATAGAATTCCTCATCTTCTACAGGCTCTACACTGTACACAGTTGCTAGAGACATGACTGTTTTCATCCTAGTTGGCGGCTCCGTCCCTCTTTCTTCTCCTTTATCTGCCCAGCGTCTTGACACCCTTGGGTATAAGTGCGCTTTATAAATTGTATCCTAGCCTATTATGATGATATATTAGTTCTGCCTCCTTGGAAAACTGAGGTCTGGACATAAAGAGCATCCAATATACAGATCCAGACGTTCCATTTCAGACCAAGCTAAACTCCTGGTGGCATGTAAGATGATGATGAAAAGAATCTTTAAAAAAAAAGGTTCAGCAGAGAAGCCAAATGCCTCAATACAAGCCTCTTTCTTGAAACATTACATTCATACAGATGTTCATGTACTAACTGACGGATAACCCACCAAGAAGAATCGATTCCCTGCACAGGAATTCTATGAAGTGCCAATGCGATTTGTAGTCCCTTCCTTTACCATCAACATCGTTTGACAGAATAGCTTCAATCACTGAATCTGTGATTCTTTCTGCTTAGTTAAAACTTTACCTGTATCAACTCCGTCAGAAAAGACTGCATGTAACTAAACTTTGTAGGATTAGGAACATGCAATACATTAGCTAAACTGCATGTGCTTCTATTGTTCCTGGGTTCTTACATCACTTCCTGCAGGAATCTAGGCTAAGGTTTACTCAGGAGTTGCCAGAGAAAAACAGGTTTTTCAAGAAATTCTTAACCCCTTCAGTGCTGATGACAAAGCCAGCTCGTCATGGGTGTTACCTGCCCTGTGCTTATGACGAGCTTGTTTTGTCATGAATAATGGGGATCTGGATATTTCAGCACCCAGCGGGAAAACCCATAGCAGCCAAGGTGTTAATGAATGGCATTTGTTATCTAATTTGATTTTAAATGCTGAACTGGGTGTATCAGACCTTGTGACCCAGGGGTACTTCCATGGTGTTGTCATCCGACTGTCAAGGCTTCGATTAACTGAACTGAGTCGCAACAGTCAGTATGAAATGTTAAATCTCCCATTCTTTGACATCCCTTCGTTTGACTGGCAGATGATGAAATTAGCTGTGGAATGACACTACCACAGCAGGTGGTCCAATGTCCCTTCATGCAGGAGCATAAGCTTCAACCACCAAAGCAACACTACCAGCATGGAAAACAGCTGAAAAGGAACGAGGATGCCAACATTACTTTGTAGCTGCTATGAAACCTCCTGGCCACAAGTAACGAGACCTCTCTTCACCTCTCATGACAACACTCCAATGAGATGAATCATCTGGTAGAGTTGCAGAAAAGTTAAGTGCATGCTTTATATTGTGCAGTATAGATGCACATTAATATTTGCGTTCCCACCCACATCAGTTCACAGGCTGTACCAGTTCCTCTGCATTAGAAAGTCAAACGTGATTATTTCCATTGCTTTCTGTTGAGTATGAAGATGCAAACAAGAATTTGGACCCGATCTAGATTTCGAAAAACCAAATGAAGAGATGTAGAAAGAGTGCTCACCTTCTGAACTTCAAGAGTGTCTCATTTATGGTCTAATAATAGGGGAAACTCTGTCATGTAATAAACCATTGATCGATTGATGCTTACCAATTGTCAAATTTCTCTCTGCTATACACAGTATGAAACTTAAGTTTTTCAATAAATTATTTTTTAAAGTGCTCACCTAGCACAAGATTTATCCCCAGCTCCATCAAAGTGAAAAATGCTTATGATCCATCATCAACATGCTTTTTCATTGCAAAGAAGTATCTAAGGTTCCAGCGTTTCATAGTAGACAAACATCCTATATAATAAAAAACTAATCTCTACTGCCTCATGTCTGATCCATGCCGCTTTTCCAAATGCATCGCATCAAAGAAAATATTTGTCTGCCCATATTTAAATCATTGACTGATAAAACCTATTTTGCATGCGTAATCCAACAAGGCTGCCGCACAACTTCATCCCTTCTTCACTCATTCAGCCTTTATGTACAGTTCAACTAGTCCACAAACGTATCTTAACGAAGGCTGCAAAATCTTGATGCTCCCTTGAAGGAAAAAAATATTTTTGGGGAGAAGCGTGTAGCTTGCAGCTAACGGAAATGTCAGTCTCTTCTTCAGTTGGAAAGCCAGCCAACAGTTGGGCTGGTCGTATCTCTTCTGGACTTAATTACATTATGCTTATTCATTGTTCTGAATGATCAGCTCAATATGACTCCTCTTTAACAGTGCTTAGAGTACCAGTGGTCTCCAGACTGTAAACTGGGAGTACGACCCCTGCCATGGTGGTGTAACAGGAAAAACATGCCGAATAGGGGTACTGTTTTACCAGGACCTTTCATCACAACCAGGAGCCATAGATGCCTTATGTCTGGGATGAGAAGAACAAATGTTCTCTCCATATTCAAGAGACTTGACTTGGTCTCACAGGAAGATGATCTGCCACATTAGTCCTCTGAAGCTCTTGGTGATCTCTCTGGCTGGAAAAGAGCTCCTACTTTAACAGATATCACCCCCACCCCCACCCCCCCCGTACACGCACACCCCAACCCCCTAATAGAGACCAACAATGCAACACCAATATAGTGCTGAAGAAAGCAAAAAGGGACAAGATTGGGATTGCTGTTGATTGAAGCTCAAAGCATCTGGCTTTGACTTTTATCAAGAAACAAAATAACAGCAGTTAACCTGGCAAGGGTACAGCATGTGAAGATGCTGCACTAAGACGATGGATTGAGAAAAATTATGAATGGGTAATAAACAACGATGTTCTAACGGTTTTCAAGAAAGGGGCTCCTCAGAAAAAGACTAACTAAGCAACAGAAAGTGTCTAGATTTTATACATGGATATCAATAATTGGGGTTGGTTGGCAGTGATATTTTGGCTATAGGCATATTACTAGCTTTTTCTCCCATTTCATCAATCCAGAAAATCATCACCAAAGCGAGACAAAAATCTGAGTTGATCATGATTTGCTCCAGAATTGCCTAAGCATTGATGATAAACAAATCTTTTTAGTTTTCTGAAAAATTTGTCATGTGGCTGCTCTGCAAACTGGATCTCCTCTACATCCTCCAGAGTCAAATGCTCCACCACAACATACCATTGCTCCACATAGTGGTTTGGCTGCTGAGTTGGTTCTGCAGAACCGTTTGAAGTTGCAGCAAGAGTACATGGGAAGTTTGAAATCCGGCTGGGGAGCTGTGCATGAAGTTATCATAATCTTTCAAGTAGAAACAGTTCTGCTTCTAGGGGAATGGAGAGAAATATAGTTTCTACAACCGGACAAGAAGACTTGTGATGCCATAACTTGTCCATCTGGCCAAATTGGGCTTTCAGTTCTTCTCTTCCATTAAGGTACACCAAGCAGCCATAATAGCTTACAGAAATAATCCTGTCCTTACTATGCAAGTAATTAAGGATTTCATGGAGGGCTTGAACAATGTGTTTCTACCTAACAAGGTGCCCTTCTCCTCCTTGTCCTGGTAAAACTAATAGGTTCATGCTCCAAAGCCATGCGTAAATCTTATGTACATCCCACAGAAAACTGTTTTAGTGGCTTTCTACTCTGTCAGGAGTAAATGGAATCCTAGCATTATGTTACAAGGTACCCTCCAGTGTCATACTAAAACTAAGCAATTTTGCGAATAGATCATTTTTGGCTCTTAAAATTAGCATGTAATTTTCCATTTAAATCCCTGCATTTGCCCGCCTACCTTTTTCCAGTAACCATATTGTATAGAGAAGAAATCATGCCACGATCTAAATGTTATAAGAGTCTTTCAACATGACTTAGAACCAAGGACATAAGAAAATCTGAACCGCTTTGTTTTTTCAATTAGCTATGGTCCTAGACGTACTGGTCTGTCTGTATTAAACTGTACATTGCAAGATAGATTTTATTTCCAAGGAAACGTAGAGCGGTATTTCATGAAGGACTATATTGAGACATATCTCTGTGACACCTAGAGGGACAGTCGTACCCTAAACAAACACTTTTCTCTTGAGGCAGGCTCCTGGATAGACACCATGGTGGATTAAACCTACTTGTGACCTGCTTTGGCAAAAATTATTTGCCTTGTAGCCATTACTATCCTTCACAATTTTTTTAGTACTGCTTTCCAAGGGGATGAATTTGCTATTCAATTCTGTGTTTATTACTGTGAATGATGATCCCTCGATTCAGAAGAAAACTTGTAATGCCAGTTTTCCATTGTGGGAGTCATCTTTGAAGTCATAAACAGCTTGTCTTACTTTCAGGTGATAACAGTGGTATTGTGAAATTTTTTATATTGAACTACCACTCAAAATGAACCGAGGGTTTTATCTGCCTTAAGACTCAACAGTGAATCGTGGAGCAGTAAAGGTGCTGACTCTCTTAAAGGAACAGTGTTAGATTTTAATATATTCAGGTTACAGCATATCTCTCCTTTTCCTTGCATTTGACTTCTCTTTTCTTAAAGTGAAAAAATTAGTTTACAAGGCTAATTTTGTTTTCTTGTCAGAATGAATATTATATTTTTAATTGGCCTTTTTAAAAAAAATGAAAACCTAAAAAATGTAGTTAATGTTGCATAAGGTGTAGTAAAATAATCATCATGAAAGTTTACCCACTGTTAGTAAAGAACATTGTTCTGGGATCCTGCATTTGCCAAGAAAATTAATTGTGTATAACCTTAATGCTGAATACCATGATGAGAACTAAAATTGCAAATAATGAACGTTTTCTTATTTTGTGACCTAAGGTATGCAAAGCAACGTTTCTGCTCTTAATAAGGAAGGTCTCATTTCAAAGGTTGAAAAATGTCAACCATTTTTAGAAATCTGTTGCAAAAACATTCTACCATAAAAAAGACACTGCTATCTAATTAGATCACACAGATAACACACATGCAAGCTGTTATTCTTATATTTTAATAGTGTTATTGAGTTTTGATAATGTAGATATTGATGCTGCTTTAAAAATGTATAACCCATCCACCTGACCATATGGAAATGACATTAATGAGGTTTGTTACTTGTTGATGTGCAAGTCAAGTCAAGATGTGCATTAGAGACTTCCGTTAATGGATTGTGCATGCCTGATCTCGCCCTTCGCGGTATTGGACGGCTGGACCCAGCAACCAGCTGTAAGTTACTCAATAGCCTCTACTTTATGGGTGTAAGTGTACCCTTTCCTTCATGTACATGCCATATATGTTATAAGATAGAATTTTGCTAAGTCTACAGTCCTCTTTGAAACTATTCATGCAATTTCCAAACAAATCAAAGATTTTAAAAAAATAGTTTGATCAGGATTGTTTTTGGTTCCCTTGTAATGTTTCATGTATGAAGCAGTGCCTCATACTGTTACACACTTTGATATAATGTTACTTATTTATATGGCGCACAACCTACCAAGGGTGTATGACCTTTTGCACCAAGATATGTGTGGCAGATAGTGTTGTGTTTATCTCACTTGTTATTTTTGTCAAGAAAAGGTCACTTGATGCTCTGTTTTGAACTTTGATATTCTGCACTGCTATTGTCTTTGAGTTTGTTTACTACAGGAGTTGAATACTTCACTACATTCTCTCTGGCAAGGACAGAAGCTATATCAGTTATTAAGGGGAAGATCTTTCATTCTCACTACAAAGTGCTTAGAAGGGAAGGCATTGCAAAAGGAACAATAATGTATTTTCCTAACTTCTTATGATGGGTGAAACCTCTGTTGTGTGCAAGTAGAGCTCTAAAGGTGTTCCATGTCAGGTGTGAGTAGCTTATCTAGTCCTATTGCTTTATTTTCTTTCGCATTAGTGTCCTGTATTTATAATGGGCGAAAAAACATATTGCAAGTATCGGAATGTAAATTAAAAACTTGACTGGAGGAGTTACTTAATGCCCGACTTGGGATAATTGTGAAAACTGGTGCAGGTGAGCCACAGTGACTAGATGTGTTGTGAAATATGCCTGTTCATTGCACTATGCATGAGACGTCTACAAAATACTTCACTACCGAGAAAATGTGGTACAGAAATGTTCTGTTTATGGGATTCTTTTTCTGCAGGTTGTGTATGATCTAGGAAGTAATCTTCCTGGGCTTTTTTTTCCATTATACCTCTAGAGATCTTCTTAGGATATGAATATTTCAACCAACTTCACAAATTTACAGACATTCTTTAATGTAGGTGTCACATCCCACAGAGCTCTGCCTTCATTAGAGGCATTTCCACTTTTTTTATTTTTAGACCATGTGTGTTGTACCATGGTGATGATACATATTTGTTAATGACAACAATACTTCCATTTCTATTGTTGGGTAATGCAATATATCTGAACCGCACCCTCACATGGGGTCCAACTTGCAGACTCCGCTTATTTTTTTATGAACGTTGGGCCCCATAAACCTTCTGAACAGAAATCCTCTTTCATTCACCACCCTCTGAGGGTGAAATGCAGGTGGGGACTGCAGTGCTTGTGTTTATTAGCCAAATGATGCATTATTTTTTAAGATCTGTCAAGTATGTGAGCATTCTCAGTCACATATTTAAACACATGATAATTCATGTTGCTGTGTGCCTTATGTTATTTTTAATGACCCTTCTAAAACAGTCAATAGTTTTCATCCAATTTGAGTTTTAGAAATAAAGTGCTAAGTAATAATTCACATTCAGCCCACACATCAAATTGCTAACAGCCAACATATGCAGAATTTAAATTCTGTGCATTTTTTATGCACTACTAATGCTGCGAGAGCCTGTACAGTTAGACCTAAAGAATTCAAGAACAGTAATACTATATCTGAAAGGAAGCCACTTTACTTCACTCTTTTTTGAGTAGATGAACAAAATATAGTATTGTATTGGCTGCAGATTGTTACTTAAATGCTCAAATTGATGTAGGAAAAAAAGTGGTGTATGATGCATGTGCAACAGATGCTTTAGTCTATTGTGACATTGTACAGTTTGAATCCAAGAGCACAATTCATGTACAATGATTAAGGCAAAGGGGCTGTTTTTTTAAATTAAATACGTTTTAACCCAGATCTAAACTATTACGATAAGCACAGCTGTATCCAAATCATGCAGGAATTCCTTTAAACCACCATTTGGAGAAATAGCTCCCCTTTTTATGCCGTGTGTATTTTTGCACTATGGTCCCAAAGTAATACGACAGTCTAATATTTGCTTAAAGACCTTATATTGCCAAGAATTTCTCCTGAAAGTGCCTATCTACCAATAGTCTTTAAGTTATCTGGATGGGTCTACTTGAGTTAACATAGTGCATACGTTGTAATGTTTCTTTTTTTTATTTGAAATAATTTGCCTTTCTTCTTGTTAAGTCTTTTTTTAATCTGACATTATACACTTTTTCTTAAGCATTTGTTGTGAATTAATGTTATCTGAAAACAGGACACAAAAAAGACAAAGATCGCCAATTGTAAAAATATCCCTTATGCTACCTCTGGGCACAGAAATGCATGTTACAGTAATGCGTAAGATCTAACATATGTTGTAAGATAAAATAAGCAGCATTTGTTTTCATATGCCTGACTAAAGAAGTCTGCAGTTTAATCCCAAAATATGTTTTAAAATTTGGTTCAAGGCACTCTTGCTAGAGTCCCTCTAATCCAACCGTCCAGATATACAAAAATTTTGTTTGGTACTAGTCAGTAATTTATAGTTGAACAGCTTTTCATTGTGTTTGGAACTTTACAGTTTTAAACCTATTTGTCTCAAGCAAATTAATAGAATGTACTTGTGTCGCTGCCTTGAGTAAGTCGCTAAATGTGGATCTGTATATCACAGATCCAAATCCTGACAACATTATTTTGTTATTTGATCATTCAGAGGCAGGCATTAAGCATTGTGGGGATTGGTAGTTTTGTTTCAAATCTTAGACACTTGGAGGCATAGGAAAGACTATTAAAGTTACTCTGTTATGAAAATTCTTGTTGACTATTGTTTAAATAACGTGTTGGTAATTTTAACTTTCATGCCTTATTTCAGTGTTCCTTGTTTCAATATATCCTTTCAAATCCGTTGACAGAGCGTCACACCACACTACACACTTTAGAAGCCACAGAGTCAGGTTGAAGATTTTTTGTACTAAATAAACTATGTGATTTGTGCAAAGTATGTTTTCTTTTCCATTGACAAATAAAAGCTAAACCCTATGCTACATTCTTGAGCTCTTATTTGAGTTGGGGTATGAAGTGTCTAGTACCGTTAAGAAGAACTAGCAGTGTAAAAAGCGTCATAGAGTGTTTTGTATGCCAACCACTGGCAGATACAGCGTGCGTGTTTATTTTGAATCATAGGAAATTAGTAGTGGTTTGTTTTATTAGGCTAATTAATAAAATGACAAAGAAAATCAGATCCTTGTTAAATATGTAGCTGATGCCAAATGTTATTTTGAGATTCAGATTTAATGAGTAGACTGTGAGAGAACATGTACCAACTTGATTTTAATTAGGCAGCTATAGTTGGATAGGCCACCTACCACAATAGAAGTCTGTGCACAATGCCTCTACCTTGTTCCAAGTATGCTTTTCAGGGTGTAAACCGGGTGTTCGAGGCATGTGGGCCGCTAAATTCATATCTTGTGCATAGATCGCCGCCTAGTGTTGGGTCCGGATGATTGCACCTTGTTTTCCTGGAAGAGTCTTTTGAAGTATCACGAGATAGGTGGCTCCTCCCCTGAACTTCAGTGTGCATGGGCATCCTCTCCATCCTCAGATTGTTTTTTTCCGCCATTGGGTTCGGATGTGTTCCGTGACTCTCGTTCGGAACATATAGGAAAAACTTGTTTTCTTCAGGCCAAAAGGCCTCTTTAAGCGTCGGTATTGTACTTCGTTCGGTTCTGAGTTACTTTATCCGGTTCCCGGATACTTGAGCACGTGTGCTCCCAGTTTTTTAGGCCCAATCGAAGATTGACATCGGCGATGGAATTCCAGGCCCCTTTTAAGCGTTGCCCGGTCTGTAACGTGAAGTATCCTCTCTCGGACGTGCACCCTGTGTGCAACAGATGTCTTTCTCCAGACCACGACGAGGAGAGTTGCTTGGCCTGTTCGAAATTCAGGTCGGAAGAGGCGATCGCTCTTTGACGTGAGGCGAGATTACCGGCGCGGAGACCGTCGGATGTGGAGGATATCTTCCAGGCTGGGGACGACGAGGGGGAACCAGAGTACTTCTCCAACCCGGCCTCCTGTCATGAATCTTACTACGGAGAAGAGGTAGACGATGAGAACATCGAAGACGATGAAGCCGTCGAGGTAAGAGACGACGGTATGGCCATTGGAGCCGCTGAGGGCGGCTCCAGCGATGAGCAAGACCCAACCGAACCTTCGGGGGTCAAAAGTGACACTGTCTTGACAAAGGCTCAGGTCGAAGCATCGCCGGAAGGCCTTAGCCAAGATCTCTATGCTCATTCTACAGCCCCGCAATCTGGCCCGGCTAAGAATATTTCAGAGCCTTCGGTGGGTATGCCTTCGAAAAAGAAAACGAAACTGACTAAAGACAAATCGAAACTGAAACTGGTAAAACCAGTATTCGTTTCGCAAAGCCTCGCTCCATCGGATCCTAAGAAGGCTCAGAGTCTCATAGCCCCTTCGGGGTCACTGAAGGGTGCCGACCCGAAGATCGGTACATCCAAGAAGGTGCCAAAGGCCCAAAAAGACGGAGCAACGTCATCTGAGGCTGCCCTCGGGGCGTGGACACTGAAGACGGACTTGAGTCGCAGCCGCCCCTCAGTCCGAATGCATACAAGTTAATGCTGGTGAAGAATCTCGAAGATAAGCTCAAAATGGCCGTGTTGTAACGTGACGCATCAAGCCGCGGCCATTTTGGGAATCCCAGCGCAACACCTGGCTCGAAGTTGGCGATGGCTGTGAAAAAAGTCAAACAGCCATCAGGGCCTCCGCCTATAGTTTTTGGACTGCCTCCGACTGCAAGACCTAAAGCGTCTAAGCCGGCACAGGGCACCGACTCTGGTAAAAGGATGTCAAAACTTAAGGGAACGACCGCCACTCCTGAAGGCGTCTGTTCCACTCCACCTTCTTCTGAAAGCTCAAAGAAGTTGTACATTGACTCTGCAACCGGAAGACTCACCCTTTTCAAACGGAAGATCTTGCCGGAGAAGCCAATGGAATCCTATCAAATTCCACTCAAAAGGAAAAGAGACTCTGCTTCCTCGCCAGTCCTTTTCGAGTCTGTGAGGCCTTCTGGACAAGCCTTTACTCATTCCCCCCACACGCACTGAGGATGGTGGGGGGGATGACCAGAATGACGAGCAATTCAACTATCCTGATAAATCTAATCAGGATGACTCGCAGGATGTGCTCGAAGATCAAGGGACGGCGGACACCCAGTCTTACCAAGTGAAGACGGCCCCCGCAGAGGATACTGCCGCGTTCAACGCTCTAATTGAAAGGGCAGCGTTGTACCATGATGTGGTCATGCATGCGGACCCGGTTGAGGAGGACTTCCTGTTTGATACCTTCTCTACATCGGACAGATCAGTAAAGACGCTGCCAATGCTGAAGGGTGTGCTTAAGCACGCCAATGAAATTTTCAAGGACACGACAAGAGCAAGGGTGGTGAACCCACGTATTGAAAAGAAATACAGGCCTGCTCCTGTGGACCCTACGTATATAAGGGGTCAATTGCCATTGGACTCTTTGGTGGTCTCCAATGCCCGGAAGAGGGCGAACTCACAAACGAGTGGCGATGCTCCTCCCCCAGACAAAGAATCTAAAGCGTTAGAAGCCTCTGGGAAGCGGGTTGCTGCGCAGGCAGCGAATATTTGTAGAATAGCCAATACTCAAGCTCTACTGGCTAGATACGATAGGGCTCACTATGACACCCTTGAGCAATTGTTGCAACACTTGCCTGCCGAATATAGAGAGGGGGCGGAAATGTTGATTCAGGAAGGGAAACCGATATCAAACGCTTCTATCAAGTGTGCTCTAGATTCAGCAGACACTGCGGCCATGGCCATTAACAATAGTGTAATGCTGAGAAGGCAGGCATGGTAGCGAATTTCAGGGTTTAAGCCAGAAATACAGACAAGTTTGCTCAATCACCCCGTTAACCCAGATTTTTTGTTTGGGCCTGACGTTGACACGATTCTTGAGAAGATCAAGAAGGACACCGAGACGGCTAAGTCTATGGGGGCCTTGCTGTCTCAACAGTTCAGAGGGGGTTCTTTTCGTCGCCCAGGTAGTAGAGGGCCGTCAAGGGGGCAAACATCTCAGCAAACACAATACAATAAATTGGTGCACAGACCACCTTTAACAAGAACAATAGAGGTGGATACCGTGGTAACAGCGCCAAAGGCAGAGGACGTGGAAATAATAACATCAGGTCCTCAGCGAATACCAAACAGTGACGTCTTGTCACTGCCCCCGGACCATATAACACCGGTCGGGGGACGACTCCAGCAGTTCCTGCCAGTCTGGGAAGGCATTACCACAGACAGGTGGGTGAGGCAACTTATCCAGTATGGGTATTGTTTAGAACTGACATCCACTCCACCCGACATACCACCAAGACACCATCCTATGTCCACAGAGCACTTAACCTTATTACAGCAAGAAGCGGCCAGCATGCTGCAAAAAGGGGCTATAGAACTGGTGCCTCTAGAGGAGCACGGAACAGGGGTGTACTCTCTCTCTATTTCTTGGTCCCAAAGAAGGACGGGTCCCTCAGACCCATTCTGGATCTGAGACCCTTGAACCTATACATCCTTTCAGAACATTTCCACATGCTTACTCTGCAGCAGGTCCTGCCACTGCTCAGTCAGGGGGATTTCCTGGCAACTCTGGATCTGAAGGATGCATATTTCCATATACCCATACATCAGGCACACAGGAAATACCTCAGGTTCACTATACAGAACATGCATTATCAGTTCAAGGTGCTACCCTTTGGAGTGACCACTGCTCCCAGAGTGTTAACCAAGTGCTTGGCGACAGTGGCGGCACACCTTCGGAGACAACACATTCATGTCTACCCTTACCTGGACGACTGGCTTGTGCAAGCGAAGTCGGCCCAGCAATGCGCCAGCCACGTGTCCCGCACAATTCATCTCCTGCACAGTTTGGAATTTTCTCTGAACTATCCCAAGTCGCATCTTCAACCCGCTCAAGTACAGCAATACTTGGGAGCGACGTTGGACACTGTGACAGCTACAGCCCAGCCGAACTCAGTGCGAATCGACAGCATGCAACTGCTGATTCGCAAATTCAGGCCACAACACTCGCTACAGGCGCGAGTGTTTCTGCAGTTGATAGGCATGATGGCCTCCTGCATCTTCATAGTCCCGCACGCGAGACTGCACATGCGTCCGCTCCAAGAGTGTTTAGCACGACAGTGGAATCAGGCTCAAGGGCAATTGAAAGACCTAGTGTTGGTGACCGGTCGTGCGTACAACTCTCTGCATTGGTGGAATCCACGCAACCTTTGCAAGGGACGACCGTTCCAAGAGCCTGTACCACAAATAGTGCTCACGACGGACGCATCCCTCCTGGGGTGGGGGGCGCATCTCCATTATACAGTGCAGGGACTATGGTCGGATCAACAGAAGAAGATGCACATCAATCTGCTGGAATTGATGGCAATCTTCATGGCACTGAAGGCTTTCAAGATACATCTGTGCGGCAAGGTCGTGTTGATCCGGACGGACAACATGACGGCCATGTATTACATTCAGAAGCAGGGAGGTACTACTCTCCACAGTTGTCACACTTTGCTCAGAGCATGTGGAAGTGGGCCATTCAGAGGAACATTTTCTTCATGGCGGAGCACCTCCCGGGCCAGGACAACCAGATGGCGGATCTGCTCGGCAGACACAGCCATCAGGTGCACGAGTGGGAGATTCATCCCTCGGTGCTGCAACCGTACTTCCAGCAGTGGGGGCATCCAGACATCGACCTGTTTGCCACAAACGAGAACGCAAAATGCCCAAACTTCGCCGCCAGGTTCCCACACCCGCGGTCTCAGGGCAATGCGATATGGATGAACTGGTCAGGCAGATTTGCGTACGCTTTTCCGCCAGCCCCGCTCATACCTCTGGTTGCACGGAAACTCAGACTGCACTCGATGACTCTCATCCTGGTTGCTCCAACGTAGGCGAGGCAAGCATGGTACACCACATTCCTAGAACTTTCCGTGGTGCCTCACCAAAGACTGCGTCTTACACCCAGTCTTCTCACCCAGAGCCATGGCGAGGTTCAGCACCCAGATCCGCAACAGTTAAACCTTGCGATATGGCTCCTGAAGTCATAGAATTTGGGTATCTGAATTTGCCTCCTGATTGTATGGATATCATCAAGGAGGCGAGACGGCCTACCACTAGGGCCTGCTATGCTGCCAAATGGAAACGCTTTCTCATTTACTGTTCCAACCATGATGCATCAACACAGAACACTATTTGTTACCTGTTACATTTATACAGATGCAATCTGGCATACAGCTCTATACGTATTCATTTGGCGGCAATAGCGGCTTACTTACAGAATAGGCAAAACCTTTCACTGTTCCGAGTGCCAGCCATAAAGGCTTTTATGGAGGGACTCAAACGAGTCATTCCACCCAGAAGACCACCTTCACCAGTCTGGAATCTTAATATTGTTTTGACCAGACTGATGGGACCTCCTTTCGAACCTCTCCACTCTTGTGAGATACAGTTCCTCACTTGGAAGGTTGCCTTCTTAGTAGCGATCACGTCGCTGAGACGGGTTAGCGAGCTGCAAGCCCTAACCATTCAAGAATCTTTTATACAGGTTCACACAAATAGGGTGGTGCTCCACACTAACCCTAAATTCATGCCCAAGGTAGTTTCTCACTTCCACATTAATCAAACTATTGAAGTGCCAGTTTTCTTCCCTAATCCAGACTCCGTAGCAGAAAGATCACTGCACACATTAGACGTCAAACGAGCTCTCCTGTACTATATAGACAGGACGAGGGATTTCAGGAAGACTAAACCACTCTTTGTTGCTTTTTCACCGCAGCACAAGGGCAAACCCATTTCCAAATCAGGTATAGCCAGATGGATTGTTAAGTGTATTCAGATTTGTTATCAGAAGGCTAAACGCACACTAACAGTCCCCCCAAGAGCGCATTCCACACGCAAGCTAGGGGCATCCATGACTTTCCTGGGTAACATTCCATTAGAGGACATATGTAGAGCAGCCACATGGAATAACATACATACATTCACTAAACACTAGTGTTGATGTACATTCCAAGCAGCAAGCTGCTGTAGGACAGGCTGTTCTTAAGTCCCTTTTTCAGGCTGCTGCAACTGGCTCGGGCAACCACCGCTAGGGGAGAAACTGCTATTTATTCTATGCACAAGATATGAATTTAGCGGCCCACATGCCTCGAACGGAATATGCTACTTACCAGTATGCATCTGTTCTTGGCATGTAGGGCCGCTAACATTCATATCGCCCGCCCATCCTCCCCGGTGCCTGTCGCAGCTGTAGTAGTCAGAATTTTTTTGTAAGCATGGTCATTGTGTATTGTATTAGACTCCATCTCTACCACAATGGCGAAAAACAATCTGAGGATTGAGAGGATGCCCATGCGCACTGTAGTCCAGGGAAGGAGCCACCTATCTCGTGATACTTCAAAAGACTCTTCCAGGACAACAAGGTGCAATCATCCGGACCCAACACTAGGCAGCGATCTATGCACAAGATATGAATGTTAGCGGCCCTACATGCCAAGAATAGATGCATACTGGTAAGTAGCATATTCCATTCTTTTGGGAATTACACTAAAATGGTAATTAGATGTGTAATTTAACCATGGTTTGCTGTTAGCTGTCTGTGACATTGTATAATTAAACATAAAGCTTACATTGATGTCTAAATTACTACAGTCTCAGTCACTGTATACATCACACCCTCCATGTTTGATAGTTCAGTGGGGGGAGGCAACAATAATTAAACTTGTATACATATACTTTTTGGGATAGGAAAAACAAACTGCCATTTGATTTCTTTCACCACAGAGTATATATTAGAGACTGTGGGTGAATAACAGCGTACTCCACGTTGTGGCACATTTTAATCTAAGGAGGGAGAAAACAATCAGTGACCTGGTAATGCTAAGTTTTTAATTTTTGTTCTTAGGCCCCACATCCATGGTATTTTGCATTAAAGTGTGGAGAAATGTGAATTGCACGAAGCAGATTTCTGTCGAATATAGAACCCATAGCATGCCATTCAAACACTGGGTCCTGCTGCATTTATGGAATTATTAGTGGTACAGACTCACTTCCATTGCATCTGCCTTGTGAAGTGGACAAGAGATAGGTGTCTCAGCTAACTGCTTCCTATATTGGGTGGACAGGGGACTTTGGATTAACTTTACATTCTCTAAATTAGATGGATGTGCATGTTCAAATACAGCCAGTTGCTAAGAACCTATTATTGGCAGGTCTCTCCTCTCTTAACTTCCCCCTGCTTCAGTAGCACACATGATAGTGGCAACCTTCCCCAGCACCCATTTGGCTGTCATCCAGAGTAACTTAAGGACAGAAAAGATATACTAGGCAGTGTTAACCAAAAGAAGCTCCGAAGGAAAGGATGCTGGTAAAGATGGTAACTAAGAGACGAAAAATCAAAGGGCGTTAAAAAACCTCTCAACAAAACATATGCAGCTCATGAACAACATATCAAGCTTATGAGGTAAGATGAGGCAGTCATAGATGATTTTCCAGTTTGGGGGAGCTGATGATGGCTAGGATAATGCCCCCTCCCCCCTCGGAGGAGTAGAAGTGGAGAGAATGTCCGAGTATAGCTGTGATGAGGGGGAAACATACTTCTGGGGTATTTGTGTTACACACAGGGGGAGAAGTGCAGTGTACTTATATGGAGCTTGTGATGCCCGGAGTTGAAACACTGTTCGATCTGTGTGTTGCTCTAATACATGTTGAAATAAAAACATGAAAAAAATAAAAATTTCAAAACAATTAAAAAAGCAAGCACAAATTAAAAGAGTATAATGTAACCTGGATAGAAGATACAACGACTTGTAGTGAAAGGGGCATTTGACATGACTAAGAACGAATCCTTGAAGCATTGCGATGCCCTGAACAATACAGATAATGCCTTTCTATAGTAACGAGAGTTGACTACCCCTAGCATGACCTGGAAACAGATTATAGCCATCCTGTATTGGCATGCCCCAACAGAATAACAGATCTAACCAAAATACCATAGAGTTTAATGATATTATGTGTTGTGCTAAAGATAAGGTGAAGGTATTTTCTAATACTAATATACATGATATGAAAATACATCTGAATTTTATGACTTCATTGACTTTTAAATTATTCTGAGATTCTGTTACTTTAAAAGCTAAATACCGGTGCCCTGGATCATTCCATAATGATGGTGTGTTTCTGTAATGAAATAATCCTGACAACATTTGCTGACTGTCTTTTAGAATGTAAGTCCTCCTGTGGATTAAATGAGAATCGAGAATTTTCTCAGTGCTTCATAGGTCACAGGAGTGCAGCTGGGCATTTGAAGCCATCAGAGAGTGCGTAATGACTGTAGATCACCTTGCCTATTGTGACCCGTTGCTATGCATGGAGCTGACTTTAGATGCCAGCCCAGTGGGGCTAGGAGCAATACTAGCGCAGCACCTGCCGGGGAGAGATTCACCGAGAAGGATTGTTGCAAAAGCTTGTCTGACATTGAAAAGGCATACTCTCAACCAGAAAAACAAAGCCTAGCAGTGGTATGTGCGTGTGAACACATGTTCATCTACAGGAAGTTGTTCCCCATCATCACAGATCATCAGGCTCTGGTGACCATCCACGGCAATCCACCTGCCACTTATCGAGCGCTGGGGCATAAGGTTGATGGATATGACTTCAAAATTGTGTACAAGCTGGGAAAAGAACATAACCCGGCTGACTGCATGTCGAGACACCCTCTACAGTCACCAGAGATCACATCAATGACCGGAATATCTCAATTTCGTACTGAAGCAAGACACTCCGGCGCCAATAACACTAGTGGAGGTAGAGTAAGAAACAGCAAAACATGCCACCTAGCGGCTGGCCAAAGAAACCACAAGGATGCAGAGATGGAGACACATCAACAACTGCTGCACATGGGGAGAAAAAGTAAACTAGGAGGAAATGCTGGCATTAAAGAAAATGCATGAAGACCTATCGAAGACAGAAACAGGAACAATGATGCGAGGAACAAGGATAGTGATACCAAGTTCACAAAGGAGACAGACTGTCAACGTGGAACACGAGTCACACTGCAGAGTGGTGGAAACGAAAAAGATGCTAAGGGAAAAAGTATGGTTCCCTGGCCTGGAGAAAATGGTGGAAGACACCATCGCGAAGTGTCACATCTGTCAAGTAACAGGACAGCCAGCCAACCCAGAACCGTTACGAATGTCAGAACTTCCAAGGGCAGTGAGGACAACGTTGGCGGCCGACTTCTTTGGGCCACTAGACACAGGCAACTACCTGCTCGTGATAATTGAGGAGTACTCACAATACCCCATAGTGCGACACGTGTCTGCAACGTCGGCAACAGCGACGCTACCAATCATGGATGACATATTTGTGGCCTGGAGCTCCCCAGAAATACTAAAAACAGACAATGGTCCTCCATTTTCAGGAGAAGATTTCAGAAAGTTTAAGTCCTACCTGGGCATCCATCACCGGAAGGTAACATCGTTGTGGCCACAAGCGAACGGCATGGTGGAGCGGTTCATGGGGAACATCAAGAAAGCTGTCCAACGAACAAAGCTGGCGCAGATCTCCGTCGGACAAGCTCTATGTCGGGGTCTACGAGGCTGCAGAAACACACCACACAGCTCCACAGGAAAATGTCCGGCTGAGTTGGTACTGGGGAGGACCAGCAGAACGAGGCTACCAAAGATGGAAGCAAAAGGGTCACCAGACCATGCCAACATTGCAGCCAAAGACAAGGAAGCAAAAGAAAAGATGAAAGCATATGCAGATGCAAGGCGTCATGCCACCCTGTCACACCTCAAATAAGGAGACGCAGTGGTAGTGCGTCAGCGACAGCAAAAAAAGGAACCTCTCACGATCCTAAAGGTGAAGGCCCCAATGATTACGGCTGCGTCAGAACATCACCGAATAACACAGAACAATTCTTATTTCAGAGGACTGAAGACCTTGAATGAAGGTGGCCAAGTTACTGCGACCGAAGGAGATGAAGCGATGGATCACAACCGGAAAGGAATGGACAAGGACGAAGGGTGGGCAGAAGAACTACAGGAAGTGACTTGTCCGAAGAGAGCGAGCAGAAGGCTAAAGAGACTTATTGAAGAAATATAGTGATGAAAGCATGTCGTTTCCTCTCTGTGAGCTATCTCGTTTTTTCTTTTTCTCAGTATCTCTATAGTTTTCTTTCTCTCTTTTCCTCTCTACTCCTTTCTTTGTGACAAAAGAGGGAGATGTAGTGGACTGGGTGAAGGGCACTAGGACCCTGCACTAGACAGAAGGGCAGGAAGGCAACTGGACACCACTTCCGGTCAGGAGTGGACTGGCAGTCTGGGATGAGCAAGGCACGAGGATAGATGTGCATGTGGGCAGTGTAGGAGAGTAGGATCTGCTTACTATGGTTACCCCCACTTTTTGCTGTGTTTCACTGGTTTATCAACTTTAGTCTGGCTGTGGCCCTGCTAATCAGGACCACAGCCTAGCTGTTCTCTTTCTAAATTGGTTACCTGTACATTAGGGACACTCCAGATTGGCTACTGGGTTACCCTTGTGAGTCCCTAGTATATGGTACCTTAGGTACCAAGGGCATAGGTACCCCAGGGGCCTACCAGGGGCTGAACCATGTATTATGCCACCCCTGGGAAGCCTTCCAAAATGGCATTACTGGTCTGCACTTGCAGCCTGGGTAAGGTGATATAAGCACCCCTTACTTAGATATAGTATACCAATATCTACATATATATATATATATATATATATATATATAGACACATATTAACCTATAAGTCACTCCTATGGCAGGCCTTGACAATCCTGAAGGCAGAGTGCTTGGTTTTGTGTGAGAGGGTGCCCTAGCATGAGCTGAGCCCCTCTGCAGCTTTCGGAATCCCTTCCTTATAGCTGTTCTATCATATAGCCATACCATATACTCTTAAGTGCATTATAATCCTCGCGGTTAATGTTAACTTTGGTTTGGGTTTATCAAAACATGTTGTGTGTGGTGTCAAACACTACTACCCCCTGCCAGCTCTGGCAGGGGGTAGTAGTGTTCTAGAGGGAGAAGAGATGTACACACTTACTCTGTAACTGTTTAAAAGAGCCTCAGCATCACAAAATGGATGCTGCTGCCACAGATACGAGTCTGACCTCCTGCTGCTTGACGAAACTGCGGCAGGGGAGGCCCAGACAAAAGGTTTCCTGTCCAGGGAGGTGCCAGCACCTCCCCAGACAGGATTTAGTGTATTGGGGCTGGGTGGGTTGCATTCAGGGAATGCTTTTCAGACACTGCTTGGGGCACAGAAGGTACTCCATGCATTTCCCAGTTCAAACCGGTTGCTGGGACACTCGGCCCCAGCACGAAACTGGACGAAGGGGTGTAACCACCCCCTCCTCAGGTCCTCCCATAGGTGGGACACTAGAGTTAGTCTAACCCCTAAACTTAGTGTAAGTATAGGAACCCAGTAAATAGGACCTTAGATTACCCTGGACGAAACTCTCAAGAAGAAATCTTGGACCTTCGACAATCCATATTGACTGGAAGATGGAAGAAATCTCCCTTGGGGTCAAGGAATGACTCAACTGTTCAAACAGTCACTAAAGAAGCATCTTGTCGGTCTGCATTTTCAAGGCTCCCGACGGGTCCCGAAGAATCTGCGACACAGGACACGGACTTCCAGACATCACCGAGGCAGACACGAGTCCCCAGCGAAGCTGAGACCTGTAGCTATGACGAGAGACGTGGGACCGGAACACCTGGACATCCTGCAATTTTTTAAGTGCACCTACTTAGCGAAGTTTCCCAAAGTTGTGCATTGGGCTATTTGTTGCCCTTGCCGCGAGCACCTTTTGCACCGAAGCTTAGAGGCCTACACTCCACGAGTGTTCCGTGGGCCCGCTTTCTGCATCGCAGCTCGAGGCTCCTTCGTGATCCCTAGTCCGTTGACTGGTGGGTCCCCACGAATGACAATGAGTAGTTTTTGGGCTTTCTTGGTTTCTCCAGATGTGCCCTGACTCCCCTCCAAAGGGTGAGTCCCTCATAACTTGCTGGTCTGCCCCGAAGCCAATCTTGTCATAATAATAATCCACATTTGTAAAGCGCGAACAATCACCCGTAAGGGTCTCTAGGCGCTGGGGGCCATCGGGAAGATTAAGCAAGCTATTGCCCAGAGTCACATGGTGCTGGGCTAACCTGCCGCCGGAGCCGGGGATCGAACCGTGATCCCCAGATTCCAGCGTCAGTCGCCCTGGCCGCGGCGCCACACTGTGGGTTGCTGTTGCCAAGGCTTGTTGGGTCCAATCCGGATACCGACGCTGCAGCCCTCGACATCTGACGTGGGAAAGCTCGGATCCAGCGCCTGGTTGTCGTCAACGCCTCCTGGACCTCATGGCTGAAGAGTCCAGCTTCACCTACTTCACCTTAAAGCACCCTTCATGGGCTGGCATCATCTTGTCGCCAACCTGGTCACTGGCTAGTGACCCAGACTCTGTCCTCTCTGATTTCAGGTTCTTCAGATCTCCGCTCCACCCTTGGATCCATCTGGACACTTCTCCGGGACGCCTGCAGCACTTCTTTGCAGCTCTCCATTGGAATAGATGATGAAACCCGAGACGAAAAGACACCTATGCACCCGGCTTCCCTTGGAGAGGTAACACAAGTACTTCGGTGCTCCCATGGGTCTTGACTCTCGAAGTGTCCAGTACTGAAACGGTTTTACCGTTGTCCAATCCGAAGTGTCCCTAAACTTTAACTTTGTAACTTTAACTTTCGCTGTAGAAGTCAATGGTGATTAGCGGCTGTGTTTAGACACTGCACGCGTCCCCCGTGGGTCTCCTGGATACCTACCTTGGGTGGTTCCTGGTTGCCCCAGCGGTTCTACAGCCCTAGGCCTAACTTCTACCCCTCACGTGGTTCTTACACCACTTTCTTAGTATATGGTTTGTGAGGCCCCTAGGGCAAAACGTGTACTGTGCTAATTTACTGTGTGCTATTTAAGTTCTTGTATTGAACTTTTGCCTCTAGCCTCATAAAGAGACTAGAGGGGTTGTGTTTAGAATAAATACATATATTTTATATATATACCTGGTGTGATGCTCTTTCATTTGATCATTCAAGAAATTATAGACTGGTAAAACAAGCTGCTTTACATTCCTTCAAGACTTAGCCTGAAGGCTGCTCTCCACAGCTACAACTAGGATAGCTTTCTATAAAGGTTGTCTAAACCTACCATCAATAAGGGTAGTTTGGACTGGTGCAAGGTGCCCACTAGAATAGTGGAAATCATATGCCAGGCCAACTTCTCACAGGCAGGGAACAAGAATAGTAAATAAACATCAAGTAAGCCTACCTGGTCTCCTGTGTGGTTCCTTATCAACGACACCACAACAGCCATTGAGGGGCAAGCCTGTGAAGGGGCCTCCACTGTGTGATTGCAGCCACTATGAAAACTTCCATAAACTACTGAAGTCACGGTTGTAGGCGGGCAGGTGCCCTGAAGCATACGTGCCAGGGAGCAGTGACTACTAGACTTTATGTGGGAGATGCCCAGAGGTCTCTGAGCCCTACATAAATGCCCTGGCTACCATAACGGATGTAATAGAAGTGCAAGGGTGCTGCATTCAGGCTTCTTTATGGTAACATATGGAGTGATGGATATGCGTTGGGTAATCCTGCTGTGTTCTGCTTTACCCAACTGCTTAATGCCTATGCCCTGATGTTGTGATGTACGTTGGTTCTCCTTGTATTCCCAGGACTGACCTAGCATGCCCAATAGCCATGATTTATGTATGACCTAATCTTCATTTTATGTCCTGATGTGTTCTAATCTATGTTGTTTTGCCTTGCATTTGTCAGGATCACAAGCATTATTTCAGGAGTCACCTTATATGTGTAGTGACGGTAGTTTTATAACGTGTGCAACCTATAAGTATTTACTTGATTGTACTACATTGTGAAGGTATGACAATTGCCTGGTTGGCAAAGTGATTTTATGATCTATGTGACGTGATGAAAAGTGCCTAGTGGCACAATGATTTATGTGATTGTGGTCTAATGTGTTTGATGTACAATACAAAGGATATTTTTTATATAACCTTATGTGGACTCATTTTGTGGTGTACCTAGGGTGTCACTTGTGTGTGTTGGGCAAACGCTTTACACATTGCCTCAGGGATAAGCCTAACTGTCCTGCCAAGCTACCAAGGGGGAGAGCAGGGTTTGTCTTTTGTGTGTAACTCCCTTACCCTGACTAGAGTAGTTGGTTTTGCCAGGCTTAGGTGCATACCCTAGCCAACCAGAAACCCAATTTCTAACAAAAGGTAAACACCAAGATTAACTAAATGTAGAGCGTTTAACAGGGAAAAACACAAAGCAAAAAACGCACATGAGGTCAAAAGGTTATACAAAATTAAACCTGGTTTCAAAAGCATCAGACCAACAGTGTTCAGTCAAAAGTGTCCTCTGGAATACAGGAACACAGCAAATAATATTTACTAGGCTAACTCAGGCCAAGGGTGATCACAGACGAGTAGAAATGATGAGAAACCAAGTACTGAAGGTGGCATCTTTCTGCTGATGTCACTGACTTTGGGGTTTGTAAGTTTGTACTCCTTCGGCAGATGCAGCAACTAGGCTTCAGCCAACTTGCACAAATAGCCCAGGCTTCATGACTAGTCTCAATGATGCCATTCCTTTTGAAGTCTGTTGAGTGTTCCCCACAATGTGTGCAGGTCTTCCACAGTAGCACTTGCATGCCAATGGCTTAGGTAAGGTCGATACAAGATATGAACTCTTCCAACCATAGATGCGAATGCCTCATTAAAGCAATTTAGCTCCCTCGGATATGCAATGATTATCTCATTAATAGCAAAACTAAAATATGTAACTCCAGTCTGATACAATTTATTTTTGACTTTAAACACTTTCAACATTGTTAGAACTGGGGGTCTCTAGTTGGCAAAGGTAGATACCACTGTCCAAATAGGACCCTTGCTTCTAGTCAGGGTAAGGAGGAAACACTCTTTAAATAACCTGTGCTCACCCCCTTGGTAGCTTGGCACAAGCAGTCATGCTTATCAAAAGGCAATGTGTAAAGTATTTGTACCAACACTCACAGTAACACAGTGAAAACACCACACATTGACTCCACAACAGTTTAGAAAAATAAAGGTATTTAATCTAAACTACACAAGACCAAAATGACAAAAATCCAACATACACAGTTCAAGAATATCTTAAGGGGGGTAGTGAGTGTGTTAGCAACAGTTCTTTATGTCCTTAGGCTAAATCCTTGCTCATATAGTTTGAGTCAAAAGTCAATTTTGTGTAGAAAAATGCTCTTTATTAATTTAGATAAAAACATGAACAGCCGACACGTGTTTCGCCCCCCTGTGGCGATTTGCGCCAGGATTTTTTCAAGGTTATTTACAATATAGTTTGTTCTTTACAGTTCTTCATCATAATTTGTGCTACTTTCCAAACACAGTCCGGTTTTTCAAAGTGAGAATTTGTAAGGGGAAAATCCCTAGGTTGCGTAGTCGGGAGCCTGCCTTATCTAAATTAATAAAGAGCATTTTTCTACACAAAATGGACTTTTGACTCAAACTATATGAGCAAGGATTTAGCCTAAGGACATAAAGAACTTTTGCTAACACACTCACTACCCCCCTTAAGACTTTTTTGTTCAAAACTCAAGAGGTCCAGGTTTTTTTTTAGTGCGTTTCCTCTATAAAAACCATGTGAAAACTGATATGGACTTGGATTTTCCTTTGAACCACCCTTCCTCTCTAGAAACAGTTCAAGAATATGGTTGCGAAAGAGTTCTTAAAGTTGCGTTAAAAATAATCCACGGTTGCGTCACATTTAGCCAACAGTACCTTTAAATGCGACAAAGTTCCGAAGCTAGTGCATCGGAAAACAAGCGATGCGTTGCTCCTGAGACCATGGGAAGGCGTTGGCGACAGCCCTGCTGCGGCAGCGGGCGTGTTGCGACAAATCCGGTCTGTATGGATTCCGGTGCGTAGGTTCCGTAGGAAGTTTGTTCTCGCAAAGGCAGGATGCGATGATCTGTAGGGGCTGTGACGATCTCTGAGGCGACGATGTGTGATCCAGCAGCGATCTTCCTCTCGCAGCTCCTCGATGCGATGGCTCTGCGGCGATGTTCACAGCGACGTGATGCGGTCAGCAAGCAAGCGGTGCGGCGATCTCACCAAGCGAGGACAGGCTCTGCGACGATGCTCGCAGCGATGGTGATCTTCCCGCAAACAAAGGATGCGACGTCTGGCAGCAGCAACAGGCGCTGCGACGATCTTTGCCTTCGCAGCTGCGGGCATTTCCTCGCACTTTTGGGGATGCGCTCCACAAGCAAGCGATGCGATAACTTTTCTGTAGCAAAGTCTCTCAAATCTTGGTTTCCAGCTTCCCAGCACAGGTACAACTTCCAGAGGCACTACACCTGGCCCAAGCACTCTATGAAGGACAGAGCTCTCTCAGCAGAGCTCAGGGAAGCTGGGTGTGAAGTCCTTTTGTTCCTGTGACTTCAGAACATGGATCCAGCTCACAACAGCCCCTTGGAGATTCCTTCAAGTAAGGGGACAAAGCAACAACAAAGTCCTTCCCCTCTCCTAGGCAGCAAAGCAACTGCAGGTCAGTCCAGCATCACACAGCAGGGCAGTCCTTCAGTCTTCTTGGCAGAGGTTCCTTCTTTGTTTCCAGGATGATCTAATTTTCTGTAGTCAGGGGTCCTGTACTTATACCCCTAAAAGTCTTTGATCCCTTTGTGCAGAAGGGCTCTGAGCCCGGTCTGAATCAGTTCAGGGTGTTCCTTGAGCACTTTGTTTTCCTGGCCTCTCCTTTCCTTTCAGAGAGAGGGGCAGGGTCGTTAGCTGCCCAGCAGGAGTGGAGCCAGCACTGTGGAAGGCAGGCACAGCCCTATTCAGGCCCAGGTGCTACCCCCTCCCACCACTCTAGATGCAGATGGAGCTATTCAGCCCAGGGATGGCCCAATCGGACTATGGGAACCACCCAGCCCCTGTCACTCACAAACCAGACAGTCCATTCACAAACAGGCAGACACCCAGAAAGGTCAGACAAGAGAACAGCAACGTTCTAAAAGTGCTGTTCTAAAACACAGGATTTAAAAACAACCTTTCCTAAAAGATGTTATTAAATTCTGAGTTCAGGGATACCAGACTTTTATGTCCTATCTTGCTCCTATGGGAAGATATGCTGGTAGCCACTGTAGAAAACACAAAGAATAACTGTGGGTCTAAGACAAAAGAAAGGCTATGTGTGGATATGGTTATGTGTATGCTTCAAAATGTAAGCAGACTACTGGACAATTACCTAGTGTGAATACGTGTCCATCGGTTACTCTCCCAGTAACATCTTTGGAGATGTTAATTTCTGGACTACCTACTGTGAAGTAGACCACACGATGAATTGGGCGGTACAGGAAGAGTAACTGATGGACACTTATTCACACTAGGTAATTGCCTCTTGCCTGGAAGCTCCGCCTCTGCGGACGTAAAGTTAGTAGTCTTAAATCTATTCTGTGCATACCGAAAGTAGTAAGTTTACTTTGTGAATCCCGAAAGTAGTAAGTGCATTCTGTGAATACCAAAAAGTAGTAAGTTTAGGATTTAGTCTTAAGTTCATTCTGTGATTAGGGCCCAGTGAGATAATTTACCGCAGATTCTTCTGTGAGCAAGGGAAATGACACATCCGAAAAACACAATAGATGTTAAGCCCTGTAGGGTCTGTCGCAGACAAATGTCTGATGGATCCTTATCAGGTTTGCCTGGGGTCAAGCCACAACTCCTAAGGCCTGCAGGGATTGTTAATCGATTTTTTTTTTATTTTATTTTATTTATTGCATTTTTATATAGCGCGGACTTTACCCGAAGGTGTCAGAGTGCTGTACAATAGAACCAGTTACGTTACATGAGAGAACTGTTACAAAATAGAACGTCACAAAAATAAACAGAGACTAGAAGAGGTAGGATAAAACTATAGAAGGCAAGAACACAATTTAAAAAACACATCAAGCAAGGGTGGGGAATGTACAAGAAAATATTAAAAATTTACAATGATGAACAAACTTCCTGGAGGGGGCTGAGGATGAAGGTAATAGTTCTGAAAGTGTCTTTGGAAGAGAAGAGATTTGAGGCCAGCTTTGACGATCCGGATGGAGGTGGTGGCACAGAGCTATGGAGGAAGTGAGTTCCAGATTCTCACTTGCATTACTTAAGAACGGTTGAGTTATCAATATCTCCCTTTTGAAGGAGGGGGTGAACTAACATCCAGTTGTGAATAGAGTTGGGAGTAGAGTTGATTAGTGAGAGATTGTGTGCGGAAGACACCTTGAGGTAGATTTGAGTGTCATCCGCATAGAGATGGTAGTGGATCCCAGCTTTACTTAGGAGGTTCCCTAATGGTTCCAGATAGAGATTAAACAAAGTGGGTGCACGGATAGAACCTTGAAAGACGCCTTGGCCTACCGCCAAAGGAGATGAAAGACTGTTTGCTATCTTGATCATTTGGGATCTGTCCGAGAGGAATGAGGTAAACCATTTGAGCTCTGTACCTTCCACGCCCATTCTCTGTTGAAGAGTGTTAAGGAGGGTGTTGTGATTCACAGTGTCAAAGGCTGCAGAGAGGTCAAGAAGAATCAGCAGGCACGATTCCCCAGAATTGAGTATGTGCAGCGCATCATCAATCACTTGCAGCAGGGCTGTTTCAGTACTGCAATTTTGAATGAAGCCAGACTGGAACATGTCAAGGAGATTATTATCCATAATATGTAGGGAAAGTTGTTTCGCCACACATTTTTCTGTAATTTTCAAAAGAAAAGGGAGGTTGTTGATGGGGCTGAAGTTGTTGAGGTCGTTCGCATCGACGGAGGTTTTTTTTTAGAAGAGGGGTAACCACCTGTCCTGTTTTGAGGGCAGTAGGGAGAGAGCCTTGGCTGAGGAAGAGATTGACTAGCCTGGTCGGATGGATGTCATTACAACGCATGCCATTAAGACGCAACTTTTACAACGCAAGTCGTTACAACGACTTGTGTTGGGGGGTGCTGGATAGTGAATAGTTTAATTACTATCCAACTCCTTCCCTACTATCCACGGGGACTGGAGTTGGAATAGTAAATTACACTATTCCCTATCCTAGAGCGCCCTCCAGCGCAATTCGTTGTAATGACTTGCGTTGTAAAAGTTGAGTCGTAATGGTAGTGCGTTCTAAAAGTTGGGTTGTAAAGGATGTTTTCCAGCCTGGTCCAGTAAGAGAGAGTATTGTTGTAGAAATCAGTGGCACTGGGGATGGGGTCAGAAAAATGGTTGGAGGGTTTGGTTTCGAGGATGCATTGAGGAGGTCATCTTCCAAGATGGCGGCAAAGTTCTGCCAAGTGATTAAGGATTTTTGCTCCTCAGTGGTGCTGGGAGACCTGATCCACCAGTGATTTGACCTTTTAATCAAATAATATAGCAAATTCTGCTGCTTTCTTTGAAGAGTCCCCAGGCTTGCTGGTTTGGGGAGAGCAGTTGGGGTTTTTGATGAGGTCAAAGACAGTGGCGTAACGAAACTTGAGGGGGCCCCCCTGCAAGGTACATGGAGGGGGCCCTTCTGGACACAATCAGGAGATCTCCGCAGGCCTGTAGCCAGAATGATATTTTTAGGGGGGCCTGGCCCTCAGCTATGACGAAACATAATGCTGTGGACAATACTTATATTCTTTCCAAAGTAGTATTTGTAGGGGAAATGTACAGTATGCAAGATTTGAAATTGCACACTGCGTTTGGGTGCTTTTTCAAACAACAGAAATTCTATCTTGGTGTGGTTGAGCTTCTGCTAGGGGCTGGGCATCCAGGTTTGCATGGTATGCAGGCAGTGTTTGAGGCACTGGATGTTAGAAGTGGAGGAGACTTTCAAGTAAAGCAGTGTATCATCGGTGTGTTGAAGGAAGCGGAGAGGTCCAGACATATCAGGAGGCAGTGGTAACGTTCATCTAGAGCAGGGGTACTCATAGTACGGCCCGCGGGCCGGTGGCGGCCCGGCATGCCTTCCTTGGCGGCCCGCGGACCTTACAGACATGTGCCAGTTTAAAAAAAAATTAATTCTCGAGTGTCAGTAAACACCACCGGTTGCAGTAGCCTGGACTAGAAGAGGCTCTGCTCTCTGGGGGCTGAGAGATTACAGCCATAGAGTGGAGCTGCAGGGGCTTCAGAAGAGGTGAAACAGAACAAAGACTCATTAAAAAGTTAATGGTCTTTAAAGACGTGTGAAATGCCCCGGCGCGGGTCTGCGCGCGCCAGGCAAGCTGTCTCATCCCGGGCTGACAAGGGGGTGGCAGGGTGCTAAGAACTTCAGTGTATGTCGTCTTTAACCAGTAAATGTTAAACGTTGTGCGAAGTTAAGTACATCTGCACTTGAAAGAATTACTTAAATAACTTGCTTCGCAACAGGAGCCAAACTGCCAACTACAACTCTGAACACTCTTTTTCTTATCACGGTGCCGGACACAGGCACAGGGAAAGTGGGTGGCCGGAGTGTGCGTGTGCTGCTGACCAGCCTTTACATTGCTGTCAGAGCGCGACTTGCAGAGTTGCTAAAATGCATAATTTTAATTTTACCAGCCTTGCTGCCCTTTGCCCCCAAGAAGGCATTGCTGGGGCTTGGCGGGCTCCCGGGAGGGAAAGTCAGGGGAGGGAGAGAGAGAGAGGGAGGGGGAGAGAGAGGGATAGTCAGGGGAGGGCGATGGAGGGAGAGAGGGAGAGTCAGGGGAGGGCGATGGAGGGAGAGAGAGGGATAGTCAGGGGAGGGCGATGGAGGGAGAGAGAGGGAGAGTCAGGGGAGGGCGATGGAGGGAGAGAGGGAGAGTCAGGGGAGGGCGATGGAGGGAGAGAGAGGGAGAGTCAGGGGAGGGCGATGGAGGGAGAGAGAGGGAGAGTCAGGGGAGGGTGAGAGAGGGAGGGGGAGAGAGAGGGATAGTCAGGGGAGGGCGATGGAGGGAGAGAGGGAGAGTCAGGGGAGGGCGATGGAGGGAGAGAGAGGGATAGTCAGGGGAGGGCGATGGAGGGAGAGAGAGGGAGAGTCCGGGGAGGGCGATGGAGGGAGAGAGGGAGAGTCAGGGGAGGGCGATGGAGGGGGAGAGAGGGAGAATCAGGGGAGGGCGAGGTAGGAAGAGAGTCAGGGGAGGGTGTGGGAGGGAGAGAGAGGGAGAGTCAGGGGAGGGCGATGGAGGGAGAGAGGGAGAGTCAGGGGAGGGCGATGGAGGGAGAGAGAGGGAGAGTCAGGGGAGGGCGATGGAGGGAGAGAGAGGGAGAGTCAGGGGAGGGTGAGAGAGGGAGGGGGAGAGAGAGGGATAGTCAGGGGAGGGCGATGGAGGGAGAGAGGGAGAGTCAGGGGAGGGCGATGGAGGGAGAGAGAGGGATAGTCAGGGGAGGGCGATGGAGGGAGAGAGAGGGAGAGTCCGGGGAGGGCGATGGAGGGAGAGAGGGAGAGTCAGGGGAGGGCGATGGAGGGGGAGAGAGGGAGAATCAGGGGAGGGCGAGGTAGGAAGAGAGTCAGGGGAGGGTGAGGGAGGGGGAGAGAGGGAGAATCAGGGGAGGGCGAGGTAGGATGAGAGTCAGGGGAGGGCGAGGGAGAGACAGGGAGGGAGAGTCAGGGGAGGGCGAGGGAGGGAGAGTCAGGGGAGGGCGAGGGAGGGAGGGAGGGCGAGGCTGGAGGGAGAGTGAGGGAGAGCCAAGGCGAGGGAGGGAGAGCCAGGACGAGGGAGGGATGGAGAGTGAGGGAAGGGTGAGAGAGGGAGAGAGACAGGGGAGGGCAAAGGAGGGAGAGGGAGGGAGAGAGTCAGGGAAGGGAGAGAGTCAGGGGAGTGAGAGAGGGAGAGTCAGGGGAGAGTGAGGGAGGGAGGGGGAGGGCGAGTCAGGGGAGGGAGAGAGGGAGAGAAGGGGGAGGGAGGAAGGCAGAAGTAGGGATGGAGAGAGAGGTAGGGAGACAGCGGGAGGGAGAGAGGGAGGGAGACCGAAAGAGATGGAGGGAGACAGAAAGAGAGAGGGAGGGAGACAGCGAGAGAGAGGGAGGGAGACAGCGAGAGAGAGGGAGGGAGGGAGAGAGAGAGGGAGACAGAGAGGGAGAGAGGGAGAGAGGGAGGGAAGGAAAAGGAGGAAGGGAGGGAGACAGAGAGGGAGGAAGACAGAGAGCAGGAGGGAGGGAGACAGAGGGAGGGAGGGAGACAGAGAGAGAGAGACGGAGGGATGCAGAGGGATGGAGACAGAGAGAGAGAGACGGAGGGATGCAGAGGGATGGAGACAGAGAGGGAAAGACAGAGAGAGAGGGGGAGGTGGAGGGAGACAGAGGGAGGAAGAGGGAGGGATGGAGAAAGGGATGAAGACAGAGGGAGGAATGGAGACAGAGGGTGAGAAGGAGGGAGACAGAGGGTGAGAAGGAGCAAGACCGAGGGTGTGAAGGAGGGAGACAGAGGGTGTGAAGGAGGGAGACAAAGGAAGAGGGAGGGCGACAGAGGGAGGGACGGAGACCAAGGGAGGGAGGGAGACCAAGGGAGGGAGGAAGAGAAAGAGAGAGAGGGAGGGAGAAAGAGAGAGGGAGGGAGACACAGAAAGGGAGGGAGACAAAAAGGGAGGGAGACGGGGAGGGAGACAGGGAGGGAGGGAGGTATAGAGGGAGGGAGACAGGGAGGGAGGGAGGTATAGAGGGAGGGAGACAGGGAGGGAGGTATGGAGGGAGGGAGACGGGGGATGGAGAGAGAGAGGGAGGGAGACAGGGAAGGAGAGAGAGGGAGGGAGGGAGACAGAGAGAGGGAGGGAGACAGAGAGAGGGAGGGAGTCATAGACGGAGGGAGGGAGGGAGGGAGGGAGACAGGGAGACATGGAGGGAGGGAGACAGGGAGGGAGACAGAAAGGGAAGGAGGAGACAGAGAGGGAAGGAGACAGAGAGGAAGGGAGACAGAGAGGGAGGTATGGAGGGAGGGAAACTGGGAGGGAGGGAGACAGGGAGGGAGGGAGGGAGACAGAGAGGGAGGGAGACAGAGAGGGAGGGAGACAGAGAGGGAGGGGGACAGAGAAAGGGAGGGAGACAGAGAAAGGGAGGGAGACAGAGAGAGGGAGGGAGACAGAGAGAGGGAGGGAGACAGAGAGAGGGAGGGAGACATAGAGGGAGGGAGGGAGACAGGGAGACATGGAGGGAGGGAGACAGGGAGGGAGACAGAAAGGGAAGGAGGAAGACAGAGAGGGAAGGAGACAGAGAGGAAGGGAGGCAGAGAGGGAGGTATAGAGGGAGGGAGACGGGGAGGGAGACAGGGAGGGGACAGAGAGGGAGGGAGACAGAGAGGGAGGGAGACAGAGAGAGGGAGGGAGACAGAGAGAGGGAGGGAGACAGAGAGGGGGAGGGAGACAGAGAGGGGGAGGGAGTTAGAGAGGGAGGGAGACAGAGAAGGAGGGAGACAGAGAGGGAGGGAGACAGAGAGTGGGAGGGAGACAGAGAGAGGGAGGGAGAGAGGGAGGGAGACAGAGAGAGGGAGGGAGACAGAGGGAGGGAGACAGAGAGAGGGAGGGAGACAGAGAGGGAGGGAGACAGGGAGGGAGGCAGGCAGGGAGGGAGACAGGCAGGGAGGGAGATAGGGAGGGAGACAGTGAGGGAGGGAGACAGGGAAGAAGGGAGAGAGAGGGAGGGAGGGAGACAGAGAGTGGGAGGGAGACAGACAGAGAGAGGGAGGGAGACAGGGAGGGCGGGAGGGAGGGAGACAGAGAGGGAGGGAGACAGAGGGAGGGAGAGGGAGAGAGGGAAGAGGGAGAGAAAGATAGGGAGGGAGGGAGAGGAAGAGAGAGAGGGAGCGAGAGAGAGAGAGATATGTGTGTATGCTGGATCTGGTGAGTCAGTGGACGAAGACGTCTGCTGCAGGGGCCTGTGTTCAACCTCATGGTCACAGTTTTTTTTTACTCTAGCCCCGCCCCCTCTCTCACTGACCCCGCCCCCACCGGTGCGGCCCTCGGCCGCAAACCACACTGTAAATTTGGCCCCTGTGAGAAAGTTTGTGAGTACCCATGATCTAGAGGGCATTGTTTACGACGTGTAAGGTAGTAGTCTCCTAGCTACAGCATGATCTGAAGCCATACTGGTAGTCATACATAGGTAAATGGCTTCATTTTCAAGTGCAAAGCATTCACAAATGGCGATCATGCAATAGTAAATCAATTTAATTATACACAGACCCTTGGCGGGTGTTAAAGTCAACTTCTCCTGTCCCTAAACTGCAAGAAGTGGGACTCGGAGCTCCTGTCATTGATGTCAAATCGCCAGTCGTGCTGGGATGCTGAACGTAGAGAGGGCCACACCAGGATCCATGTCAAACAGCATCCGATCAACCTTGAGGCCATCCGAGGCCTGGACTTCAAACTTCACCCACTCGCTTTCCCGCCTTCATCAACAACAACACCGTGATTCCGCTCATAAGCAACCCACTGTCATCAAACACCACTTCAAATCCAGCTTGCCTCTTCAGAGACCACATTTTCCCCATAAAACTTTCTAAGTCAGAAGGTAAACCTTCCACGTAAACCTTCCACTGGCAGGAACCTAGTCCCTGCATCCGACCCTCGCTCCATCACGGTCATCCTTAACTTTTGATTTTGAACTGGTCTAACACGATCAGATGGCCACGATTGACGTATTCGTATCTCCTGTTCTACTTAATGGATTTATATCGATTTGGTATAGTCTTGTTCATTAAAATTGACTACATTTTCCTCAATTGGCTTGGGATTTTTGTTTTGTTGTGTTTTCACTTTATTACTGTTTGAGTACTGCGTAAATAATTTACACATTACCTCAAAGGTAAGACTGACTGTTGTGTGGTAAGCTATCAGAGAGTTAAGCATAGGTTTAGTTAGTGACTCTAGTGGTTTATGTTGATACGGCTTGTGATTATTATTTGAGGTGGGTTTTCACTCTCTCAACCAATACTCCAAGTTCTAACAGCAAGCAAAACTGGGAAACCGAGGCTGCTGAGATTTTGTTAAATTCAAGCATGGGTAGGTATTCAAGGCACTGTCTTAGCAATGTTGGTTTAGACTGCCTTGAATACCCACCTCTGTAAAATCCATTATGACAGATGTTAATTGTGAATGATACAGCCACATCGAAAAGAATGTGGACACTGACAGCCAGCATACACCTCTCCTCTCATGTTACCCAGATTCAACAGCACTATCAGCCCCATTCTATGGTGTAGAAGAACGTCTGCATATACATGACAGGGGAGGCCATGTTGTGCTATGCGATACTGATTTGAGACCAAGATGCTCAATCTAAAGCTTATTTTGAAATGGGAAAGAGAGAAATAGTGTAGTAGTTGCAAAGGTCTATCGTATTAAGGGGTCACTTCATTTTCCTTTACTCTCCCACTTTCATTTATTTCCTCCCATCTTTGCCTGTTGTCCTGCCTCTTCCTTGACTGCATTGTGTTTGTTCTTCTCTCACAACTTGTTCTCTGCAGTCCATCACTGTGGTCCTTCAGCCCAGTCAAGTCAGTTTCTCACCCAGATTACGTAGGACACTGTGTTTGAGTGTATATAGCTCAATGGTGTGGGGGCAAAGAAATCACTGAAATATTTGCAACAGAATGTGAAAGCAGCAACAAATAAGGTTTCACTCATAGGGAGCAGGGGACAGAAGCAGCAGCATTTCAAACTTAACTCAAATGCAGTAATCATACTGCACAAATAGCAGCATTGTAGGCTTCTTGGCAACACAAACCAGATAGAACACAGGCTAGAAGGTGAGATTTCATCACACAGAGAAGAGGTATACCGTACAGGAGGACTAGAAGCTTCGCTCACACAAGGAGTACAGGTAAAACACAAAAGTACCTTTGCAGGTTTTCTTCAAACATAGAAACATTGGCAGATGCAGTGCAAGCTTTCCTTAGACTAGGACAAAAAAGACACAATATAGACAGCAACTATAACAAGCACTGGCAAGGCCAATGTGGTTTTGCCATGTTGTACGCCAGTGTGGCTGCGGTCCAGGTTGGCTACAAGTTAGTGGCACGGAGTGTCCTAGAGTGAAGTGGGGGAAGAAGAGTCCCGTACACTGGATTTGTTGGAGTAGAGTGGAGTAGGGGAAGTAGAGTGTCATAGAGTTGAGTAGAGGGGAGTAGAGTTCACTGGTTCAGTGCCAGAGAGTGTTGTAGAGTGCAGTGTCAGAGTGGACTACCGTAGAGTGGTGTGGAGTGGAGTATGGTGGAATAGGGTAGAGTGGACTGCGGTAGAAGGGTGGACTGGACTGGAGTAGATTGGGGTGGATTGGATTGGGATAGAGTGGGTTGGATTAAATGGAGTGGGGTGGGTGGATTGGAGTGGGTGGACTAGATTGGCATGGGGTGGATTGGAGTGCATTAGAGTGGATTGCAAAGGGGTGGATTAAATTGAGGTGGATTGGATTGGGTGGGGTGAACAGATTGGGGTGGATTGGATTGAGGTGGATTGAAATGGAGTGGGGTGGATTACTTTGGAGTGTGGTAAATTGGATTTGGGTGGGATGGATTAGATTGGATCGGGGTGGATTGTATTAGGGTAAAGTGGTTGGATTGCAGTGGGGTGGAATGTTTAGAATTTGGAGTGGGGCAGATTGTTTTGGATTGGAGTTGGGCGCATTGGAGTGGGGCTGATTGGAGTGGCGCATATTGTTTGGAATTGAGTGGGGCTGATTGGGTTGGGGAAGATTGTTTTGGATTGGAGTGGGGCAGACTGTTTTGGATTGGAGTGGGGCAGATTGTTTGGAGTGAAGTGGGGCACATTGTTTTGGATTGGAGTGGGGCACATTGTTTTGGATTGGAGTGGGGTAGACTTGTGGGAAAAACTGTTGTGGATTGGGACAGATTGTTTTAGATTGGAGTGGGGTAGATTGGAATAGGGTAGATTGTTTGGGATTGGTGTGGAATGGATAGGAGTGGGAAAGATTGTTTTGGAGTGGGGCAAATTGTTTTGGATTCAGTGGGACAAATTGTTTTGGATTGGAGTGGGGAAGATTGGAATGAAGGAGACTGTTTTGTAATGGAGTGGGGCAGATTGTTTTGCATTGGAGTGGGGCAGATTGGAGTGGTGTGGATTGCTTTGGATTGGGGCAGATTGGAGTGGGGCTGATTGTTTTGGATTGGAGTGGGGCAGACTGGTGGGGCAATCTGTTTGGGATTGGGGTGGAATGGAGTGGAGCAGATTGTTTTAGATTGGAGTGGGGCAGATTGGAGTAGTGTAAATTGTTTTGGACAAGAGTGGGATGGATTGGACTGGGGCAAATTGTTTTGGAGTGGAGTGAATCGGAGCGGACTGGATTAGAGTGGGGTGGCTTGGATGGGGATAAGGTGAATTGGATTGGAGTAGATTTGACTAGGTTGGATTGGGCTAGATTGGATTGGTGTGGAGTGGATTGAGTGTGGGGATTGGGATGGAGGGATGGATTGGATTGGAGTGGGGCAAATTAGAGTAGGGAAGATTGAAGTGGAGGAACTATAGTGGGCAAATTGTTTTAGTTTTGAGTTGGGTGGTTTAAAGTGGGGCTGTCTGTTTTGAATTGGAGTGGGGCAGACTGGAGTGGGGCAGAATGGATTAGGGACAATTGGAGTAGGGAATATTGTTTTGGATTGTAGTGGGCGGATTGGACTGGGACAGATTGTTTTGGATTGGAGTGGGGCACATTGTTTTGGACTGGAGTGGGGCAGACTGTTTTGGATTGAAGTGGGGCAGATTATTTTGGATTGGAGTGGGGCAGATTATTTTGGATTGGAGTGGGGCAGATTGTTTTGGATTGGAGAGGGCAGATTGTTTTGGATTGGAGTGGGGCCGATTGGAGTGGGGCTGATTGTTTTAGATTGGACTGGAGCAGATTGGAATAGGGTAGATTGCAGTGGGATGGTTTGGAGTGGGGCAGATTGTTTTGGAGTGGGGCAGACTGTTTGGATTGAAGTGGGGCAGATTATTTTGGATTGGAGTGGGGCAGATTGTTTTGGATTGGAGAGGGCAGATTGTTTTGGATTGGAGTGGGGCCGATTGGAGTGGGGCCGATTGTTTTAGATTGGACTGGAGCAGATTGGAATAGGGTAGATTGCAGTGGGATGGTTTGGAGTGGGGCAGATTGTTTTGGATTGGAGTAGGACAAATTGCTTTGGATTGGATTACGACAGATTGTTTTGGATTGAGTGGGGCAGATTGTTTTGGATTGGGGTGGATTGATTTGGATTGGAGTGGGGCAGATTGGGATAGGGTAGATTGGAGTGGGTTGGATTGTTTTGGAGCAGAGTGGGACAGATTGTTTTGGATTGGAGTGGGGCACATTCGAATGAAGGAGATTGTTTTGGATCGGAGTGGGGCAGTTTAGAGTGAGCAAATTGGAGAGGGTCAGATTGTTTTGGATTGGGGCAGATTGGAGTGGGAAATATTGTTTCAGATTAAAGTGGGGTGAATTGGTTTGGAGTGGATGGATTGGGGTGAGGTGGTTTGGACTGGAGTGGGGCAGTTGGAGTGGGGCAGATTGCTTTGGATTGAAGTGGGGCAGATTGTTTGGGGCTGGAATAGGGCAGATTGCAGTGGGGCAGATTGTTTGGGCCTAGAATAGGGCAGATTGCAGTGGGGCAGATTGTTTTGGATTGGAGTGGAGCAGACTAGAGTGGGACGGGTTGGGAGGATTGGAGTGTGGAGGTATGGAGTGGATTTGATTGGGTGAGTGGTTAGGATAGGAGTGAGTGGGTTTGGATTGGGGTGAGTGATTTGGATTGGATTGATCTGGTGTGGATTGAATTGAGTGGGGCGGATTTGAGTGGGGTGGTTTTGGGTGTCCTGCATGATTATGTGTTAAAGCATCATTTCAGAAATTTCAGATAAGAAAGCAAGGATGTCGCTTTGCAATAACATAATCCCAATTTTTGACAATAGCGCCCATGATCAAAAATAATATAAAACATGAGTGCAAAGTGAGAAAAGAAGACTTGCCAAAATAAAATAAAGTTAACTATACAAATTAAACTTTTGCAATTTTATTTGTCCTTCTGGGTATTTTTTTGCCAGTCATACGCCGTCTGTTTGCAGGGCACTAAAAGTTAAAAAGAACAAAATAGTACCTCAATCAGGTCAGGAGCTGCAACGGACACTGATTAAGTCGAATCAATCAGTGCTTGGTCCCTGCTCCACAGATGTGAACAGAAATTATGTTAGGCATGCAGTGATAAATTACTAGGCTGTAAAGAAGAGTGCCACACAAGCCAAATGGTAAGAAACTGGCAGGCTCCAAGCCCTTTCCTCTAGACAAGAGTGTCTTGTAAGCGAAGCGCATGCTCTCTCAGGCTGGACCCTAAAAATTACTCTTAGGAAAAGCAGCTGATCCATGGAAATTAGTTGGGCAGGCATCTCTCTCACAACATGGTGCATTATAGTAAGGAGTTGTGCAAGTGTTCTTCACATAGTTATATGAAGTAGCAGGAGAACGCTCCCTCACAATATAGGTAGAGAATGGTAGGAGATGAGTGAAAAACTTGCACAAAACATGAGCAGCATGGGCAGCAGCTCTTAAAACAGGTAAGTCACTGGAAGTAAATGTTATATCATGCATATTTGTAGAGCGCACAACCTCAGGGTTTTCAGGTGCTGAAACTCAATTTACAAAATAAATACCCTAGATGACAACTGTGCAAACCTCACTAACATTTACAAAATAGAGAGACAGGAAGCAATCATCATTTCAAGACTCCTACGCAAAACATGTACATACTCCTAGCAGGGACAGGTGTACAAATCTACCAAGGAGCATTAGGTCATGTAGCAGGCTTTAGAGCTGTCCTTGCTTTCCTGTAACTATCTTACATGAACTGATGTCCACAGGCATGATTTTTTGTGGTAAAACAGAAATTCAAAGTGCGATTGGATTAAAAGTTTGAGTGGTTGATTGTGTTACACATAATAGGGCCCACTGGCACCATTTATAAGTGTGCAAGCATCAATTCTGAAGTGGGAAAGTAATACCTGATGTTTTGGGAATACATTAAAACACCAATTGCAGTTATCATCCTGACAGTGAAGTCGATTGTTGTTATTTAAAATGTACATTAGCGCTCAAAACTATAAAATGCAAGGATTTATGGCATGTACCTGCAGGACTAACTATGCTTTTCAAACATTACTTTTGTTGTATTTACTGCTCATTGCAATACATCAGGAAAGTTGTCCAGTGGTTCCCTTTCTGCCAGAGAGTGCATATGTGAAAGAAATGCAAAACTTACCCACACCACAGATGATGTCATGTCTGGGGAAAGATTCCGTTCCATTTCCTGTGTGTCAGAAAGATTCAGGCTACAGGCAAAGAGAGAGACTTTCCGTCCCTCTTTGGAATTGCCCGCTCTTTTTCTCTAGTCAGGTCAGACTCCCAGCACGCATGCAGAGACAATGCTGAGTAGAGTTAACTAAACTTTTCATGCACGTGAACTATCTGCCTCCGCCTCTCTCAGAGGTCATACCCTGGACAAACTGCCTTCCTGCTTCCCCAGCCTGCTATCAGCAACACAACAACTGCTGTATTTTCGAAGGGGCCTCATTGCAGAGGTTATTTTTCTTTAGTAAGGCTGCATTTCAAAGGTTGAATATTTTCTTTTCACATTGTGCACATTTTAATTTAAAGAGTTGTAATCATGCACAAGCTGCCTGTGTCCTGGCTACGGCCCTGGTTCTACGGCCGGAGTACTCTGCTAAGGGGCCCCCCTGGAGGTTGGGGGCCCGAGGCCCCCCGCACTGCGGGGGCTGCGTGGGCCTGTGCTACGCCCCTGGTCAAAGAGTTTTTTTGTTCTGTTTTTGGCTGAGTCGAGGAGGCATCTGAAATGTGATGCTTTTTCATGGAAGAAGTGCTTGTGGTATTTGGATCTTGCTGAGCATAAATGAGCGCGATTGGAGGTTGATGGAGATTGTCTCCAGTGTTTCTCCGAAATTCTAAGGTTCTTCGTTTCATCATAGAGAGCTTTATTGAACCAAGGTGCTGAGAGGGTGGGTCTTTCCCTCTTGCTTTATAGTGTAGCGACGTTCTTGATTTCAACTGCTAGGACTGAGAGGCAATGGTAGGTGAGATCTTTGACATCCACATTAGGGACTAGTTTAGGAAATGAACGCAAAGCAGAAAATCAAGATTGATGTTTTTAGTGTTGCGGAACGAGGTAGTAGCACTTTTAGGTTGGCCAAGAGTTATAATGTGCAATAGGTGAAAACGGAAGGGGATGAAGAAGTGGTCGGACCAACCTACATCGATGAACCCGGAGACCATATGAGGCATCTAAGAGAAACTCTATTGTCAAGCACCCGAAGATTCCATGGCATGAACTGTCCAAGTTGAATTGCAGTCCTGGCCCAGAAGTTGCAGGGTCGTCATCACACAGAAAAAAAACATTAAAAAAATCTAGCTTGGCTCTGCCCTTTCCCGCCACTCACATTGTCCTGAGAAGGCACGGGGCGTTGACCTGGACCTCACTTACGGTCCTGTCGTTAGTCTACATCGGAGCCCATCCCGCAACTTGTCCCGGCGCAATCTGAGTTTTAAGGTCGATCGGTGTCACTGAGGCACATCAAAGAGTTCTGCCAGGCCGTGCGCCAACTCTTCCAGTCCTGACCGACTCCCTCTGGCTTGCCTTCAGGTCTTAAGGAGCTGAGGGTCCCTGCTTCTGGGATACCACCATTGGGGTCGAGTACAGCACCCATTGGGCCTTCTAAACTAGGCCTCCCCGGCTTCTGCACCATCTCCACCTCCAGTTCCATGCTGGTTCTTAGAGCCTCGCTGCTAATTACATCGACTACGAGGTGCCAATTATGCTCTCACTGAGTTGGCACCATTACAACCCCAACCAAGGCCAATCTTGATTGTCTGATGGGTCAGGGCTAGGCTGAATAGGACCTGCATTGAATACAGAATAGGGGTAAGAGATTTCCTTTCACTTGCCTGAGCCTTCATAGAATAGAGAGTATGGGAGGAGTTTTCCTTTCAGCTACCTTGGCCAGGTCTTCTTTTAACAGTGCTGTCTCCACCTCCTGCCAGGAAGCTGCACCAGGGAGGTCAGAACTGTTTTTTTGCAGTATAAATATAGGGACCCAGACCCCAGCACTTTAGATCACTTCTGGGAATCAAGACGAACCTTTGCCAAGGAGAGAAACTAAGGAAGCTGAAGGAGGAGACTGTCCCTGTGCTGTTTGTGGTTTTGCTGCAGTGGTTACTTATTGCCAAGGAAAGGAAAAAAGGAACTTTGTGTGTATTTTTACTATCTTGAGGAAGATCTCCAAGGGCTTGAAGTTGAGCTTGCCTCCTGTTCTGAAGTCTCAGGGACACCAAAAGACTTCACCACCAGCTCCCCCTGAATTTCCTTGCTGGGAATACTCCCTGCAGAGAGGTGACTGATGTTGTTTTGGGTCTTCTGGAGACTGCGTGTCGCTGGGAGCTGGAACCGCGATGCAGCGTGTCGCCGCTGCAGCAGTTGCCGTCGCATTGCTGAGTAAACCTGTTGCCACCGCAGCTGTTCACCGTCGCATCGCCGAAGAAGCGTGTCGCATCACCGGAGAAGTGTGCCGCCGCTGCAGAGATTGCCGTCGCATCACCGGAGAAGCGTGTCGCAGGGCCTGTCGCGGCTCCAAATTTTACCCAGTTCGCCTCACGCCCTTTGGGCGTGCACGCATTGCGTCCATGTTGTCGCATCGCAGCAAAAACGCCATTTTTTCACATAGCGCCGGATCGTCGCATCAAGGCGCCATCTTGCCGCATCGTAACAGGAACATAGTACGAAACCGACGCATCACCTCCTCTCTGGTAAAGACCGGCACATCACCTCCTCTGCGCTGCAGTAAGGAACCAACGCATCACCTCCCCCTAAGCAAGGAACCGACTCATCATCTTCCCTGCGATCCTTTTGTTTGTATTGCGTGACGAATCCAAGGTACTTTGAGAGTGAAGTGTTGCATTTACCATCTACATTGAACTAAGCCATTTCTACCATCTGCAAGTCATATTTTCATTACTGTATTGTGGATTTTTGTTGTTTGGTCTTGTGCTGAGTCTAGATAAAGATTACTTATTTTTCTAAACTGGTGTTGTGTCCATTTGTAGTGTTTTCACTGTATTACTGTATGTGTTCACAAATGCTTTACACACTGCCTCTGAGATAATCCTGCCTGCTTGTGCCAAGCTACCAAGGGGGTGAGCAGGGGTTATTTTAGGTGTAGCCCCCTTACCCTGACTAGAAGCAAGGGCCCCTACTTGGTCAAATGTACCTATCTCTGCCACCTAGAGACACCCATTTCTAACAGCACCTTTTATGTGCTGTGCATGTCATTTCCACAGTGGAATGGTATTGTTGTGGAGCTGCACGGCCCCACCTACTGGCGTGCAGAGATACTGCTGAAAGGTTTCCAGATCCAATCTGACACCTGGGGAATATTCAAAAGATGAGAAATCTGTGGGTAGATAGTCTCTACCAGAAAGAGTGTTACCAAAAGTAAGTAGCTTGTTCTTCCAATACTGAAAATGGCCCATTCCTAAACTATAAAAACTCCAAACCACCCATCCCTGAACTTTTACTACCCTAAAAAGTCCAACATCAAACTTTAATACCATATACGTATATTCAAAATTCTATATTTTAACAAATATAACACCAATTTCTACTTAGTGTTTACTAATAAGCTGTTTTAGTTACCTAATAATGTATTCAAGTAACTTTGTCGATATGTATATATATATATATATATGTCATTGTAACACTCCTTCAACAAGGAAGCTGCTGTACGCCAGATTCAGGAAACCATAGGTGCTTTATTAGGAATCACAGACTGGACAGGCACCTTAATACATCTCTGGCCCGTTTCGGCTACATCCTCAGCCTTAATCATAGAGCAGCTTGCCGATCGAAATGTCATGCTTTTAAAGGTGATCATAGTAGAAAGACTAAATTCCACCAGCGCAAAGTCTTTCTTTAGTTCATCCAGAATATCATTCCACCGATAGCGCATTAATTAACAGTACAGTGCGCATATCACTAATTACACAAGCATTTCATTCGGTGTCAACATGGCAGTCCAACAAGAGTCCATAGCCCATAGGGCATTACACAGCCAGTGCCCCTGTGTTACTCGCACATCAGCGAAAGTGTGTGCCCCAGAAACCGGCGCACCAAAGCAGGAAATGTGTCCTGTTATCCTCTACCAGAGAGGGTCCCCCCACAATCCATGGCCTCTAGCGCATTAAGATGGCAATAGCATACCCAAACCAACCCATCATAGAAATGCAGCCACAGAGTTACTCACTGCTCCTCTTCGTTAGGCTCAGCAGCAGTGTCACAGCGTCATGTTTTCAAGGCTTTAGCATAGTCCATGGCGGCCTTGGGGTTAGTGTAGATCTTGGTAACCCCCTCCAACCAAATTCTCAGGTGGCCCGGGTAGAGCATAGCATATGGTATACTTTCCGCCATCAACAGCTTCTTGGTAGGGGCAAATTCTCTCCTCACAGCCTGGACACCTACTGTGAAGTCCGGATTAAAGGCCAACTCGTTTTCCTGGTAGTGGATAGAGCCTTTCTCTCGTGTCAGCCGGAGGATCGAGTTCAGATCCCTATAATTCAGCACACGTGCGATGATCGGGCGTTGTGGGGCCCCAGGGACCGGGTGAGGGACCCTCAAGCGGAGTGCTCACTCCACAACCAGCATAGTGGACAGGTTCTCAGCCCCAAATCTTTCTTTAGGCAACTTCTCAAATAGATTGCCAGCTTACCAGTGTTGGTCAAACTCCGGTAGGCCTGTTATTCTGAGAGTATTCTGCCTCAACCTGGCCTCCAAATCTTCATTCTTTGCCTGGATGACAGCCAAGACTTTTTCCATGTTCAGAGCTTTATTAGACACACTTTGAAGGTCATCCTCAGCTGAGGAAACTCGCTTCTCCACCTCGTCCAGCTTTGAAGACATATGATCCATATGCAAATTGAGCGCGCTCATCTTGCCATCAATCGACTGCAGACTATGCTGCTACGCCAGCAGCGTTGTCTCCAGCGTAGGGTTGGCCCAAGGTAGGCCGCTGTTGAAGGCCCGAAGTGCACTGCCTCCCACAGAGCGGGGGGTTCAATGATCCTTGGTGCCCGCTGTGCTCCAATCCTATGGGGTAACTCGCACAATCAAGGATGGCACATACAGCAAGACTGCCGCTTTCACAGGGGGGGAGCAACCGGCCGCCACAGTCCTCAATCCTGCATCCACTCCTCACCTCATTGGCAGGCTTCGCTCCGGCGTCCAGGGGATGAGTGTCCGCAACTCCTCGCACATCGCATTGCATTTTGCAGACAGCAGGCCGCACACCAGTACAGAAGGCTCCAGCGCCTCACTCGCTAGGCAGAGGCGGCCTGGCCCTGGCAGGCCACAAACGGCAGTCGGGGGTCCGCTGGGCAGTAGTGACCCGCAGCCCGCGCACTTACAGTAGATTCTTAGCGTGCAGGACCTCGCAGCATCAGCAAGCTCCAGACAGTACCAGCGGGCAGATCCACCAGCTGAGGCCAGGGGAGTAAGCAATTTTCAGCTGCGCACAGCAGCCGCAATGTCATCTCAGCTGCCGCGACATACCAGGCAAATATCTCCACACTACTTCAGCTTTCCGGTGACAGGACTAGTCTGTAGCCACCTGGATGCAGTCGTAATGCTGTGCAGTAGTCTATAACGCTGGATGTCACGTTATAACACAGGATAATGGGCGTATTTAAGAAGCGGCCAGCAGAGCTGCACTAAGGCGCAGCTATCTTGCCGCGCACCCTCTAGCGCCCCCCAAATTCTTGCACCTTTGATTGCGTTTTCCCTGTGGTCAAAATTTCGAGTTTCTTTGTTAAAACCAACATACTTCACCTTTGGAGAAACGGTGGCTGTGATGGCATTTGGTAGTACAGATTGTTCTTTTTAGTTTTCATTCTACTCCTTTGAACAAGTATTAGTCATGGCTCAGATGACTTTGATTTCTGAGTCAGTGTGGCCAAAGTACCATGTGCATTTTGCCTTTGAGGAGTCAGTTCGGTTATTGCAGTTTGAGTTTAGCAATTGAGCGTGTGCATAATGTGATTACTTGCAGCACATCATTTCTACAGCCCTCTTTAGTGTCTTAAGAGCTTCCTTTTTAGGTCGAAGCCTGCGTAGGCTGCGCCTGCGCAGTCTCGCAGGGGAGGAGTGTGGGGGCCTGAATCCGCCCCTCTTCTCCATTGGCTGGCTTCCTAAACGGAGGCCAGCCATTGGAGGAGAGGGGACTCACTTCGTTCAAGCCCGGATTCGGAGGATTGTTTTTTAAGTTCTTTCTCTTTTTTTTCTCCCCTCTTCCCATTGGCTGGAATTTTACATTCCAGCCAATGGGAAGAGGGGAGAAAGAAAAACACGGCCCCAGTCCGAAAATGTCGGTGCTTTTCGGAGAGCCATTTCTGCTGCCCCGCCGCCGGAAGAAGTAGAGAAGCTGCCATTTTCTTGCCTCTTCTTGCCTCTGTTCCTTGTTGTACTTGCTTTTCTGCTTCCCCGTTCCTTGTTGTCCTTGCTTTTCTGCCCCCGTTCCTCATTGTGCGTGCTTTTCTGCCCCCCGTCCCTCGTTGTGCTTGCTTTTCTGCCCCCCTCGTTCCCTCTTGGTTTTCGTACCTGGAGCATCATCATTGTCGTAGGAGCTCTGGACGGTGCCAAGGGCTGTCTCCCAAGGGAAGCATTTCATGCTGTGGGACTCCGGCTGCACCGGACGTGATCCTGAAAGGTGGGGCGGCGGAGGACGGCTACAGCCGGAGAGGCGAAAGACAGGACAACCGCCAGCACGCTGACCGGAGCCCACCCGGCAGCTGAGGACGCCGTGAATACCATGCTGACCAAAGCCTACCCGGCAGCTGAAGGAGGCACAACACAACGTCGACCGTTGCCCACCTGGCAACTGAGGAATCTGAGGGGAGTGGAGGAACAGTAACGGGCACAGGCAGCCAATACGGCAGTGCCCAGGGTAAACAGGAGCCACGGCCATGGGGGTTACGAGGACCAGCCTTACATCATATAGAAGGGTCGGCGCGGGCGGCGGTACCCCGGCGGAAGATCAGCTAAAGGAGGTGATTTCGGGGTGGGATGCAGAGGCAAATTGGAAGGAACGTAATGCCTACCGGTTTACCTTTACCCGGCCAATGCGGTGGTTGACAATTTTCTAGATAACATATTTTGGGTTTAAAAAAAAAAAAAAAAAAAATCATCCAAGCAATAAGAAGCACAGGTCATGGGCTAAAGCGGACTCTGAATAGGGTCGGGCGGCCTCTAGAGTTGTTTATATTGTGGGTTCGGTGCTACCTACGCACAATCAAACTCAATGAAATGCGACAAGATGGTCTATTTCCGCCTAGCCACAACTGTAAGAACGATTTGGAGGTGCAGGGAGTATTAGTATGTAGGGAGTGTGCAAGGGTAACTCGGCTTGTGCTCTTAAAAATAGACTGGGCCAATGTGGGGTGGATCCGCATAAACGTCTGCAGACTACGTGTCTTAGCTTGAGAGCCGTTTATGTCACTTAAATTGCAGCAACACTTAACAGTACACATCAATCATGCAACAGGATGGAGCTATAAAGTGGATGAGTCTCAATTTGTGGGAACGTGCATTGTTTTGGGAACCCGACGAAAGGGCTTGTGGAAAGCACTGTGCGTGAACATATCAGGTGGTACGAGATTTTTTATATAGCTGTTAGAACAATCACAGCTTTTCCCAGGCATGTTAGAAACAATGACAACTTACAGAATGTTTCCCGTAACCCATGCTCCATCCCGGCCGGTACGGGGCAGCGGGGACCTGGTCAAAATAAAAGAGGGCAGAAGTGACCAACGTTTTTTGCGGTCAGGTAGCAAATGACGGGTTAAGACCTAGTTGAGACCAGGTTGCCTCCACGTTGTGAAAGAGGTTAGTTCCCCCCTCCCCCCCCCTTGTTTCTAACCTAGGTTGCTTCCACATTGCAAAAGGGGTGTTAGTTCCCATCCCCCTCCCTTGTTTGCAATTGGGGGTAAATATATGGCGGGCATTTCTAGGTTAGCGTCAGCCTCAGGTCAGATTTCCCCTTGCCCAGATGGAAGAAATCCGAAATTTTTAAAATTAACAGTCCAAGCCCTTGAACGCCTATTAATCCTTTCTGGTGTGCGAAGACAAAGGATCACCCGCCAATGTTGAGCTACATGCAGGCACTTAAAAACAGCCTATATATATACCGGCGATACCAAATATGCATGTATTGAATACATGTAGTAATCGTCTCCCTATACTTACCGAAATCTCTGCAAAGTCATGTCAGGATTTAAAAGGAGAGGGGTGTGGAAGTGGGAGAGGACATGGCGCAACAGCCAATAAGTACCGATTTTCAGAGCAGGGGGAACGAGGTCCAGTCTCGCGTATGCTCAACATCGTGTGTGTGTGGGGGGGCCTCTGTGTGTGTGTGTGTGGGGGGGGGTTCTATCTGTGTGTGTGTGTGGCTCTGTGTATGTGTCTGTGTGTGTGTCGCTCTGTGTGTGGGTGGGTGTGTGTGTGTGTGTGTGTGTGTGTGTGTGTGTCGCTCTGTGTGTGTGTGTGTGGCTCTGTGTGTGACTCTGTGTGTGTGTGTGACTCTGTGTGTGTGTGGCTCTGTGTGTTTGTGTGTGTGTGTGTGTGTGGGGGGGGGCTCTCTGTGTGGGGCTCTGTGCATGTGGGCTCAAGCTTTTTCACAGGGCAGACCTAAAAAGAACATTATAGTTTTGCTGTCTGTGGCTGTCCAACCAGCTGTTCTATAGGTTTGGCGATTGTATATACTGCAATCGACCATTAGTTCGTCATTGCAGCATAGGTTGTAGTATGGAGATAGCTTTCCAAAACAAGCCCAAAGGTTTCCATCTCTGACTAGTGTTCGGGTAAGTTTGTGGAGAGATGGGGTCAGTAGAGCAAATAGTGTGCTTGTGCTAAGTGACTCTGCCATTCATTTGCCCTTGTTACTGGATTTGCGGTAAACTTGATTCAGCTGTATTTAGGCTAAACCCACACTCTAAATTGTGCAGGAATTCCACACTTCAGAGTTCCTTCACCCCAACCATATATTTCGAAATCTCACGAATTTAGAAAAGAAGTATTCCAAGAATGGGATACATGGCTTGCACGCTGTTAGACTTTAGCTCCATTTCTTTTATCTAGATTGTGATATTCCCACAGTAAGTCTTGTGGGCACCGTTTGTGCATCCTCAGTTGTTGCATGCAATCTAAAAAAAAGTCTACTATACTCATGAACAGTCTTCTAAGGAATTGTAATGTTGTTTATACTAGGGAATGTTCCTTTTTAAATGTTGAATGTTTTATTGTATCTTTTATGTTCTAAATGACCGAAATAAAGAATTTTTGGATTGGATTGGTAGTAATTGCTGTCTGCTGAGCTAGTCCGTGTGTGTGTGTGGCTCTGGGTGTGTGTGTGGCTCTGGGTGTGTGTGTGTGGCTGTGTGTGTGTGTGGCTCTGGGTGTGTGTGTGTGTGTGGCTCTGGGTGTGTGTGTGTGTGGCTCTGGGTGTGTGTGTGGCTCTGGGTGTGTGTGTGTGTGGGGGGGGGCTCTGGCTCTGGGTGTGTGTGTGTGTGAGGCTCTGGGTGTGTGTGTGTGTGTGTGGCTCTGGGTGTGTGTGGCTGGCTCTGGGTGTGTGTGTGTGGTAGTAATTGCTGTCTGCTGAGCTAGTCCGTAGGGTACAATAGGTCTCACATTTGCGAGAGATTAAGCTAATGGCAATGTAAATGACAATGCCATTTATTTATCTGTTTTCAAAACCAACACATAAATACAAATGTTGTCATTTACAATGCCAATAGCCCTAACTTTTCCAAAGGCGAAACCATTGCATTGTAAATGCTTGTTTAGGTTTGAGTTGCCATGCACCAGAGGAAAGATGAAGGCAGCCCTCACAGAAAACGCATTTGCAATGACTAGAGGTCTGGCCTTTGCAGCCTGGAGAGATGGTAACATTATTTAAATATGTATTGCAATTATGTAGCACGCTGTTAGACTTTAGCTCCATTTCTTTTATCTAGATTGTGATATTCCCACAGTAAGTCTTGTGGGCACCGTTTGTGCATCCTCAGTTGTGGCATGCAATCTAAAAAAAAGTCTCCTTTGTATTTCCCTGAAAATTGACATTAACTTAAAAATGCTGATTGTGCCCTTTCTTTTCCTCTCCTTACTTTCCACCATCTGCGCTCATCTTCTCTCTCAGCACAGCCTACTCTAGTCTTGTGCACACTCAAAAAAGACCTGGATGGGATAAAAAAAAAAAATGCTGGAATTGTTGCACAAGCACGCGCTCCTGAAGTGGCTCCACTTTCCGAGCAAAACACTGGGAATAACCCAGTAATCCTGAATCTCAGACCCTACAGCATATGTAGTTGTGGTTGGAGGATTACCCATGAGGTGTTTCTATACCTCTCAAAATTAGGTCCTTAAAGGGTTGTGTTTTACATTGTGAGTGAGAACCATGGTACCAAGGAAGTTTACGCAGTTTCTAGTTAGGTACGCATGCCCGCTGTCCAGCAGGTGTATGTGTAGTATGAAGCTAGAGGAGGCACCTTCTGTTGGGTGTCCGAATAGCAGGTTCTATGTGTCAGATCCGTGATCTGAGTTTTATCTTTATGCATAGGCTGGGTAGTACTAGGGAATTTGTTTTGCACACATCACAAATTGACTTGACCAAAAAATGTGAAGTAGTTGAGGTTCTATGAATTCAAATCGACACAAGTATTGGCAATAAAAAGTGTGAAAATGCACAAAGATTTGGCGAGGCTTCACCCCACCGAAACGGAGCTAGGTAAATGTAACGCCATGTGGCAGCAGCTGCACTATTATGGACAATCTAGAACTAATGAGGCCAAGTGGCTGGGTAGGGGCAGAGTACGACAAGTCCGAATGACCGATGGCAGACACCGTCCCAGCCCTTTTGCAAAGAACATGCCCTGTTTACTTTTAAAAAGTTCCAACATTGACCGCAACGCCTGCAGATCGAGAGGCATGTGCGTTTTGGCCCCCTTTTCAAAAACTGATTATTTGTTAAATTCAGGGACTTGAAATCTAATATGAGCTGTAATTATGGGCTCAAAACATTCTGACATGAATACTTTCTTCAGCATCTGTTGTTTAACAAGAAATGAATTCAGTCCAAAGGAATGTGCTTTTTTTTCTTAAAGGGCACAGTAGTTCTATTTGTTAAACTCGTAGCTAGTGAGTTAAATGCCTGCAACATTGGTCTGTGTCAAAGCCTGTCAGTAAGAGCATGGTCTACTGAACCCTCTCATGTAAAGGATATGCTGTTTTGTGTAACCCAGAATCTGGTACTGACATCCCTTGTGCATGTCGAGTGGGTGTATGTATGTGCAGGACGTGTGAGCACTTTTATGGCAGTAGGACTCTGTTGGGTTAGTTGGAGTTCTTGACCAGTGAGACCATTCGAATGCCTGGCTTTAGCATGGCACAAGATATAAGATAAGAACAGCCTCCCCAAAACTGTGGAAGTGTTCTTATATTCCTTTGGCTGGAGTTAGAGACCCAGACACAAAGTGACGAAGCATGGCGGGCGATACCTTTAGAAATGCAATGAGGACCTTGTTAGCAAAAGCCTGCTGATAAGTTCTGAGAGAGCGCAATTTGAATGAAAAATATGTATACGTCATATTTACAAGCCTGTGGCGTAAAGTTAGCTAATTTTAACTTAAGAAGTGAGAAAATGTATCTGTATTTACTCTAGAGTGTTCATTAGAGTTAGTAAAGTCCGTATAGAGTGTGGGCTAATGTAGAAATGTGTGGGAATGCTTAGGAACATTAGACGTGTTAATCAGGTTCCATGTATGTAGCTGCTAAATGAAGAAAGATGTAAAATGTAAAATGAAGAAACGTGCAGACCACATGGCACTGTGTGAGAACGAAATGTACCATTGCATCTTTTATACGACATGGATTCATTATAATCAATGATTTTGCTTACATATATATATATGTTAAAGGCAGTATTTTATAGAAGTGTTTTTGTATAACTTTAGTGTGGTATGTTAGCATATTATTTTAAGCTGAAGAAATAAGAGTTCATAGAGTGCAGACTACTGCACATAATTTAGTCGGCCAGGAGAGATAGTGGGTTGTCTTTGATCTGCACGTGTGAGCTAAAAGTCAAAAGCCTCGTTAAAATAAATTGCCAATGCTGGTCGAAGTTTTACGGCCTAGTAAGATAAGGGGAGCCTGGAATTTGGGGCCCTGTTTCGAAGTGACTGTTTGCAGGTGCGAGGGGGGTACCAATCAAAAGCTTGATGAATAGAGCTCTGTTTGAGGAGATAGGCTCGGGTCCGGAGGAGTCGACCGGAATGTCATGGGGGTACTGGCACGATGGAGACGGCGCCTGGGAAGCAAGGTCAACTTAACAGACGATCCAAAGAAATGAAACTATGGAAAAAAAACAGAAGCGAGACCACGTGAAGTGTATACGTGGTGGGCGTCCCAAAGGGGCGTTCCACCCATACTGTGATTTTGTATTAGGGACAGCACCCCGGGGAGGAGGTAGAGCAGATGGCCTGAGGACCCTTAGAGAGCGGATGGGTAGGCAGAAAGGGTACTGCTACACGACATAGGTTTCCATCTGAGACTAAGCGAGATTGAGCTTCTTCGGAAGTCCAACGGCTGACACCTTTTTAGGTACAGAATTTGTTAAGTAGGGATGTCATCTAGCATAGTGTAGGGACAGTTTAACCTGTTTCATTTTTCTTTCTGTAAATGACGCTTCAGATTCACCTTGTGTCAATGATATTCAACTTATTGATTTTTGAATTGGTCTTGGTAGTTTTCTTCTGTCGATTGAGATCTCTTAGAGAGTTCATGTTCATTCTATTACCTGTATACCTTTTGAACCTTATATTGAGGTGTTTGTACTTGCAACTGATTTTGGCTTTATAATAAATCTTTAAACTTTTCAGTCGTAAGTGGTTCTTTAGAGTTGCGTCAGTCTATGGGGTTGATTTAACCTATGTGGGTTTGCCTTTTACTCAATGACAGTCAATAACCGATCCAAAAAGGGACTCAAGTGAGATAAGGATCAGGGTGATCAGATAATCGATCAAAATCTCACGCCCGCAGTTGGTAGCAGAGAAAGATGGTTGGCTTCTTGAGGAAGGCGACCTAGGTTAGGCCAAGATTACCCCAAGGCCCCTAGTCATCGACGACCAGAAGAAGAGCTACCTGCCGAAGAAGGTAATGACGGTGCGAGAGAGAAAAAGCAGCAGAGTCGGTCGAGAGTGAGTATAAGGGTCATGCATTGCCAGATTGCGGTGTTTTGTGTTGTACCTGTGTTGTAATGTCAAGCGGAGTTGAATGCCTGTAGTGTGATTGAGAGACGGTTGTGAGCGCGCGCAACCGGTGAAAATCTTAAGTCCAGGGAAGGGCTTAAGTGGTTCGGGTGTATCGGACATCCAGAGTAATTGTCTACCATTGTGAAGGGGGTCATGAGGTACCATTGATCGCCCGTAGGACCGTGATAGGGGGAACGTAAGTGTGAGTGTATGAGTAAACGGACGCTGGTCGGACGTTTACTGTGTGTAAGTAACCTATCAGTAAGGCGATCGTCTGACCGTTGTGAAAGACGCTTCGTCAGTTGAGGTGACAATTACAGTTAGACTGTGGACGTACAGTCAAGAAAAGTGATCGCTTGGTCGGAAGTAGTCATTTTTCGGTGTATGAATGAGACGCATGCAAGACCGGGAGACGAGCTGAGAAAGGAGGGGAACTGCTGCAAAGGGGACGAGTGACGTCAGAGCGAGCCGCGCTGGGATAGGCTGGTTGGTGTAGAGCCGCGCTGGGATAGGCTGGTCAGCGAAAGCCGCGTAGGGATTGATGGTTCACCATCGGGAAGTAAAACAAGGAAGAGAATTAAGGAAAATCATAGATTCTTGAAAATGAAGTGTTTTAAATGTTTAAGAGGGATGTTTAGGAGAGAAAATAGAGAGGCGATGAGCGGGGAAGAGGCCCCACCGGAGGGCACACCAGCTCATTACATGGCTGTGAATGTTGGGTTACATACTATACTGTGGATCTCCGAGTGGAGCAAGATAACAGAGGGAAATGAGGAACTGACGTTCCCGAGATACGGAACGTTTAGGTTAGAGGCATTGAACCAGCTGAAAGCAGTAATGCTCGCTACGAGACCTCTACCCAGACCAACACAGTTTGAAGCCCTCAATGCATGGTTCAGGGCGGCGTACGACCGAAGCCTGAACAGACGCCAAGAAAGAGTGAAACGATCGGTAAGAGCAGTACAGGACGCCAAATGGGATGATGAAGCTAAAAAGTGGAGAGTGCAGAGAATAGAAGCAGATAAACTGTACCCAGTGATAGAAGTTACAGGAGAAAAGAAGCCTCCAGAGGAGGATGATGAGAGCGAGACGGATGATAGTCTGATAAATAGGTTATTATTAGACAGACCACCTCCGTACAATAGAGAGGCCGAACGTCCCGAGCTCCAGCAGGGGGATGGGGCCGGAAGGGGGGAATATAGACCGCTCCCCATATCAGATTGGGAACCAAAAAAAGGCGAGGAAATACCTCAACCTAGTCCAGTACAGAGAGTAGTCGGAAGGTTTGTGGTACAAAAAGTGCCGGAAACAGAGTGTGCAAGGTCGTATCAGCTGCCGGATGCTCTACAAGTACCTGTTACCATAGGTCCTGTAGTGTCAATCTACAACCCAGAGAGAGCACAGGAGGAGGAACAGGCTCGTTGGGACAGGGAAAGAGCAGATATGGAAAGCAGGAACAATACGATTAATTCACAAAGGCAGTTGCTAGGACCAAGAGGTCGGAGTACCCCATTGGATTCAGTAACGGATCCCGTAATAGAGCAGGGGGGTCAGAGAGGACTGAGGGATCTGAGGGGACCACGACCGAAATCCTTTAAGGAGTTAAGGGAGTACTTGAAAGAATGGGACGCTGCCGTAGAGACTCAGAATAAAAGAATAGAAACGGAAGCCGAATGGAGAGGCCAAGATAACAGGATCCTCTCTCACTGCGGAGCTGGCGAAAGCAGTCCAGAGTGGGATGGAAAGAGTCAAGAAAGCAAAGGAGATACCTGCCATACCACCGGTGGCAATAGACAAACGTGTGAAGACAAGAGTACAGGATGTAGGGGGGTGCCTCACCCTATCCTCAGTGAGGGAGATCGAAGGACACAGGAGTACAGGAATAGTTACAGGTGCACTCACCATACACCGGGTGAAAATCTGCAACATTGGAGTCGCGGGAGTATGGAGAGTCGCGAAGGGTCTCACCATGTATCCAGTGATCACGGACGAGATCGCGGGGACATGGAGAGCTGTGAGGGACCTTATCGTTTACTGAGTGACACCAGACAGCAAGGGAATTGCGGAGACTTAGAAAATAACGGGGGATCCTATCATGTGTCTAGAGAGACAGAGCCGAAGAGACAGAATGGGGTGGTGGGAAATAGAACATTGTTCCACCATACACCTAGGGAAGATGGAAGAGCATGGGATTTAGAAAGATGGGAACAAAGGAGGACTCCTCATAGCTCACCTGTGCCTAGACGTAGGACTCTGAGTTGGGACGAGAGGGATGTAAACGGACCATCTAGGAGTGAGGTACTGAGAGCTGAGGTAAAGGCAAAAAGACTCAATGTAACCAGTCTAAAATCAGATCTAGATGAAATAATAGACGGCACATTGCCAATGGAGAGAATCGACCTGTATGAACAAGATGAGGTACTGTTTATGGCAAAGGATGTTACTCGGAAGGCGAGGTCAATACATGAAAGATTATCTGAGTTGGCAACCAGGTACATGATAGACTTATCAAGAACTAAAGCATTACAGGGTAACCATAGGCTGAATTGCACGGATCAGGACCTAGACGAACGGAGGACGATTGGGTTGAAAATACACATAAAGGAACTGATCTTGGGTATAAGAACGTGGAGGGATTTGGATAAATGGAAGGAAAGATGGTCCAAGAGGGGGACCGTCAGAAGGAGTACAATTGGGATGTCCCCAGAGGGAGGGCCACCGCGAATGGAAGCTTTCCCTTTGCGAGAAATCGCGAATGGAAGCTACGTGCATGTGCCCTGGAGTAGGGGGGACTTAGCGGCATTTACCAATTCTTTTCCTAAGCTGAGGGAGAACCCCGTGGAGTGGTATAAACAGGTAGAGAGGTTTGTAAAGATCTCCAAAGTACTGTGGGTCGATTTGAACACCCTGTTTGACATTGTAGTACCAGGGGATTTGTGGACGGCATGCAAGCTTAGTGTTGAATGGCCCATTTCTGAACCGGATAGGGACGCCCAGACAAACGGGCCATCAGAGAAAGTCATGGAAAAGTACGAGAGGGTAATGGCATGGTTCAAAGAGAAGGTGCTGTTGCAGGACATAGACTGGGTTAAGATAGATCGAACCACTCAGGAACCTAAAGAGACTGTCCATGAGTATTATGAGAGATTGCTGAAAGCGTTCAAACAATACAGTGGGTTGGATGTGATGGATCCTAAAGACATAGGACAGTTTGTGTCAAAGTTCGTTCTGGGTCTGAGACCTGACATCAGCTTGATGATTCAGCAGCATTTAATTTGTTGGCAAAACAAACCATTAGATGAAATTCTGAGATATGCAAGGTACTGCAGCGATGAAATAGACTCGAAAGCAAAGAAACTTAAGGAAAAACTGATGTTGGTACAGATGCAGTCAGCTGCAAAGGGTGGACAGCGGCAACAGGGAACCGGAACTCTAGGGAAAAAGCAGAATAATCAAAGTAAAGACGATGAGGAAAAACAGAGACCTAGGATAGATATTGCGACATTGAAAAAGACGACTAGGTGCCACCAGTGTAACGAGGTGGGACATTGGAAACGCGAGTGCCCCTATAATATCGAGACTGGAGAATTAGAACCTGAGGAAGACGATGTCCAGAACAGTCTGGTGAAGGGAACAACGATACCGAAGGGAAAGTTTATCAAAGGGGGGACTCCGACTCCTCGAGCCCAGTTCCCTCAACCACCTCGTATTGCGAACGGGGGAAAAACCTATAGACATCTGCCACTGTTCGTAGGAGGAGAGGAATGCTACTACGTTGATCCCCTTACGGGACAGCGAGTGAATAGAGAGGAAGATTGTACCCTAGGGGCAGCCTTAGAGGTAGACCAGAGGGGACCATACGTGGAGGCTGAAGTGGCAGGGTGTCCTACGACCTTTTTGGTGGACACGGGGGCCACTCGATCCACTCTGAGATCAGCGGTGGTCCCAGGTCTGCCAATGTCAGGAGAAACGATCCAGGTAGTAGGAGTCGCAAATAGGAGAATGACGAATCCTCTGACAGAACCAGTGTCGGTGAAAATAGGGAAATACAGTGATGAGCACCAGTTTGTGGTTTGCGATTCCAGTCCTGTGTGTCTGTTAGGAAGGGACCTGTTATGCAAACTGAATTGTACGATATATTGCACACCTCAAGGAGTAGAAGTGCAGACTAACGATGATGATGCCGATTTTAAGGTTGCAAACTCACAGGTATGCGTGGAGTTATATCCTACCTTGACGGTGGAGGAGCTTCCATGGGACTTGAGAGGTGCGGTGCCATCTGAGGTGTGGGATTTCACTGGGGAAGAAATAGGACTGATCAAAGGGGTAGAGCCAGTAAAGATCATGGTAAAACCAAATGCTGAGTATCCAAGAACACCCCAATACAAGTTGACTCCGGAGACGATTGCAGGAATAAAGCCTGTGATCGAATCCATGATTAAGCAGGGAATACTGAAGGAAATCGTGGGAAGCCCATGTAACTCCCCGATTATGGGTTTGCAGAAGCCTAGTGGGAAATACAGAATAGTGCAGGATCTTCGAAAGATTAATAATATAGTTGTTTCATGTTGTCCAGTGGTACCGAATCCATCAGTGATACTGTTTCAGATACCATTCCAAGCTGAGTGGTTCACGGTGATAGACCTGTGCCAGGCCTTCTTTTCAATCCCCTTAGATGAGGAAAGCCAATATCTTTTCGCTTTTAAGCTGGAAAATCGCGTTTTAACATGGTGTCGTATCCCACAGGGGTATACAGAAAGCCCATCGATTTTTAACCAGCTGCTGAAGAAAAATCTTGAAAGTCTAGTACTGCCCATGAACTCGGTTCTGGTTCAGTACATAGACGACCTACTTGTGGCGTCAGAAACTGAGGAAGCTTGCAAAATAGACACCATCACCTTACTAAATCACTTGGCAGAGAACGGACACAAGGTGTCTCCAAGCAAATTGCAGTATTGTTTGACAGAAGTGCAGTACTTGGGTCACAGGATTGAAAAGGGAAAACGGAAGGTGTCACCAGACAGAATAGAGGCGATCATGAAAATGAATTCGCCCACAACACAAAGAGAAGTCAGGATGTTCCTAGGAATGGTTGGTTATTGCCGGCAGTGGATAGCTAACTTTTCACTGAAGGCAAAACCTTTACAAAAACTGACGCACAAGGGGGTGAGTGATCCGGTACCATGGGACAAAAATTTGTTTGATGGCGTTTCTGCAGCTGAGGGAGGACTTGTGTCGTGCCCCGGCTTTAGGAATGCCTGATTACGAAAAACCATTCTCACTTTACTGCTGTGAAAGGGAAGGCTGTGCTTTGTCAGTTTTGGCCCAGATACACGGAAATGCCCGTAGACCAGTTGCATACTTCTCGGCTACCTTAGATCCAGTAGCCGCAGCGTTGCCCGGATGTCTCAAATCCGTTGCTGCAACGGGTGTCAGCATTGAAAGGTGTGAGAACATAGTGATGGGACACCAGTTAGTGGTGTATGTACAGCATTCCGTTGAACTGTTGATGACCAGGACCAAGACACAGCATCTGACAAACAGCAGGCTCACGCGCTATGAGCAAGTCATTTTGGCTGCCGAGAACGTGACCCTAAAGAGGTGCTCTGTTTTGAATCCTGCCACTTTGATGCCACTTCCAAATGACATTGATGATGACGTATGTACAGATCATGACTGCCTTGATGTGACTGAACTATGCACCAAACCAAGACCAGATATCGTAGATGAGCCATTGACCGACCCCGATGAAATATTCTTTGTTGATGGCTCATGCGTAAGAGACGATATTGGTCAGCTGAGAGCAGCATATGCCGTTTGTACCATTACCGGAGTTGTGGAAGCCGCCTGCCTGGAAGGAGTACATTCCGCTCAGGTAGCTGAAATCATTGCTTTGACCTGTGCCTGTTTAGCAGGTAATAAAATTAGAGTCACCATTTACACCGATAGCTAGTATGGTTTCGGGGTAGTTCATGACTATGGGCAGTTATGGTCTCAAAGAGGTTACATGACCTCCTCAGGTTCTCCTATTAGGAATGGAGAATTTGTTCGATTATTGTTAGAAGCACTACAAGGTCCAGCAGCTATTGCCGTTGTTAAATGTACAGCTCATACAAGGAATACGGATTTTGTGTCACAAGGCAATAGGTATGCTGATGAAGTCGCACGCTACTGTGCGGAACAAGGGTATTCCTTTACAGAGGTAGAAGTGGGGGGAATACAGGAAAGGACCGAGTTAACTATGTTGTTGGAAACTGTAGACACTTGGGATGAGTTGAAATGTATACAAGAGAATGCACCTGATTTCGAGAAAAAGGCATGGGAAGCAGCTGGTTGTACCAAGAGTGAGATGGACTTTTGGATCTCTGCAGATGGGAGGGCAGTGTTACCAAACGAACTCGTCAGTCTAATGGCAAGGAGATTGCATGGACCAGCACACATAGGTAGAGATGCCATGGTAAGGGTATTTAGGCAAACCTGGTACAACCCAAAGTTTAGAGTAGCGGCAGAAGCAGTATGTCAACGTTGTGTGATCTGTCAACAACTGAATGTAGGGAAGAGAACACCAGTCACATTGAGCCACATAGGGAGGTCTGGGGGGCCATTCAATAGAATGCAATTAGATTTTATTGAAATGCCAAAGTGCAATCGCCTCAGATACGTCCTAGTGATTGTCTGTATATTTTCCAGATGGGTTGAGGCTTACCCCACACGTAGGTGTGACACACTTACAGTAGCAAAGCTATTGCTTAGAGAACTGATACCGCGCTTCGGGGTGCCGGCCTCTTTGGAATCAGATAGAGGAACACATTTCAACAGCGAAATTGTGAAGATGCTATGTTCAGCCCTAAGTATAGACCAGAAGCTGCACTGTAGCTATCGACCAGAAGCTTCAGGGATCGTGGAGCAAATCAACAGCACCATTAAGTCCCGACTTGCCAAAGTTTGTTCGTCGACATCCTTGAGCTGGCCTGATGCACTTCCACTGGTCCTTATGAGCATACGTAGCACACCAGACAGAAGGACAGGTCTCTCCCCACATGAGGTGCTAATGGGGAGGGCTATGAGACTGCCATCCGTTCCAACTGCAGCATTGTTGAACATCACAGATGATTTGATCCTGGACTATTGTAAGGGACTCTCTGACGCCATTCATTCTGTGTCTCTTCAGGTGCAGGCTGCTGAAGTTCCATCGTCTCATGACCTGTGCCACGATCTGTGTCCGGGGGACTGGGTCCTGGTGAAGAAACACGTCAGGAAGAATTGTCTAGACGTGCGCTGGCGTGGACCTTTCCAAGTCATATTGATCACGAACACTGCAGTGAAGTGTGGAGGCTTGCCCAACTGGATCCACGCCTCACACACTCGAAGAGTTTCAGCACCTCCGGAAGAAGCAGCTCCTCTCTCGGATGAAAATCCAGCTGAAAGCAGAGAAGCCACAGAGGGGATCAGCCAAGCTGCAGAGGTGTCAGAGGAGACTGAGAGTGTGTCTGACCAGGCCGAGGACGGTCAATACACCAGCGAAACTGAAGCTGCTACAGAAGGAGAAAGTAGCTGGGAGTACGAATCGGACATTGATCGAGCTGCAAGTGGTCAAGAGTCAAGTGCAAGAACAAGGAGCAGGAGGACAAGGAGTGGAGAAGCTAGCTGGCCGGAAAGAAGGAGAAGGCCAAGCCTGAGAGCGAATCCAGAAAGAACTCTTGTCCCGATTTCTGAAGACTCAGACCTAGACGAAGGTGCAGCGGACTCAGACTCTGAGAATCCAAGAAGATCAAGGAGGGTACGTGTGCCCTGCAGAAGATACGCCACTCCTGAGTGGACCTACCTGGCGGCAGATGTCTTGGGGACAGAGATCCGGGAGGGTGAGGGAAGTGCAGGTGACCAACCTCGATCCAATTGTAACGGTGGAAGTACGGCTGTTGACACCTGGAATCGAAACTGAAGGGTTGCTAACGTTCACACTCCCCGTCCCTCTGTATCGAAGCCGGATAAAGGACTTGGTATTAAATAGATTAGAGTTTCCAACCTTGGGTCATCCAGTACCAGCACATGAGGAAACCATCCTTCGTTTAGAACTGTTGGAATACGCCATTAGAGCTGCTGCACCAGAATTATTGTAGATACCTAAAGACTTTGTAAATAAACCAGCGAGAAAGAAGATAACCTAGTGCCTAGTGGAAAGAAGAAGAAAATTAGGGATTTCATTTAGTGGATGGAGAAGGGCTAGGGTTGTCTGTTGCTGAATATAAAGATACTTTGTTGAAAAGAGACTTTGTCGTTTTTAAGTGTGGTTCACAGACTGAGAAATCAAATGTAAGCCGAGTGAAGAAATCAAAAGAGACTTTTTCAAAGAAAAGCTACGCTGTCTGATAACATGGAGACCGGCAGTTCGAATTGCAAAGCAAAATGCATAGTAGGCACACTTATAGCAGTAGTAATTACTCTTATAATCATAGTAGTTACTGTATCATACATAGTGGGACATGCAAGTGTAACTGAGACAACAGATGTAAAGCCTGTAACGACTTTGAAACCTGCTCTTGTTGGAAAGAAGGAGGAGAACAATGTAATACAGGAAAAGGCGTTATTGGCAGCTGAGGCCTGTAGGTTACACATAGATGAGTCGCAGGGAAATTTCAGAACAAACACATATGCCAAACTATTGTATGAGTATATTGACGCCATGGAGGCCAAGGATTGTTATGTCTGCATGCAATTGCCGGCTTCAGTAGATGAAGGCATTCGATATCATCATCTTCCATTGACATATGGGATAACATGTAGTTTATTGCTCAGTATATTTTATGGTCGAGAGGGGTTTGAGTACTACTTCTCAAATTATGATTCGGTATTGCCCGAAGTCCCGAATTATAAACAAATGAACAAGTGGGACTATTACAAGAAGGAAGATAGATTGGCTAAATTCTTCCTTCCTTGGGATACATTAGATACTTCATATGCACGCCGAAATAACCTGACTTGCAAAGTGTCAGAGATCGAGAAAAAGTTTATTGGACAAGTTGATGACCGTTACAGGAGGCAGAAGATTTTAAAAATGTCAGGACAATGGAAAACAGATTGGACCGAAGAGGAAAAGGCACACAAAAAGAAGGGTAGTAATGGTCCAATAGCTTTAGATCGAACACAGAAAGGAAAGTTATGTCTGACCCGAAGCAAAACGTATTATGAGAGTGTATTTGTAGGTGAAGTTAGTTGTGAACATGCTTTTCGGTTAGAATATTATACGAAAGATTTCTTGAAAGGGATGCAAGTGATTCCTAATGTATATTTTGTATGTGGAGAAGTGTGGCTCAATGCTTAGAGCGGCAGACCTTGATGCAGAACGCTGGCCAGGGACCAGGGTTCGATTCCCGCCTCGGCGGGTTTCGGGCTTAAATTCCTCTGACCGGATATTCTCGCCTCAGTGCCGATTCTAAGCATGGGTCCCACGCTGCAACTCTGGGCAATAGCTTGCTTAGTCTCCACAAAGGCCCCCTGATACACAAGGGAGGCCTGGTTTCACCATGGGATGCCCAGGAGTGGACAGCCCACAAGGAAAAGCCAGGAGGGGTTCCCTTGTGGTAGGAGTACAAGCGCCGGGATGCCTCCGGGTCACTGTTCGCGCTATACAAATACGCCACATTTACATTTACATGTGGAAGAAATGCCTATGTAAAATTGCCTGACAATTGGTATGGTTCATGTTATTTGGCAATTGTCTTCCCCAAAATATACCATGCAAAGGATTTAGAGATCATAAAGGGAAAGGCTTCGGCAAGAGGGAAAAGGGATGTAGGAGATGCTGAAGTAGTTGGAGACGTATTTGGCGCCATGTTTCCTCTTTTAGGTTTGATACTTAATGATGTCAAGATCAGGAGATTGGCTACAGTTGTAGATAGGTTGTCTGCCAGTACTGCAAGGTCATTGATGCTGGTGGAAGGAGAGATGCAATCGATTAGGGCAATGGTCCTTCAGAACCGTCTTGCTTTAGACGTTCTGCTAGCAAAAGAGGGCGGAGTCTGTAAGGCTTTGAAGGTCCAGGAATGCTGCACTTACATTCCAGACAATTCAAAACCTCTTAAGAAGGCTATACAGAATATTACTAAGATACATCAAGAAATTGAAGACCTAACAAGGGTAAATGTTTGGGAAAAAGTAGGTCATGGAATGGGTAAAGTTGGAGGTTGGTTTGCCAATCTCAGGAAGAGCTTTGTCTGGTATATTCTGAAGCCTATCTTCATAATTTTAATTTGCATAATCATATTGTGGGGTTTAGTGAGACTGTACAAATGGTATAGATCAAACAGGTTGCAAAGGTCCATGAGAGAACAGGAGCGGAGATTAGCTGCTATGCAAGATCATCAATATAGAAGTCTGAGAGCTCTAGAAACGATAAAAAGAGGGAGCCTTGCAACAAGTTCTGTGTGACATTCAAATTGATGTACTAGTGATGACCCCTAGAGGTCATCAAAGGGGGGAACTGAGAGAGCGCAATTTGAATGAAAAATATGTATACGTCATATTTACAAGCCTGTGGCGTAAAGTTAGCTAATGTAACTTAAGAAGTGAGAAAATGTATCTGTATTTACTCTAGAGTGTTTATTAGAGTTAGAAAAGTCCGTATAGAGTGTGGGCTAATGTAGAAATGTGTGGGAATGCTTAGGAACATTAGACGTGTTAATCAGGTTCCATGTATGTAGCTGCTAAATGAAGAAAGATGTAAAATGTAAAATGAAGAAACGTGCAGACCACATGGCACTGTGTGAGAACGAAATGTACCATTGCATCTTTTATACAACATGGATTCATTATAACCAATGATTTTGCTTACATATATATATATGTTAAAGGCAATATTTTATAGAAGTGTTTTTGTATAACTTTAGTGTGGTATGTTAGCATATTATTTTAAGCTGAAGAAATAAGAGTTCATAGAGTGCAGACTACTGCACATAATTTAGTGGGCCAGGAGAGATAGTGGGTTGTCTTTGATCTGCACGTGTGAGCTAAAAGTCAAAAGCCTTGTTAAAATAAATTGCCAATGCTGGTCGAAGTTTTACGGCCTAGTAAGATAAGGGGAGCCTGGAATTTGGGGCCCTGTTTCGAAGTGTCTGTTTGCAGGTGCGAGGGGGGTACCAATCAAAAGCTTGATGAATAGAGCTCTGTTTGAGGAGATAGGCTCGGGTCCGGAGGAGTCGACCGGAATGTCATGGGGGTACCGGCACGATGGAGACGGCGCCTGGGAAGCAAGGTCAACTTAACAGACGATCCAAAGAAACGAAACTATGGAAAAAAAACAGAAGCGAGACCACGTGAAGTGTATACGTGGTGGGCGTCCCAAAGGGGCGTTCCACCCATACTGTGATTTTCTATTAGGGACAGCACCCCGGGGAGGAGGTAGAGCAGATGGCCTGAGGACCCTTAGAGAGCGGATGGGTAGGCAGAAAGGGTACTGCTACACGACATAGGTTTCCATCTGAGACTAAGAGAGATTGAGCTTCTTCGGAAGTCCAACGGCTGACACCTTTTTAGGTACAGAATTTGTTAAGTAGGGATGTCATCTAGCATAGTGTAGGGACAGTTTAACCTGTTTCATTTTTCTTTCTGTAAATGACGCTTCAGATTCACCTTGTGTCAATGATATTCAACTTATTGATTTTTGAATTGGTCTTGGTAGTTTTCTTCTGTCGATTGAGATCTCTTAGAGAGTTCATGTTCATTCTATTACCTGTATACCTTTTGAACCTTATATTGAGGTGTTTGTACTTGCAACTGATTTTGGCTTTATAATAAATCTTTAATCTTTTCAGTCGTAAGTGGTTCTTTAGAGTTGCGTCAGTCTATGGGGTTGATTTAACCTATGTGGGTTTGCCTTTTACTCAATGACAGTCAATAACCGATCCAAAAAGGGACTCAAGTGAGATAAGGATCAGGGTGATCAGATAATCGATCAAAATCTCACGCCCGCAGTTCTTCCTGAGCACTGCTCATGGCAGAAGGTGGAAGTGCAAGTCAGGACTGCAATTTCTGTTGTTCAAGGGGACGAAGTTCTAGGGAAAGCCTGCTCATTTGTCTGCCCCTGAATACTGCGTTAGGAAGGCTGTGGGACCACAGATGCCGAGATATCACAGTTCATTGTGCCCTTGGTTTGGATACTCCTGCTTGGAGCCATACCCATTGATACCTCCTGAGAGCCTTCATCTTGCAAAAAGGCTGTGACTGAGAAGCAGCCACAACATGACATTTCAAAGAGAATGAAACCAAACCACCTCTGACACCTTCAACAGTGGATCCACATTCCTTGTCTAGGCAATGTGGATACAAATGGGATCCAAATTACCCCCATTTGCTTTAGTTTCATTTTTTTTCTTGATAAAGGAAGATAGTGCACCACAGGGCACTTATATGGCTGCAATGCAACCAAGGCTGGCATCTGACTGGCAGCCAGCCTCCCAAGGGAGAGGGGTCTCATCTGGATTCTGCACTTTCTGCTGGAGGAGCCGAGGAGCTGTCCGAAGCACCTAGAAGCCTTCTTGCCAGCTGAAAGAAGGAAGGGTATTCTGGCACTGCAAGAGGAAAGACTATCCAAAAGGAGAATCCCAGAATACTCTGAGCATGAGAAACAGTTACAAAATCAGAGTATCACAGATAGCGATGCTAATCATGAACATTGCTGCGTGGGCCCCAGAAAAGGGGGGGCCAATCGGCCCCCACGCATGCATGGCGGGGCCCGGCCCCTCCCATATCCCGGTCCCTTCGTGGTGGCTTGCCCCCCGCCCTCGACCCGGAAGTAGTTGTGCACTTCCGGTCCGAGGGGGCGGGGCCGCGACTGCGAAGGGGTTAAGAGCCTGGGGAGCGCGGGAAGCGGCCTCTTTGTGCCCGCGCTCCCCAGGCTCGCTCCTCGCCCCACCGTGGGGCTGTTTAATTTTCTCTTGTTTTTTGCAGGCAGTCGGTGCGAGCCCTATTCTCGGAGCTTGAGGCCCGGGAGAAAGCAGACGAAGGTGTCGGCCCGGGGAGTGATGAGACACCAGTGGAGTCTGAATAGAACAGCGCAAGAAACAGAGGGAGTAGCGGTATCCTCCGATCGTGTTGGACGGGCCACGGGGTCAGGAGTCGGAACCCCACCGAGGATGGTTTACAGTCCAGTTAAGTTGGAAAAATAACTGTGTGGGTGGGGTGCGAGTGCACAGTTTCAGCGCTGGGGGCTTTGCGGGATTGCTTCTGTGGATGCCCCGTGGTGGCCTAGACGGCTGGTAGCTTGCACTCGCAAGTGGCGAGTAAGGAAGGGAATACATACGGGGTTAATGCCAGCTAGGGCTTAGCATCTGAGGACAATGAATGCAGGAACCCTACCCATCGTACAGCGCTATTGCACCGCATTTCACCCTGGGTATTGTCCTGAAGTACTCATTAATGGGCTATTGCATTTAAGACGTGGGTGGAAAACCAGGAATAGGAGGAGATGTCCTGGCATGCAGCTGAATTTTTAGTAACAATGAAGCTGCCGTGGCACTGCACTTCACAATGTGTAACGTCCTTGAGGAGTCATGTGGGCACTATTGGATTCACGGTGGACCCCATGCACTGGGTCACAATACTGCACACTGGGTACTATTCTTTAATGAAGATCATCCTACAGGGCACTCTCTCCGTAACACTAATCCAAACACACTACATGGGACACCAACTGAGGCTAGGCTTAACACTTACAGTTTGAAATGTTAATGAATATGCATTGGGCGCTAATTTTATCTAAAACTTAGCATGTGATGGTAATGTAAGATAAGCACGTATACAGAAGTTATCGCCGGAAACACTGATGGTTTGTGTTTATCTTCTCCATTTATGTATGGCCGGGTCCACGGTGGACATCTGTGAAGTGCTACACACCACAACGGCGGCAACAGGTGGACAGCCCAAGGGATTGCGTACGTCAGGTAGAGGATGGCAAGCAACAACGCAGGTGTGATGGGCGAGCAAGCAAGGACGCAGGAGGTTCCAGCACAGGGTTGATTGTTTTTGGTGTGTAAACCCTAAATTGGGCTGGCCGCAGTAATGTAGCAGGATGTTGCATCACATACAATGGCAGTATTTTCCTTAACCGGAAATTGTATCTCTACAGTAACGGCGCCTGCGCTCGCAGGGCCACCAGTGTCAGCATGGTATATTCATAGATCACCAATTGGTAGGGCCAACGGTGGAGATGGGGCAGTACACAAGGGTGTGCATCGCTAGCCTTGGCAACCCCAGGAATAATAGGCCTATGCAACGCCTCATCACCGCTGTTCAGGAAGTGGGGACTTCCATAGTAAAAGTAGTACCATACACTTAACATTTTCCAGAGCGTAGTGGCCAGGTGTGGGTGGTTAGCAGACTTCACAATACGCCAGTGGGAGGGGTACACTGATAGTACCAGGATACCCCCGGTCACAGCATCTACAGGGACCCTCGATAGGCATGCCCCCACACCCTCAGTCATTATATGACATGGGGTAACAATGATAGGGGTTTAATTGGGCAAAGGGGTTCTGGTGGAAGGGAAAAATCGCACTAGCAAGCAAGTTAGCGAAATATAAAACCCAGACTGCACCATAGGGGGGGCTCAGTTTTTCCCAGGCTGCAGGTAAAAGGGGGGGTGGACTCGGCGAGTGCACGGAGTCACTCGGTGAAGAATCACTCGTTAAAGAGGATCAACACTTGGATTGAGAAATTATTTCAAACACCTTAATTGCAGTATATCCCACAGGGGGGCATCTGAGGGGGACAATGTAGACTAACAGTCAGCTGATAATGAAGAGTTGACAATTATTGGAGGGGTTGTCTCTACTCACAGGGTGGGGGGTCCAGTTGACAGAGTCAGGGAATGCCCTAGGGATAGGGGACAAACTAGCAGGGGTAGAGGGGTTTTGATTAGGAAGATATGACCTTTCAGTGTAGGCGGTTGGGGGGGGGCCAGATAGTCGGTCAACTATGCTGGCCTGTGGCGGTAAGGTCATAATCGGTGAGCAGCTTTTTAAGGTCCTTAGGGGGGGGCGGGCCCATTCACGAAAGGGGCCGCCCGTCGGGAGGGGCCATTGGTCTCTCCCAGAACTTCAGGGGCAGGATATGATATCCATAACTTAGAAGGGTGCGGGGGAGGGAGTCTACGCTTTCCTCAGGCTGGTAGCCACCCCTCACAGACACTATGACGTCATCAAGGTGCGCGAGTGTAAGGGCCCTCCTGTTATGGTTTAATGGAGTTCAGGGAGCGCACGTGGGTGAAACGTGCCCTGGGTTGCGCATGCGCCATCTCGAACGTGAGAGCGTAGCTGTAAAGGATCTGACAACGGTTAGCGACCTTGCCGTCCGACTTAATTATTAGAATGCATTTAATTTTCAGGATGTTTAGATTCGGTTAGGAAACACGCTGTACTAGATATTTGTTAAAGTTAGCCCATCATACCATGTCAAAATGGATGTTAATCTAATGTTCTGAAATGTGCATTTAATAATTGTCTAAATGTTTATTTTATTAAAATTTTAATTTTATTTTCATATTTTAATATTTTAATAATGACTGATTGAATTAAGTATTGCAGTTTGTGTATTAAGGAGGGGGGTGGCCGGTAGTCCCAGACCATGAGAAAAGGGGGGGCCAATCGGCCCCCACGCATGCATGGCGGGGCCCGGCCCCTCCCATATCCCGGTCCCTTCGTGGTGGCTTGCCCCCCGCCCTCGCCCCGGAAGTAGTTGTGCACTTCTGGGCCGAGGGGGCGGGGCCGTGACTGCGAAGGGGTTAAGAGCCTGGGGAGCGCGGGAAGCGGCCTCTTTGTGCCCGCGCTCCCCAGGCTCGCTCCTCGCCCCACCGTGGGGCTGTTTAATTTTCCCCACCCTCCATCCCCTTGGTTAGCGGAATTTGGGTAAAGACAATGGTAGGTATACTGTCTAGCGATGTGCAGGATCATAGGAATAGAATGCTTGCTTCCGTAGGCCTTTTTTCCCCGTTTACAGGTAGAATGTGCATATGTATATGGTTTGTGCTTTGCTGTGGTTTTAACTAATTTTCTCCTTAGGCCTTTTTTCCCGTGTACAGGAAAAATGTACATATGTATATGTTTTGTGCTTTGCTGTGGTTGTTTAACTAAATTTTTCTCCTTAGGCCTTTTTTCCCTCTTAGAATAGCAATGTTGTATTTATTATGTGGGTCTGGCTGTAAGGTCATAATAGGTGAGCAGCTTTTTAAGGTCCCTAGGGGGGGCGGGCCCATTCACGAAAGGGGCCGCCCGTCGGGAGGGGCCATTGGTCTCTCCCAGAACTTCAGGGGCAGGATATGATATCCATTACTTAGAAGGGTGCGGGGGAGGGAGTCTACGCTTTCCTCAGGCTGGTAGCCACCCCTCACAGACACTATGACGTCATCAAGGTGCGCGAGTGTAAGGGCCCTCCTGTTATGGTTTAATGGAGTTCAGGGAGCGCACGTGGGTGAAACGTGCCCTGGGTTGCGCATGCACCATCTCGAACGTGAGAGCGTAGCTGTAAAGGATCTGACACCGGTTAGCGACCTTGCCGTCCGACTTAATTATTAGAATGCATTTAATTTTCAGGATGTTTAGATTTGGTTAGGAAACACGCTGTACTAGATATTTGTTAAGGTTAGCCCATCATACCATGTCAAAATGGATGTTAATCTAATGTTCTGAAATGTGCATTTAATAATTGTCTAAATGTTTATTTTATTAAAATTTTAATTTTATTTTCATATTTTAATAAATACGGCCAGGGGGTCCCTGACCCCGTGCCTTCCAAAGACTCAGGTGTTGACTGATTGAATTAAGTATTGCAGTTTGTGTATTAAGGAGGGGGGTGGCCGGTAGTCCCAGACCATGCTGGTCTTCTAAAGGCCTGGGCGGTAAACTCCGCTCCTTCAACAGAGTTTGCGGAGTTTTGCCACTCCGTGCTCTGCTTGGGAGTGCGGAGTTCAGCAAAAACTCTGCCAACTGCCAGCAAAGCGTAGTTTAACGGAATATGCCACACTCACAAAAAGCTATTGAGGGAAGCACTCCTGTGTACTGCATGCCCAGTGCTGAGCGCTCCTTAAACTTCAGTTAATGCGTATGTGTGTTTCGGCTCATGAAGAAGTGTAAATGAAGGTCCAAGAACCCCCAGTAAAGCTTTCAGGCTACGAGTGGGCCTTGAAATTATACCGCTCCTTGCCAAGCTGGACCACAGAACACTGACCCGTTCTGCTACGCTTGAACACATTTGCCCCAAAGAAAGAGTTCAAACGTAGGCACTTTGCACATAATTTTCCAGTAATAACTTGGTGAATGACAGTGTTGGAGAAATTCCCTTTAGTAGCAGAGGTTCTGTTGGTGAGTGCACTAAAAGGGAATACCACAGCCATCCGAATCCGTGTCTATGTGACTACCGTCCGCTCTGGTGCCGTGGGAGGGCATTGGGGAGAACATTACAATTTTGCAGCCAAACCTGTTGCCTCCTGTCGCTAGTCATGAACTCACGTCTATAACTGTAATGAGTAAAGAGAGCCCTGGAAACAGCAGGCGGAGCATGACAGGCACATTAGTGACCCGCTCCTCGTAAGAGCTCTCCAGGGATAGTGAGTGTCAACACCTAACATTTACCAGGCACTACAATAAAACACTGGAAGTGGGTCAACTGTCAGTCATTGGTGTCAGATTAGCACCTCCTCTGTGCAAATGTGTTTTTATTTAGCGTGTACGATAACGGATTGTGTGAGTTTGCAGGGAAAAGACACATAGTCAGCGCATTTGAACATGTTCAAAACAAGCATTGGCATAGCCAATAGGTCTCGCCTTTGGGACCTTATAAGTGTTTAACCATGCAACAGTAATGTTGGTGCACAAGGATATTGTGCTGCATAACTTAATTATTTAGAAGGTCCCAAAGGCGAGACCTATTGGCTATGCCAATGCTTGTTTTCTCTCTCTCCAGAATCTCCCATTTTCCTGTTCTATAATGTTGGCATGTATGCCCCCTACCTCCATTTGAGGCAGTTTGTGAAACCTACTCGCCCACTCCATGCCAATATGAATTGTACAGAATGTGAATGTGACTGACATTGTATTGTCCACTCTAAACCTCAGCTACCACAATAATATATATTTTTGTATGTAATTAACCTCCTGAATATGAGCTTTTTACTCACTTTAACAGGTACATACTTGTGGTAACAAGATTTGTAAATCAATAAAGACATGTATTCAAAACACCACGTTTATGGTACGTTTTCTCTGTGCAGAAGGGATGGACACGTGTAGAATGAACAGACGGAAAAGTAGTCCTTGGCTCCCACAAGGCTGCCTACCACAAGGCAGTAAGGAAAAGTGGTGCTAAGGGATCAAATCGCCAACCAAACTAACCAGTAAAACCATCAGTAAAGATAAAACAAGCATTAGAAATGCAATAGGTCTCGCAGCATTAGAGTTAGTGCTTTTAGAATTGTTTATGGGTTTTTTTGTAAATCTTTAGCATGAGGTTGAGGGTGAGTGAGGGTGAGGGGTTGAGGGTGAGTGAGGGTGAGGCTGAGGGGTTGAGGGTGAGGGTGAGTGAGGGTGAGTGAGGGGTTGAGGGTGAGGGGTTGAGGGTGAGTGAGGGTGCGGGGTTGAGGGTGGGTGAGGGGTTGAGGGTGAGTGAGGGTGAGGGTGAGTGAGGGTGAGTGAGGGTGAGGGTGAGGGTGAGTGAGGGTGAGTGAGGGTGAGGGTGAGTGAGTGAGGGTGAGTGAGTGAGGGTGAGTGGGGGTGAGTGAGGGTGAGTGTGGGTGAGTGAGGGTGAGTGTGGGTGAGGGATTGAGGGTGAGGGATTGAGGGTGAGGGGTTGAGGGTGAGGGTGAGTGAGGGTGAGGGGTTGAGGGTGAGTGAGGGTGAGGGAGGGTGAGGGGTTGAGGGTGAGGGGTTGAGGGTGAGGGGTTGAGGGTGAGTGGGGGTGAGTGAGGGTGAGGGGTTGAGAGTGAGTGAGGGTGAAGGTGAGTGAGGGTGTGGGTGAGTGAGTGAGGGTGAGTGAGAGTGAGGGTGAGTGAGAGTGAGGGTGAGGGTGAGTGAGAGTGAGGGTGAGGGTGAGTGAGAGTGAGAGTGAGGGTGAGGGTGAGTGAGAGTGAGGGTGAGTGAGTGAGAGTGAGGGTGAGTGAGTGAGAGTGAGTGAGAGTGGGTGAGGGTGGGTGAGGGTGGGTGAGGGTGAGTGAGGGTGAGTGAGGGTGAGGGTGGGTGAGGGTGAGGGTGGGTGAGGGAGGGTGAGTGAGAGTGAGGGTGAGTGAGGGTGAGTGAGAGTGAGTGAGGGTGAGGGTGGGTGAGGGTGGGTGAGGGTGAGGGTGGGTGAGTGAGGGTGGGTGAGGGTGAGTGAGGGTGAGAGAGTGAGGGTGAGAGAGTGAGGGTGAGTGAGAGTGAGGGTGAGTGAGAGTGAGGGTGAGTGAGGGTGAGTGAGGGTGAGTGAGGGTGAGGGTGAGTGAGAGTGAGTGAGGGTGAGGGTGGGTGAGGGTGAGTGAGGGTGAGTGAGGGTGAGTGAGGGTGAGTGAGGGTGAGGGTGAGAGAGTGAGGGTGAGTGAGGGTGAGTGAGGGTGAGTGAGGGTGAGTGAGGGTGAGTGAGGGAGGGTGAGGGAGGGTGAGGGAGGGTGAGGGAGGGTGAGGGTGAGGGTGAGGGAGGGAGGGTGAGTGAGGGAGGGTGAGGGAGGGTGAGGGTGAGGGTGAGTGAGAGTGAGGGTGAGTGAGAGGGTGGGTGGGTGAGGGTGAGTGAGAGTGAGTGAGGGTGGGTGAGGGTGAGTGAGGGTGAGTGAGGGTGAGTGAGAGTGAGGGTGAGTGAGGGTGAGGGTGAGTGAGAGTGAGTGAGGGTGGGTGAGGGTGAGTGAGGGTGAGTGAGTGAGGGTGAGTGAGGGTGGGTGAGGGTGGGTGAGGGTGAGGGTGAGTGAGAGTGAGTGAGAGTGAGGGTGAGTGAGGATGAGTGAGGGTGAGTGAGGGTGAGTGAGGGTGAGTGAGGGTGAGTGAGGGCGAGTGAGGGCGAGTGAGGGCGAGTGAGGGTGAGTGATGGTGTGGGTGAGGGGTTGAGGGTGAGTGAGGGTGAGGGGTTGAGGGTGAGTGAGGGTGAGGGTGAGTAAAGGGTGGGTTTTGACATGTGTGGTTTTAAGCTAGTAGGTGGGACATCATTTTTAAAGGAAAATTTGCTGAGAGCTAACCAAGTGGACGAAGAATTCGAGCAAGATCGTTGGCACTAGCTGGAGGGATTTGATAATTTAGTTACTACCTTGTTTCATGTCCAGTTCTGTGGTTTATCTGTAAACCTATTGCACTCTGGGAGTTGTAGTCTGGGTTTACTTAGATATTCAACCAATTGCACTGCACGCCTTGAAATGATACGTGTAGTTTTTAAGAGCCAAGACCAGGGATGGAACATGGATTCTTGCTGAAATGGAGTGAGGTTGGAACCCTAGCGGCATAAGAGGAAGTCCTCACCGGGGTATGTCGATGCTGCTGGATCTGAGCAGTCGCATTTATGAAACCAGTGCTGCATGGGGTGGAGACATGGGGGACCACAGCGTGGGGACTGAGCATGTTTGAGAATCTATGAAGTGGTCAGCAGCGGCATTTGGAGGTGGTGACTGTAGGAGAGGACTCTCACTGAAGGCCATGGAGCAGTTAAGGTGGACAAGGAGGTTATCATGGTTGGCGTGCCCGGGGTGGAGAGACGAGGCATGTGAGAGGGCTCTTCGTCCATGGACTGGCCGGGGGAGAGCAGCCGGAGGGAAGAGAGGGGAGGGGGGAGGAGAGCGAAAGGATCGGAGACACGGCGGGTAAAATAAAAAAAAAAAAAGCCGGAGGGAAGAGAGGGGAGGGGGGAGGAGAAATGCGACACGGCGGGAAGGGGAGGGGGCGGAGCGGGTCAAATAAACAAAAAACAAGCTGGAGGGAAGAGAGGGGAGGGGGGAGGAGAAGTGCGACAGGGGAAATGCGAGACGGCGGGAAGGGGAGGGGGCGGAGCGGGTCTGTGCAGGGGAAGCTGCCTCGGGCTGGGGGTGCTAGGAGAGGAGGAGGGGGGTGTGGGGTGCGGACGGAAATTAAAGTGGGGTCAGAAAGGGAATTGTCAGTTTTCACTATTTGGGAGTGTTCTGAGAGGTAGGATTGGTACCATTTCACAATGCTTTCCTACTTGCGCATCCTGTTTTTAAGATTGTCCAGAAGAATTTGGTGGCCGGTGATGATGTTTAACATGGCAGTTAGGTCTAATAAAAAAATGACGTCAGTGGCTTTTTTTAAAAGGTGCGGAGTGTGTCATTGGTCACCATTAGTGCTGCCAGTTTTGTACATGGTTTGGACCAAGCTTCGATTTTTAAGGGTGGGTTTTGACATGATGGCGGTGACTCATGGCTGCAGGGCTCTGGAGTGAGAATTGAAGCGGGGCAATTGTGGTGACTCCGCGATCGCTGCTGTGGTGAAGGCTCCGCGCCCGTGCTGCCAGATGATTTCTTCCTGCTCGCTGAGGAACGCCTAACACCCCCGCGCTAGATTGCTGCGCAGCCGAGGATTACCCAGGGCAAAGCTGCGGAGAGCTGTAACGGCGCATACGGGGTAGACGCTGCTGGCCTCGGTTTGGCGGTCTTAAAGAGTAGCCACTATACACCCCTGATAGCCGTGTAGATTGCTGGGCTGCGCGAAACAACGTGGAGCGTTACGGCGGCCTGTGCTCATCTGGCGAGACAAGACAGCGAGCAGGTCAGGGTCTGTGACCCGCGTGGGAGAGTGCCGGACGATCCAGCCGAGTGCACCAAAATCGTGTGAGTATAGTGGATTCAACAGCGGAGCAGATATCCTCGGCGCCGGTACCGGAGCTGAAAACCAGCGCTTACCTGGGCACCGGTAGGCAGAGTACCGAGAGGCTGCATGCCCTGAGGGCCCATTAGAGGTGATTGGCGTACTGCTGCAGCCTGGCTTCTGTCGGCATACGGAGAGAGTGAGAGTGTCTGGGGCTGCGTGCCTCTAATTGCACAAACGGTTGATACAGTGGCAAACACTGTGGCCACGTGAGAGAGGCGCGGAAACTACTGCGGTGCATATCCTCGGTCTTTGACAGATACTCACACGCCGGTGGACCATGCGGTGCAGCCTACGAGGAGATTGCTGAAGGGGGCAGGGGAGGAGGGGTCCGGGGAGGAGGGAAGGGCCAGAGGGACTTGATGGGAGTGGTGGGGAGGAGGGGGAGGGTATAGAGAGAGAGAGGAGGAGAGACAGGACAGGGGGAAGCAGCAGAGACACGGCGGGTAAGATAAACAAACAAGCCTTAGGGAAGAGAGGGGAGGGGGGAGGAGAAATGCGACACGGCGGGAAGGGGAGGGGGCGGAACGGGGGCGGAGAGGGGAGAGAGAGAGTAGGCAAGGGTAAACAAACACGGACGTGCACGCGCCCGTGACTTTTAAGGTCAATGCGCATGCGCATAAGCTTAATGCGCATGCGCATTGACCTTAAAAGTCACGGGCACTGCAAGGAATCGCCACGATTCCTTGCAGTTAGATAAAGAGTCGATGAGCCCCTATAGTCTCGCTTGCTCGATGCGCATGCGCATCGACAGGCGAGACCTAAAAATTAAATATACATGCAAATTATTTACCACATCATACAACTCTCACAGTGCTTTAATACCTGCATAAAAAAATACATATTCCTTCAAACAGAATAACACTAATAATTCGAAAGCTCCAAAATCACCTTGCATACTATACCATTTTCTCTCCAAATATCAGTGAGAGGTGCCCCCCAAGGGCCTTTCTTTAATGTTGCGTCTTAACAGGGGGACATACCCCTCTTGAAATATATTTCTGGACTTCTGCCAGCTGAACTACCTCACAGCTTTGGGTAAAGAAAACACAAATGTGATGTTCACCAAGTTTGAAATTACCCCTCTTTTATTGTTTGAGATTTTTTCTTGAGACTGTAACACAATTTGCAAATCTGCACGCGGTTCTAGAAGTAGAACGATAACATAATGTTCAGTTCCTCGTTAGAGTGCTCAAAATAAAATGTGCGCATCTTTGTAGTGGAAAAATAAATAATGCTCACTAGAGCTCTTTGCGCAGTAAAAGCCAAAGCTGCATTAGTGACATTTGTCGCAAGACATTGGCCATATGTTAAGACATTTCAAGCGTTGTCAAGTTGAAGGCTTTAAGTGATAGAAACATATCTAACTTCAAACTGGCCTTAAACGTATTGCACAGTCCGCACCAGTATCACCCGCCCAGACAAACTACAACAGAGAGAGGCCATATGTCAGTGACGTTTAGACAGCTAGGATTGAAAGGTAATGCACCCTAATGTGAAGTCTGCGCAGGGCAACACGTATGTTGGTCCTTCAAAACACTGAGAGAACAACTAGGTTTACCAGATGTCATGCCATCTACTCGCGTACCTTGTGCTCTATTTCAGCTTGGCACTCAAAGTCAGAAACAAAGGTAAATGTATGCATGTTATGGCCCAGCAAGAGTCTTGACAGAGCTAAAATGTATAGATTTTCATGTGTAGCAGTAGATTCAAACTAAATCCCCCCGAGTAACTCACATTTGCTTAGCTAACTAAGGAAATGTGGCATAGGGTGGGATTTAATTCATACAATGTAAGAACATACACCAAAACACGCATGAGAGCCATGCTGATCAAGAGTACATCTTAAAGTGACACATGGTGAATCGGCAATGCTTTTGGCAGAGTCAGATTGGGAACACCGAGAGCGACACTGGCACAGGTAAGCAAGACTTGTGAAGGGGCTTGCCCGCGAGCAGAAGGTGAGCCTGAGGCACAATGTGAGCATGTTACTTGCCCATAACGAGGGGGGACCCACAATGAGATTCAAAGCTGCTTTCTTAATTTATGAAAATATCCTTATTTCAGGGAAAATGCTAAGCATTCTTTGGAAAGAGTCTTTTAAATTAATGCGTTCTGAAGTATTTTAACGTATATTGATTTTTCTAATGAAAGAACACAAGTGTTTTGAAATGAGTTTTTGGATTTCCTCACCAGGAAAGTGCAGTCATTATTTGCAGCACCCATAGATACAGTGCAGTTTGTAATTAAAATGTTGACATTTTCACACAACTGGCTTTATCTGACAAGAGGTTGCTACTTCCTTGGAAGACACTGCCAGCCTACGATCACCCGATGTGATCAGCTTTCCGTGCTCACCCCCAGGCAGCAGAGGCCCACGCCGCAGACCCTTCTCACACTGCCACCCAGGCCTTCGCGAATTGCTGCCCAGGCGCATACTTGTCCCTCATTGTTTATATAGCACTTGCTGTAACTGCGGCAGCACCTGCAACCATCACAGGGCCATTGAAGAAGGGCACCTAGGTGTTCCTGTCATTTATGGTCCTCTGCCTATACTTATTAAGCACTGTAGCAAAAAGAGTGAGGGGGATTTTTTATGCCGTTCATTTGAAGAAATAAGCAGCTGAATACTGTACTTTCTCTTGTGTGTAGTGTGTGCTCTGAGGTGCGTGCTACCTGAGCACGTCCGCGTGCTAAGTAAAGGCAGGGTGCCTGCTCGCCGTAGAGGGAACATGGGCCACATGTTCGAATTTGTAGAAAAACCTTCAACGACGCCACAGCAAAAAGTAAAATATTGGCATCTGCATCTATTACAAACATATCAACGTCAGCTAGAACTAGTTCTTGTAATAACCTCGCCTAACTCATTGTGTGGCGAGGATACTCGGACAGAGTCCTTCATATTTCCTAATTGCAAATTGAGCAAGTCTCGTGAGTATTTACCGCATGCAGAGAGGCGTCGCATGCGTTATTTACCCGCACCGAATTTTAAAGTTTTGCCTCCGAAGAATTTTTCGTCGACACCTATTTCCCCAGAGAAACATGACGAGTTTGTCCTTATGTAATTTTCTGACACCAGGACATAAGCAAAAATGCTGGATTGCTCCAATACAATCACGCGGAAGCTTTAAGAGCAAGAAGTTAACAGCCAATTGGACAGCTACGCTCAATGACCAATGGGAAGCTTCGACGCATCGGGAAGTAAGTTTCACTTCTGCAACGGGGAGACGTTCGTTATTCATGGAGCCAGAATTATAAAATGATGGTTTCAAATTAGACAAAGCAGCTCCGCATCACATGAATAATTCTGAAGGTAAGCTTGGGCAATCCTGGCGCCCCTGTAGCTGCAGAAATAATTGCACGTTCCGGTTTACGCTTCTACCGGTGAGTTTGGAGGGGGGGGGGGATGTGTGTGTGTGCGTGCGTCTGTCTGCGTCTGTCTGTGTGTGTGTGTTGTGTGTGCCTGCGTGTGTGCCTGCCTGTGCCTGCCTGCCTGTGCCTGCCTGCGTGTGCATGTGTTGTGAACAGCCGGCCGGGATCGGAGCGCGTGACCTGATCCGATTCCGGCCGGCTGCGTGCGCGTGACAGTCTGTTGTCTCCTGTGCCTAGTCCTTGAAAGGTAAATTACTGAAATGATTACAATAGATCGCTTTGCGACAGCAGGGGCTTTCGCCCCTGCAATCGCAGGCGCGACCTAACAAAAAAGAGTTGTTATTTGTCGCTCCCGCTGGCGCCTGTTAATTGTTACAGTTTGGAGTCGCTTCCGGGGGATGAGGGTCATAGGGCCATTAAAAAGGCACAGCCACAGACTGCAAGTTTAAATGACAGAAGTCCCTGGAAAAAAAGCAGGATCGGGCTAGGAAGGAACTTGTTTGAAGTTTGAGGGAAAGTGCCTGGCCATGTCCCCCACCATGTGAGAGAAGGAGACAGCAGAACTGGTGGCTCATGTCACGGGGTGATGTAAATGTTTTGATGACCAGGACAGGGCTACAGTCACTCACCCGGGGAGTCCCACATGTGTGAGAATAGAATGTGCACACACACACACACACACACACACACACACATTAAAAATATTTCTTTAGTGTGTCTTAGGAGGCAGAAAACCTCATAGAAATTTTATGAAGGCACCAACCTGTCAAAAAAGAGATGGTAAGTAGACTAAAAGAGGACTCGGAGTCGGAAGTCCATCCGCGTGTGGGACTCCGTGGAATCTTGCAATGTTTTTCGGTAGCTCCACATAATTCCACAGACTGAAACTCTGCGATCTCTGCCCAGACCTACTCTTTTTGTGCAGTATTAGCACTTTCTAAGACCAAGTGCCACTGTATTACCCAACAATCCACAGTGGGCTGGAGAGATTGGTACTGCTGTTTTTGACATGCGGAACCGAAGCCGCATAACCTCCAAAGAGAGAAAACCTGATCAGGCTCGAAGGTGCTACTGGCGAAGACCAACCACCTTGGATGGCGCGTCTAATAGACCACACCTGCTGAATCGGAGCACCGGTCTGCTATTGTGCGAGAAGGCTACCACTGTTTAGGACTAGTACTGCCCCATAGATCTGCCTCACCGCTGCATCCTGCGACCTCCGCTCGAGAGCAAGGCTGACGCTGTCGCTCTGCAGAAGAGGAGCTGGTGCAGTAAGGCCAGTTGCACAAAATCACACCTGCTGCTGCAATAGTTGTGCAACAATTGCAGTCAGTAAAACATAGGGATTAGCCTGCACCTGGAACAAGAGACTGCCATGTACTGTCACTTATTTTTGAGACTTTCATTGCACAAATGCGACAGTTGATAAACACAGAGTTATGCAATTGCTCAGTGAGAGTATTTGACACCATTTGAGTCTGTATCTAATTTATGCCTTAACTTGCTAGTGACACATGGCTCTTGGTCTTTGATGTGTATTTGATTGCCATCAGTGTGTTCATGGTATGCTTGTTTATTCTGTCATACATGTTTGTGACAGATACCTTATATAGATGGTTGGAGCCTTCTACACCATCTATGGGTTGTTCCACAGAAGGTTGGAGATGTAAAAAAATATATATTGTACACAAGAAACAGAAACTCAAGACAGAAGATACAAAAAAAAGCTAGCAACAACCCTGGAAAAACACTCCATGCACACCTCCGATTCTACACCCCTCAATAACAATTCGGGAGACACCTCAAAACCTACCTTTTCAGTTACAGAATGAATCTTCCATGTCCTGTTCTGACACATCTCTCAAGCGGGGGGCGGGATGTTGGTGAGAGAGTGAGAACCAGAGAGTGGGAGAGAAAGAGAGAGAGGGAGAGAAAGAATGAGAGAGAGAGTTTGAGCTTTATAGATGTCCCTGTGGGCAATCCATACCCATACACAACTGACAAATTCCAGTTTTAAATAAAACGATTTAAACCTACTTCACTCAGGTATCATGCTGTATAAATACACCCAAAAGATAAAGTGGGGGTAGGGGAAATGCTGATGTATCTGGTGTGAGGAATTTTGTGGAGAAGGGATTAGGGGTTACTCCTGAGAATGGGGAGGTGACTACTGTTGTAACCCTACATGACATAAAGTAACATAACATAAAACAACATGACATAACATAACATGTGTATTTAAATAAGTAATAAATAAATCCAGTACTTGTATAGCATAGGAATCAACCCCAAAAGGGTATCTCAGCGCTAGGGGCCATTGGGAAGATTAAGCGAGCTATTGCCCAGAGTTGGATGGTGCTGGGCAGACCCCTGCCGCCGGAGCTGGGGATCGTACCATGACTAATATTGTGGCCTATACTATGTAACTAGTGCTTGCAATCAATCTGGGCCAGCATATAAACCACAGAGGTCCAAGAAAAGACAGTCCAGGAACATCTAACACACACTGGGAGGAAACTATCAGCACCCTGGGGCCATTAACCACGATTGATATAGTTAATGTTATTTATGAGGATGGCCCAGTATCTTCAGAAATAACAAAGGTGATGGACGGTCTGCTATGTTGGCAGGGGATAGCAGACCTGCTTGCCTCGTTCCCCTCCCTTCACCCAAGCAACTCCTTCCATGGATGTGGATACTGCCAACAAAATTGACAACTTTAAATTACAGTGAGCGGCCCTGGCAGGTGTGGCATAGAAAGGCCATCTCCGCACCAGCTATATGTCAGTCAGTCAGCCTAAGGATAAATGACTCTGTAGGATACTACCATCATAGATGGTTTAGCAGTTCTACAATGACATGATGCAATAAAGAGCACCCAACTGGGAACTTAAAATGGGGTACACCAGGGCGAATTGTAAGCAGGCCCGATGATGAAGCATGTCACATACCGCGGTATGTGAGTGAGGGCAGTTTTTTCAAATAGAGTGATTTGCCCTATTGGGGCTTTCTCTATTTGTTGTGTACACATGTATGTGTACTTTTATGTTACTTACTCTATTCATCCCTCTTGTGTGTATAATTGAGGTTATTGGGGGTCTGGGGTGGTAGAGTTTAAACTAGTTTGACCCTCTCCCCTCTTTTGTGATTGAACATTTTAAGTTCCCAGTTGGGTGCTCTTTATTGCTCAAAGGTCATTATTCAAAGAAGGGCTGGAGGTTGTGCATCCACAGTGGGGACAGCTGCGCAGAAAATATTTATTAAAATACAATTCTACAATAAGAACTTGACATCACTAACTACTTGTGGATTTGTGATGATATTTACACTAGCGATGAGCGTGTTGAACACCATCTGGAAAGTGCTGCAGAAAACACATCAACGCTGACAAAATCTGATCCATAATAATGGTGGAGCAGTGTTTGAAACAGAGTTCACAAGGTTGCAGCAAAAGGAACTCATTGGCATTGAATTGTACCTAAGTAAAACCCATGGGAGAAATAGTACAGTTAATTGGTCGCAATGGTCAATCTGCGAGCGGTATAATCTAACCCAGCCATTCGCCTTTAAGGGACGCAGTGAGCCCGCAGAGGGTAGAAGTGTTGTCACGTTTGAAGATCCATGGAATGTCTCGAGAAGAAGAAGAGCCACCATCCAGGACTGTGACTAGGCACACAGATGTTGTGAGCGCATGTAGGCAGCACCAACAGCCAAAAAAACACAAGTATTCACATGATTTGGCTGCATTCATACCTTTTTTTGCGACTTCTAGATTTTTAAGGATGCTGTTTAGTGAAACATCTGTCTTTCAGAGAGCAAGGGAGAGCGTCTTGAAAGGTATGGAAGGAATACAAAAAATATCAGGATGGCAGATTAACACTTGGGGAGACAATAGTGAAATGGTAAAGCAAATACTAGGTAGATGACAGAGGAGAGGGTTGACCTTAAAGGTTGGAAAATGCAGATTCAATCGAGAATAAATTGAGTATATATGTGAAAAGCTAACAGCGGAAGGAACAGACCAAACAAAAGAAAGTTAGGTGGAAACTTCAAAGGAAAGGCCAACTCCAATAAACAAAGACGAATTGATTAAGTTGTTGGGCATGTCAGCATTTTATAGCACATTTGTGCCTATTTTTTCCTGTAGGACTAGGAACATAAGGATTTTTTTTTAAAGGGTACAATTTGATTCAAACAAAGGTTCTAGAGTTGGAGAACATCAAATTTGCTCTAGAAGAAGCCTCAATTTTACAAAATTTGAAATCCAAGGAAGACATCGCTATCATGATAGTTGCTAAGATAATTTATTCTCGGAAACAGATGTTTTTTTTATTTAGAGACAGTAATTCCCCTCACCTTCATCAAGAGAAAGTTCATGGAGTTGACCAATGAGAGTCATGTGGGTGTCTGCAAGACTAATGAAAGACCCAGCTGCAACTACTGGTGGCCAGGTCGAGACAAGTAGAGAGTGAAATTAGGCAATGTGTAAGTTGTGCTCAACGTAATATGGTTGCAAAATCCTGTACACAGCTAATGTTTGAAAGAATATTACCTGACAAAATTGGGATGATAAAAGCTTGGGATGTTATGACCCCATTCCAGTGGGTCAATATCTTATAGTACTAATTGACATGTTTTCAAGCTTACGTGAAATTGCAGTAGTCAATTTCAAGGAATTATTCAGGAGGGAATGTTTTCCAAACATTATATTAACTGATGATGAAATTCAACTCACATCCAGGGAGATGGAGATATTTCTAAAAAAAAGATATGTACAAAAGGAAGAAATGTTTCATATGCCATCCCGAACCGAATGGGGTGTGCAGGAGACTCAACAGAACTCCAAAAGAGCAATACAAACGTTTGTGGGGGAAACTGATATGGCGAGAATCTGGCAAGATAGAGTCACTGAGGATAGCACCAAATACGACAAAAGGAAGCTGGCCATTTGAATTATTTAGGAACAGAATAACGAACTCATTTGTAAGTCCAGCATGAGCAAATGAAAGAAAGAAAGTTGGTGATACTTCTATGACAGGTGAAGGGAGAACAAGAGAAGGAGAAAAGATTAGACCTCGGAAAGCATCTTCTGAAGGAAGAAAGTAAATAAAGTGTGCCAAAGTGAAGGTTGGAGATTTAGAACCTGATTTAGTGTATGGCTGTCTGTACTATGTCTATCAAGGTTGCAGAGGTAACCAGATCCACCACCCTGGCAAACAGTGGAACACCATATTTAGAGATAACCCTGGGCCCAGCAGTTATTTCTATACATTCCAGACAACCCTGGTGAAGGCACTGAAACTTTCTTGTTTTTCAACCCAATGTCCTAAAACGGGAGCTATTTGTTGAAAAACAAATAAGTGATGAGCCTGGTTTTATTGCAGTGTGGGGTCATAATTTGTTTCTGTTTGTGACCACCACAACAGTATACAATACATCACAGTACTCCGCCTTAAATAGTGCAGGCGGCTTGATGCCCTTGCTCAGGGGCGGTTCCTCCGCTAAGGGGAAGGAGTGTCGCCCCTGGCTTCAAAGCAGTGCAAGGTAAAAAAAATGATAACAACGGAACATCCGTTATCATCATTTTATTCTTATTGCAATTGCACTGCAGTGCAGCCAGGTTGGTAGGGTGGGGCGGAGTCGGCATCCCTGACGTCAAAACTGGAGGAGGAGTGGTGACTGCACCTTAAGTGTGCCTGGCAGTTTGGCCAAACCGTCATGCACACTTAGCGTGTTCTCCACAGGCTGTATCATACAGTCTGGGTGAGACGATGCCCAGACTCCCAGTCCCTCTCTGAACGCCACACCACAGCGCTCTGACCAATCACAAAGCTGCTGTAAGGCGGTGTTGTGATTGGTCATGAGATTCTGGGAGGCTGTGTGCTTCCTGGTAACTGCTGGAGTAGAAGCGATGGCTGGAGACGGCGAAGGCGACCACCAAGTTTGCCTTGTTTCCTTTTTTATTTAAAAAATCCTAATTCCCCCACCCCCCTTCACCCTCCTCCTACCACCGTTGCATACCTGCCACCAGTGCCCTTACAATGACCCAGACTCCTTCGGCCATCGGAGTAAGTTTTCTGATGGCATAGCCAGTGGGGGCAGATGATGAGCCCAACTTAAAATAGGGCATGCAAACTGATGATTTGGTGGGAAAGGTACGTTATCACCTTTATGACAGAACCCTGGCCTCAAATCTCTAAATCTGTCCATTAGTCAAAAAGAGATCTCCAGTATGTCTCAAAGGGTGTGCAAAATGTTCCCAGAACATGAAGGTGATTAAGTTATTTAGCAATGCAATTAAAACCGAACATGCACAAATCTTGAACATAAACAGAGTGGCTAAGGGGCAGATCAAAGACTCGATGAGGAAGGTGTAAAAAAAGGATCAGTGAAATTCACCAACAAGTTGAAAAGCAGAATAAGAAAAATGTGGCGAAGGAGAAAAATTGTCATTAAGGGATGGAATCTTCAGCTATAGGAAGCCAGAATGGCTTAATGTGGGACATGAACAATGAGTCCTATTAATGTGTTGTAATTAGCAACGTATTTATTTGTAGTAATGTTGAGTTACTAATATGGAGGTAGTTCCTGGTTTTAAGAGTCTTAATATATGGCGTGGCTAGCGGTGTCAAGATGGCGGTCGCACTTTGAGAGTGCTCCGGGACCCCCTCCGTCATCCACCAATTGCCATCCGTCCTATGCAGCCTACCTGACAGCCATCCATCGCCTGTGTTGGACCTTGGTGCTGCCCGCTGTCCCCCTGATGCTGTTTTTGGCTGCCTTTGTCCCGCCTTGCGGTAACTCAGTTCCTGGCCGCGTGCGGCCGGATCCCTCCAAGATGGCGGTCCCCATCCGACGCTGCTGACCCGGTGCGCCTGGTCCGCCTGAGATCTGTGGCACTTTCCTCCCGGCGGCGGAGGACCGAGACTGTGGGTCCAAGGGGCCGCTGTCCCTCTGACGGGCGCTGAGTGGTGTGGAGCTGCCGGGTGTGGGTGGCCGCGGACGCCATCTGTGGCCCTCGTGGCCCGGGCCTGGCCGGCGGCGGTGATCTAAGCCTGTAGACGGCAGCTGCTGTAATTGCCGAAATCCGACGCTGCGACCTGGAGAACTGGGACCGGTCCCTCCCGGCGCCTGATAGCTGGCCACCGACAACTATGGGCAAACCTCGCGGCACCCCGACCTCCGGCTCCACGACCCAAATGAAGATGGACCAGTTTGCAACGCCGGATCGGAGGCCCGGGGGGAGGTGGCAGTCGGCCCAACCCGGCTGGAGGGGACCTCTCGACCATCTCACAGGCAATCAACGCTTCCCAGGTGTCCGTGGATAACAAGATAGGAGAGGTCCGGATTGACATGACCCTCATTCGACAAGATCTTCGCAAGGCCACAGAGCGCATCCTGGAGGCTCTACTGTGGAGGACGACGTCAATGCCCTCAAGTCGCAAATGACCCATCTTCGATCACAGACCTCAGAACTTCATCGCCGAGCCGAGGATGCCGAAAACAGGGCGTGCCGCAACAACCTGCACCTCCTGGGCTTTCCCGAAGGGGTGGAGAAGACCAACACCGCCACCTTTATTGAAACCTGGATCTGCTCCTGGATGCCTGAGGGCAAACTTTCCCCTTGGTTTACGGTGGAGCGGGCCCACCGTAAACCAAGCCCCTCGCCCCTAAACCACCACCTGGCGCCCCCCGGTCCCATCATCCTCCGGGTCCTTAACTTCCGCGATAGGGACGCCGTATTGGGGCAGCCACAGAACAGGGACCGCTGCACCACCAAGCCTCCAATATAATGGTCTTTCCGGACTACTCGAGAGAGGTCCAGTTACAGCGCAAATCGTACGATGAGGTCAAGGGAAAACTTAGGAGACTCGGTCTGCGCTACGGTCTCCTCTTCCCGGCCCGACTGAAGGTAATTTTCCAGAACAAGACCTTTTTCCTCGATTCCCCTCAGGCTGCTTGGACTTGACTCACGGAGGAGCGGCCTCTCCTGCCCTGCCGCTCCAGCGGACCCCGGAGCGACCGATCCGGACAGCTTCGCGACCCAGGAGACGCAGGACCGGATCCCAGAGGAGGGCCGGCCGCCGGGGTGGTGGCTCCCAGTCACCGATGACGCGGCACCAGCACTCCCCGCCCCAACCTCAGGAGCGGGGACCCGGGCTCCAGCCATAGGCCTCCTACCTGATCGACATGGGTAGTGTCGCTGGACCTAGTGAGACTCTGAGACGAGCCGTGTCGGACTCTGATCTCTCCGGAAGCCCTGTGGTTCACGGCTCGGATGTGGACACTGGACCCTGATTGACGCTACTGCCGGGGTCCGCAGCTTCAATCTGGATTTACCCATGGACCTTTGTACCCCGACCGGCCCCTACGGACTCACCCGCTGCTTGCCAGACTAGTTGGGTGGGATATCTGTAGCACTGCACTTCTGTCCTTCGACACCTTGGTCCACAGATACTTGTACTTTTGCTTCCTCTAACATGCTGTTAACATTTTATCCGTACACATGGAGGGGGTCCAACTTAGCCATGTCCCGATCTCGTAGTTGCTAACCGTTTTAGCTTAGCTGTTCGCCTCCTTGTGAGGCATTAGTGACTTGTTCTAGGGCGACAGATGCTTCCTGGTCTGAATTATAGGGTGGGGGGAGTTGGGGGGCGAGGGTGGGGGGAGAGTCCGTTGTGTCTCGAGGTTTGGTTGTTGTTGACCACCTCTGGGTTGCCTTGTTCTGTTCATGGGAGTAGTCACAAGTCCTGCTGTCCTTTTTCCCTACCTGGGTCCCAGAGCCCTAGATTCAGCTGGATCCCTCCTCATGGTGGGAGTGGCCCCCCGAGTCCCACTTGCTTCACACCAGACCCCGCCCCCACACATGAGCTGCACCTCTGACACGCCTCTCCACATCCTCTCCTGGAATGTGAATGGCCTCCTGGATTGCATCAAACTAACTGCGGTGCTGCGTGCAGCCGGCCGTCACATGCCTGATGCCCTGCTCCTCCAGGAGACCCATCTTCTGGGTTCCCAGTGCCATTTCCTAGCACGTTACGGGTTCGACCGGGTCTGGCATTCCGGCTTTACCAGGGGCTCCCGGGGGGTGGCCATTCTTCTGAGGCGAGGGCTCCCCTTCACCCTAACCCACGCTGTCACCGATACACAGGGTACGTACGTGGCCATGTCGGGCTTGATTGAGGGCAACCCCTCGAACCTCCTTTGCGCTTATGTGCCCCCAGCACTCCTGTCCTCCACTCTTCAGCACCTCACATGAGTAGTTTCCTCCCTTTCCCAAGGCCTTACAGTTGTCCGGGGAGACTTTAATGCCGTCCTCCAACCCTCCAGGGACGTGTCGGGCCCTTCCTCGGCGCAGCGGCTCGTCTCTGCGAAAAATCTCGTGGGCTGGGCTTCGGCACTGGGTCTCTGTAATGTATGGAGAGTGTGGAACCCTCGAAAACAACAGTATACCCATACGTCCGCCGCCCACCACACCCACTCACGGATAGACTTGATTCTGATGCCCGCCACAGACTGCCAGCTGGTGTCAGGGGCAGAGATTTTCCCCCGGGGAATCTCCAATCACTCCCCCATCGCCGTCCGCATCGGGTCCCCGTCCACTGGCTCTAGGACTACCTGGCGCCTCAATGCGTGGTATTTGCAGGACCCCGAACTGGTAGAATCCCTCGATCAGAAACTCCGACACTACTTCTCTGCCAATGTGGGGTCGGTCCCTTTGCAGGGAACACTCTGGGAAGCGGGCAAAGCAGTGCTTTGAGGAGTCGCCAGGGGGCTTGTGCATGCAAAGCGTGCGGCCCAGTCTGCCCAGCTGGAGTCCAGAGCTGTTCGCTTAGAACGGGCTCAGCTGGAGGCTGATGCTGCTGATTCCTCCAGACAGCTGACTCTGGTCCGGGAGGAGATCCGGCGGCTTTCCCTAGAGTCGGCCCAAATTCTCTGGCGATCCTTGGTTGCCTGTATCTATGGATGAGGCGACAAAAACAGTAAACTGCTCCACAATCTGGTATCCGACCCTAGAGCCCACCGCATTATCCCTGAGATCCGCACGGCCCAGGGGATGTGCCAGGTAACCTCTCAGGCCATTGCATAAACTTTTGCACAAAATTACGAAACCCCGGCGCCTCCCTCATGGACTTGATGGCAGAATCCGGACTATGCCTACCCTGTCTCCCCAGGGAGACGGCGGATACCCTCGATGGCCCGCTCACTCTAGAGGAAATCCGCGGGGCCATCACCCTGTTACACTCCGGCAAAACGCCAGGGTCTGGATGGATTCCCCCAGGAATACTACTCTATGTTCGGTGAGGATCTGGTTCCCCATCTGACGGAACTCTTCCGCCATGTGGTGGATGACGGGTCCTTCCCGTCTGAATCAGACGTGGCGTCCATTGTGGTCATCCCAAAGATACATCCACCCTCCCTAGACTACGCCGACTATAGGCCCATTTCCCTGATTAATACCGAAATTAAGATCTTCGCCACTGCCATTGCCCAGAGACTCCGGCCCCTCCTGCAGGACCTGGTCCACCTTGATCAATGCGGATTTATGCCGGCCAGGGGCACTCGACACTGCATCCGCCGTCTCCATCTTTACCTGGCCCATCGCCATCGGCTCTCCCCCTACCTGGCCCTTCTCCTTCTCGACTTCGACGTCTGGAAAAGATGGGTTTTGGCCTTCCCTTTCGCCCCCTGATTCAAGTCCTATATCACAGCCTGTGAGCCCATGTGCTCGTCAATGGCAGATTCTCCGAACCGTTCACGATCCGGAGGGGTACCCGCCAGGGCTGCCCCCTCTCCCCATTCCTATTCGCGCTGGCGATGGAGCCCCTGGCGGCGCTAATACGACAGGACCCCCTGATCCGAGGCTGGCAGTGGGACCGGAGCCAAGTGGACAAAATTTCTTTATATGAGGATGACGTGCTGCTCTATTTGGCCAACCCAGAGCATTCCGGCCCTAGGTCACTGAGAGCCCTTTCAGCCTTCAAGCAAATCTCGGGTCTCCGCCTTAATCTGTCAAAATCCACGCTGGTCCCCCTCCACCCCTCACGGGCCTGCTTTGACTGGCAGGCGGTGATCCCCCTCCGGAGGCAGTAATTCAAGTATCTGGGTGTATGGGTGACCCTCCTGCCTGATCTAGAGTGGGCACACAACATCGCCCCCCTAGTCACCCGGATGAAAACCGATCTTTGGAATTGGCAGTCCCTACCCCTTAATCCGCTGGGACGAAGCACCCTCTTTAAAATGATGATCCTCCCCTGCTTACTTTATATTTTACAAAACACCTCGATCCCTCTCACAAGCGGTTGGTTCTGGGAACTGGATAGCATGCTCATCCGATTTCTATGGGGGAGGGGACGCTCTCGGTTGTCCCTGTCCCATTGCCGAGTTCCCCCCTTTGACGGTGGCATGGGAGTCACCAACCTCTATCCCTATTACCTGGCCATCAATCTCATTGTGATCCAAGACTGGTACGTAGGTGGCTGGTCTGACCCCGTCTACCGGGTAGAACTCACTGTCCTCGATTTCACACAACTGCAGGGCTTCCTGTACGGCTCCCCAGTGCCGCAAGCCATGCCCTCCGTCACCAGATCGGTCCTTATGGCTTGGCGCGCTGCCCTTCGTCTGGTGCGTTGGGATCGGAAGTTGACTAGACAAACGCCCCTCTGGTGTGGCACCTGGCTTGGAGAAACCGCTTCCCAGGAGGTGTTCCGCCGATGGGACCTGGTGGGAATAACATTGCTAGAGACATGTGGGTGGGGGACCACATACGTTCCTTCTCTGACCTACAGCACAGACACGAACTCCTACACTCCTAGTTTTACAAATACTTACAACTCTGCCATGCCCTCCACATTCACCTCCCCGTACCTACTTCCCTTCCGGAGTTTAGTCCCCTGGAGGCCCAAGTCATAATGGGAGATCTGGGGCGGAGGGGGGGGTGTCCCGAATATATCGAGCCTTGATTAATTATTCCCCCACATCCCTGGACCGCCTCAGATTGCATTGGGAGGGCTGGGTGCGCCCTTTAGATGAAGCTGATTGGCGTGATGCCCTTATGGTCCCCAAAACCCTAACCATGTCTTCAAAATTGCACCTGGTCCAGCTTTACTTCCTCCACACGGCCTATTTGACGCCTGCCCGCCTCTTTCGAGCGGGTGCAAGAACCTCCCGGCCTGTGCTCGATGCGCTGGCACCCCGGCCGACTTCTATCATATGGTGTGGTGTGGTTGGAACCATTCTGGAGAGGGGTGGTGAGAGAACTTACGACTGCTTTGGGTTGGGTGGTTCCCCACGACCCCAGACATCTGCTTCTGGGAGGGTTTGATGTACTGGACGGCTCTCGAGCCGATAAGCGCTTCTTGGGAACGGCACTGGCAGTGGCGAAGCAAGACATTGCAGCCAAATGGTCTCAGACGGCGGCACCAGCTCTGCGGGGGTGGAGGAGGGGGGTGGACTGGTGTGGGATAAAGGAAGAGGCCGTTTTTGAGGCCCGGGGTTGCCCGGAGCTGTTTCATAAAGTATGGGGCAAATGGTTTGGCTTGTTACCATCTTGATGGGCCCTACCCTGATACATCATCGTGCTCGGTGGGTACCTGTAACTTATTCCACTAAGGCTGATATGCTCTGGGATGCCATGGGGGGAAGGGGGGGGGGGGGGGGGGGACAGGGATATTTTAATGGATTATGTGACTTACGGCAAATGAATTTCCTTTGTGTTGAAAACTTCAATAAAATGTGATTATCAAAAAAAAGAGTCTTAATATATATAATTTTACATTGTTATTATATATATATTTGATGTAATGTTCAAACTATATTTAAGTTAGACATGGTGTTGTTAGAAAAAAAATAGTTTCAACTTTATGTTTCTAAGCATGAAGTGGCACAATGTATAGAGAAGAGAGCGCGTGGCATCATAAGAATATAGAGGGTTGAATATTTATGGAATGGCATGATGCAGTCAGGAATAACCAAGTGGCTGCTTAGAAATCTCATCAATCAAAGGAGAGTCAGGAGATTGTGCAGAGAGCAGCAATGACTGCTAGGTGCGGCATTTGTATGGAAATAAACTTCTTCCAGAAGAACTTGCCCTCACTTGTGAATTTGTTATGCGATTTTACAGCTCGCCCCTTAGTTCTTCGCACTATCTGATAATCCTAAAATGTGTGCAAAGATACGATTGGCATTACGAAACCCTAAAAATTGCTCAATGAAATGTCATCATAAAGTCAGGGCTACCAAAGGTTACCTTCTCCAATATCTTCACAGTTCCTAGTGCAATGAGACTGGGCTGTAAGCAGAATCCGCGGAAAGCTGCGGTATTTAGGAAGGGCTTTGCCTGCAAGAAAAAAAGAGTTTCTGCTTTGATTTTTGATTGGGAATTTGTATAGCGCTCTATCACTCCGAGGAGCATCTTGGTGCTTATTTGTGGCTTGTGTATTCCAAAAAGGTGGGAGATGTAGTGACCCATAGAGACGTTCAGTTTTAAACCAGGGTTTTATAGGAAGTGCCTGTTTGGTTGTAGATCCAGGTTTTGATGGCTTTCCTGAATTTGCTCTCGCAAGAGATTTCTCGAATTTGATGTGGGAGTTTGTTCCATGCTTTGGAGCCTTTGACCGCAAGAGATTTTCCCCCTCTAGTGGCTAGTCGGAACTTTGGGATAATCATTAGGTTGGCCGTAGCAGATCTCAGATGACGTCCAGGGTAATAGCGATTGAAATTGTTGAGCAGGTATGTTGGGCCTCTTTTATGGAATGCCCTAAAGGTGATTATCAGTAGTTTGAACAGGATTCTCTTTTGTATGGGGAGCCAGTGAAGAGTGTCAAGTGCTGCAGATGCCGAGGACTTTCTTGGCATTTTTAGCACTAATCTTGCTGCGGCGTGTTGTACCATTTGCAGCAGCTTTGCTTGCCATTAGTGAGGCTTCCTCTGGGGCATTGTTCTCAGCCGGCAGGCCTCAGAGGGAGGATATCTGAAGGATCTATGTGAAGAGAATAAAGCCATTGCCACCAACCATTACTTCAGTTCCCACAATCACCACTGAGTTCTGTTTTACTGCGTCTGTCTCCAGTGTTACTTTACAGATTTGTTTAATAGATCGTAGTAATGGAATTTATTGTTTTCAAGGGTATGGGTTTTCGGTTAGAACCTTTTTTGTATGAAGCCATCTCAGGGCCAGCTCTGAGGAGAACAAGCGACTACTTTGTAGGATAAGTACATTAGAAATAAGAAGCTCAAGGCAGTAGTGATGTGGGTGTAGTTTAGGAGCTCACGAGGTAACACTTGTCAGTGTCGATTTAGCTGTAAGAAAAGATAGCTAATTAGAGATTTTTTTGAGATTTTAATGCTTATATGTCTGCTTTCGTAGTTACTAACACAGAGAGGAACACTTGGACCTCTCATTAGAATTTGTCAATTTTATTGTACGGTTAATTAAAACCTTTACAAAATGCAAAAAGAGATTAAAAAAATACCGTGTACAATGATAAAATCATATGATGAAAACAAGCATAGCTAAATACAAGCAGAGAGGATTCAGCTGAACCGTTCTTTAAAAAGTAGGTAAGAAAGTGTCAGAGTACATAACGAAACGGACCTTTGTGCATGGAATTAAAACAGTGTGCAAAATCTGCAGAACATAGACCTGTTGTGATACGATAGATCTATAGAATACAGGCAGAGAAGATTCAGCCGAACCATATTTTTAAAGGTAGTGCAGGTAACAGATCAAAATGGCATAATTACAAGCTCCTGCGCCACCAGTACATCACTTTTCGTGACGTACTGGTGGCGCAGAGGACTCCTTCATATTGACAAGAACAGGAAAAGCCACCCTGCGTGACTTTTCCTCTCCTTGTAAATACAGACCCTTCACACGCAGCACTTTGCGTTGAAGGGGCGTTTCATGGGTGTTGCTGTGGGTGTTCCAACGCAACACCCATGGAACAAGACACATCTCCAGATTAATGAGAAATCGTAAATATGGAATGCGTCTGAATGCTATGCCACCCTAGAGGTGGCGTAGGGAGGCGCAACGAGGAGAAATGTTTTCATTTCTCCTCGTTTTTTCTCTTTCAATGTGTGCTGCATTCTACAACACGCATTGAAAGAGGAAAATGCCTGTAATGATTGTTTTTGTGCAGGAAGGTGCTCCTTCCTGCACAAAAACAATCTCCCCATGAAGCAGGCATCCCTGCACCATGGAGCAAGGGTGCCTGCGCATCACATTGCTGCAGTTTGTGCGCAAGTGCAGGGGGAAACACAGAGCTGCGACATATTCATGTAACTATGTTGCATTCCTGTGCTTCGGAAGTGCAGCAGCGTGGCGCAGCCAAAGGGTTTGTGGTGCCACGCTGCGGCACTTCCTTGTAGATCTGCCCAGTAGAACGCAGGCCTGTTGTGGAACGACAGATCTACAAACAGTACTAAAAACAGGTCACAAACTTGTCTTGCTCATTACAAGTTGTGCCGAGTGGTAATTTTGCAAGTTTTTTGTGGAATTACCACCCGTATGATTACAAAGTTTATGGTCTGGGACTTGCGCCCCTCATTATCCGAAGAAAAGGAGGTGGAAATGTGAGTAGAAGAGTGCCCTGAATATGGAACAACCATACACAAAAGCCTCTTAATTCATCGACCTATATCTTATTCCCCATTCAAGGCTTCAGACTTGTAATAGCTAGTAAATGGGGCGGTAACATTACACGATAATGGTAATACCTGGCCTCAAATTATCCCCCAAATATATCAGCCTGTCTGTAAAGTGGCCCTCTGCAGCCCTTAAATGCTAATGCAATGTCTTGATGGGGGCAGGGCCCATCTTTATATTGCTTGAAAACTTCTGTGGTTTCAAAGCTAAGCTATTTGATCGAAATCTGCTGCCTCAGCGGTCCTGAAAAGGGAATCTGCGACTTTAAAAGTTCTAGTGCTACCATGTAGCACCTAGCAGAAGTTTGTGCTGTACAAATCTATCCCAAAAAATAAACAGAGACCCCAGACCCACAATATTGCGCAACCAGACAATGGTTCACTATTTCAGTCACATAGCCTACAGAAGTCTGTTGTGGAAAAATGAAGCAAGCAGGGGCCGAGGCTATAAATGTAAAAAAAAACAGGATTTACAGCTCCCAGAGTGGAAGCAAACATGCGTTGACACATCTGAAGCAAATTATTGAAGTCGAAGTAATACATCTTTTGCTGAGCTGTGTTTACTGCAGGCTGACTGTGGCTGTTGGAAAGTCACGTGTGCGCACTCACGTGCCATCAAATTCAAACCTTTGACCCGTGGCAATGGAGGGATGCGGGTTGGGTCTTGGGGGCCGGCGAGGGGGACACATGAAAGGAATATAGGACCGTTTGTGTATATACACACATTGTAGTCATATAATTTCTCCGGGGGGTTCTTCCTGTCTAACAGCAAATCTTACGTTTAATTACAGATTACAAAAATATATTCATCTAAAGTGATATACAAAAAAGACATTCAAAGTTTTAATTTACTGGTTGATGTTCGAAAACTTTTCCATATGGGATGAAGTTTCTATGAAATGAGTTCTATGAAATTCGGTGCATCGTTTTATCTTAGTTGCTTGAGCCCACTTATTTGTCATTTATCAAAGTGTAAAGAAGCTCAGTACAAAAAAAAACAAGCACTGGCAAAGCCAAGAAGTTTTGCCTCTCTTGAATGTAATGTTTTTGTTAATGTTTTTTAGACATGTTGCACAGCAGCACAAACTGCTCTACAACATGGCTTAAAGAGAAAAGGCGCTATGACACGACCATCGTTGATTGCGTCATGGTGCTTTTTTCTTTTAAAACTTGTTGCACAGCAGCTTGTGCTGCTGTGCAATATATGTAAAAAAAACCTCAGAGTAGAAGGTGATTAAGCAGCACAAAAGCAATGGGTGGTGGGGAACAAACCTGATGGGATGAGGTGGGGTGAAAACGGACAAGGGTGGGGGTTAAAGCACACAGTGAGGTGGAAATGAAGGCAGCGGAGGAAAACAAAAAATGGGGGTTGGGGAGACCATACAGTGCCATGCACTCTTATAGAGTGCTTCACCAAAACTAAAAAAAAGTACCCTTAGGGGAGCGCAGCCAGAGGAAGAACACTAGCCACAAACAGGAAGCTGTGTCCATATCCGATCCAGGGCATGGACAGAAGCCTGGAGAAGACTGCAGGGGGAGGTGAGCAGCCAGCAGGAAGCAGGCGGCGTGACCAGAAAGAAGCAAGGAAAAGAGAGTGACGTGGACGTCAACCAATGGTAAGTTTTGGTAATGGGCTCTTAGCCTGTTTTTAAATTAAAAAAAAAAATAGCTTTTACTGACTGCATGCACGCTGTAGGTAAAACCTAAAAGGGGCTAAAAACTAAGCGAAAGCTCTACTTTTAAAACAATTGGATTTATTGTATCTGAACCAAATGTCATTCCTTCCTCTTTCTCTCCCCACATGCTCCCCTCATCCTCATTCCCGGAGCACACACTTCTACTTGAAGTTTGAGAAGTAGGAAATATATAAAAGACATACAATGGTAGCATCTAGGACAGAAGGCAGTGCAGCATTCCAAGCAGCATTTAACATCTCCCAGAGGGTAGATTTCGAGTCAAAAGGAGAAAGATTGATGGCTATCATCTTTTACAAGCATACCATGAAGCCATGGTGGGTTTTACAAGGGTGTAAGCTCAAGAGTGACCACATTTCTGTCATGTCTGAAAAAAGAGGCCGACTACCAAGTTGGGTAAACCTCAGTAAATAAATGTGACTGAAATCTGGCAGAGCTGTAAAAGGCAGTATTAACATGAATGTGCAGTTGGCTGGCGCTGATCGTTTTCCAGCAATAGTCCCTACTTTCTAGGTTTCGCCTGGGCTGCGCTTGCAAAATCTCTTCTAAACAAAAACGAAAACTTAAAAAGGGCTTAGAGTTATTGTTTGGCTTTGGTGTGTAGAAAGTTTAACAACAATATTTTGAGAGAGAGGGTGATAGTATTTATAAAGCGCCCACACCTCAGAGGTGTCACTTTGATCTGACATAAAAACTCAAACAACAGAGCCTTCTACTTTTTCCAGAAGGTTTCTGAAGCTTTCCAGAGTGGGTATACACTTAATAGCTTAAGGTAAAGTATTTCAGGCAAGGGGGTTTGAATAGAGAATTATGTGACAATTTTACCCGACAGGATTGTATGCATGTCTCTCAAATAGCCGCTTTTCTCTCAAAACATCCCTCTGAGGAGCTCCTGCATCCTAATGGCCAAAGCTGCCGACTTTGGAACAGGGGAAACAGGTTCCAGTACCAGTGTCGGCTCAGCAGCCTGTGATTTTTGGCAAATGTTGATTTTGGACAAATCGCTTAATCTCTCAGTACCTTAAAAAATTAATCTGAGTTTGTGTAAGGTAATCTGGTGCTGATAAAATGCTCCGATGCCTTGGGGCAGGGTTTGCGCTATATTTAAACTGCAAAAAAATGTTTGAAAGATGTTGATACTACTCTAGTGGGAGAAAATATTAGCAGTATCTAGAGGGCCATAAGGGTGTGACATCAGTTGAAGTGAAGATGAGCTAAAGTCCTCTGTGCTGTATAGGTCAACATTGGCTGACATCCCAACAACATGGCAACCAATAATCTGCATGCAAACAAAATGCACCTCTTCGAGTAAACAAGTATTAATGCTGCCGAAGCTTGAATGCAAGTCCTTGTAAGCAAAGGGCCCCAGCCTGTCCAATGCTCTGAGTCCAAGCTTGAGGACAGAACCTTCCCACATGCTCCCCAAGCCTGAAGGGCCTAGACCAGTGACTCCTAACCTTTTGACTTCTCTATACCCCCACATAATCATTACAGGAACCCGGGGACTCCTTCTGAATCATTATTAAAATACGGAACACCCACTGTGTCATCATACTCAGAAATCTTTATTTAGCTGTATGCCAGCCATAAAAGAGTGCCCCATAAAGAAAAAAGCATTTCCAATTAAAAACACAATGGAATTAATAAAGTTACAAACATCAAATAGAATTTCCATAATTGAAAAGGAACAATTTACAAATGTCCAGATGTCAATCTCTTAAAATGAATACCACAAAGGCATATAGGCACAACGATGTATAAACTAGAGTTGGTAAATGGACAAAGAGGGAGCCTCTACATACCTAAGACTTATCAGCAAGAGTTTCAAATATCATCATAGGCCACTCTGGGAAGCGATGCCATGCAAAGGGATCTTAAGTCCTAGGCACAAATCATAATAAATAAAATACATGAAAATCACTTTCCAACAATATTCCGAAGCCGAACTGCAGAAGAGATATAATTATAGACCATTAGGCAAATAAATTCATCTTTTAAAAGCTGAAGATAGTGCTAAGCAGCCTGACATTTTTTTATATTTAGGAATTTGAAAAGTGGTATTAAAAAAGCACGTCTTGGCTTGATGTAATGTTTACAAAAAATCATGAAGTTCAACATACCCTGGACTGATTCTGAATGGCATGGACCTGCTTCCAATTTGGCATCAGAATATACGTAAGGTGGGTATGAAACCAAGAAATGAGAGGTGCCAAACCTAAACCTAATAAGATAATACAATTTAGCATGGGTAAAATAAAAGGAGAGATAAGGCTCGACTCCTGGAGATCAAACTAGAAGTGAGTGTTCGATGATCCTTTTTTTTGCCATCTTCCGAGTGCCTCTTATTGAATAGGAGTAGGCCAAAACTGTTCTCTTCAGCTTTGCCCTTGATATTTTAGCAATATTTTCTGAAATTTCCAAAACAATCCGACAATCCCAAATTCTTCAGCTGAACTTTAACATAAGAAATCCAGGGGATTTTATTCACCCACTCCAATTTTAAACAGTCTGTGATAACAGCACGGTTAAGAGCTGCTTTTTTTTGCCCAGATGTTATGCCACAGTAATAGAGGAGTTACTTGTATGCAGAAGGACATGGGGATCACGCCTAGTTCGCTGTGACAAATAGTGGCGGCAGTACTTATTGGGACAGTCAACACACGTTTCAAAAACGTATTCTCAGCTCTCTTTAATCCTGCAATATTACCAAAACCCCAGACTCCAGCACCATACAAAGTAGCAGCACAAGTGCGTGCTTCATAAATTTCATTGATTACTCTTATTGGACCGGAGCCTAGTTTTTTAGTAAAGCTAAAGATGGTATCCAGATTTTGGATGAAGCCCCTAGTCCTTGCCTCTACTAAATGAAGCCAAGGGCTCTTTGAATCGAAAATAATTCCTAAATAGGAAAAGGTAGGCACATAGAGAAATTTCTCGTTATTTATAAAACATGTCTTTAAGATTGTGGGAGATGTGCCCACCACAATAATGTGGGATTTCGCTACATTAGTCTTCAGGCCAAGGTCACTCATAAATGTATTAAAACTAATAAAAAGCCTTTGCAACCCTATCCCAGTTCTCGACATTAAAACACAGTCATTTGCATATAGTAATGCTGGTAACAACCTTCGGCCTATATGGGGAGCATCCACATTCCCATTTTTAATGTGACTTTCTAAGTCATATATATACAGACAGACGAAAAATGGGGCAAGAACACAGCCCTCGCGGACCTTGCAGCTCATTTCAATTGGGGCAGTGAGTTCGCCGCCTGCTCCATAGTGAACTCTCTCCGTGACATCTCGATGCATAGCTGCTAAGAAATGCACGATAGCCGGTTCAATACCCAGTTTCAGTTTCATTGGTCTTTATTCGGATATGCGTTATCATAAAAGCACAAACAATTCTCATAATCATTTACATAATTCATCATCATTAAAAATTTTAAAACTAAATTAACTATGAAACTAATCAATGAAGATATTACAAAGTTGTCACACATATTCAAATAGCAGCTTCAATACTAAAGTGCAAAAGTGCAAAGTGCGAGTATTTCAAGGAGTAGCAGCAAGGATAGGCCATTTATTAGATCACATTAGAGTTACAAATAGCAGCATCATATAAAAGTTCCAATGTGCAAAGTGCGAGTGAAGACTGGAAACACAGCAGCAAAAAGGGCAGACTCATTAGATTCTATACATAGGGCTCTATACACCCGCATATTATTCATAGTAAATATTACCCTATTTGAATATAGAGTCCTAAAGTGCATATATTGTATTCTAATCCAGCGTTCAGGAGTTCATGGAAGAACGCGAACGAATAGCCATTTTCAAAAAGGTGCAAACTCAGTATGTTAAATTGTCATCCTTAAGCTGGAAAATAGTTTTGTGTGCAGCCTCAAAATACGTTATTCCCCTCTTCCTAAAAAACGGTATCAATAGCTGCATGCTATATTTTTGATAAAAGGTGCAGAAAAACAGGAAATGTAGCATAGACTGTTTTCCTAAGTTGCCACAAGGGCAAGCCAAGTCCTCAATATTGGGTTGATATCCCAAGGGGAAGCACAACAGATATTTTGTTGTACCCGATCTAAGGCGAAAAAGAAGGCTTCGCTCCCAACGAATGATGTCTCTTAAGAGATAACTAAAGGGTAGACTAGATGGAGGTCCGCCTTCTTCTGCCATTAATACATACTGTCCTACGGATACTTTAGTAGACTCCTGTGCACGTCTTATATCCCCATAATATTTATATAAAACTTTGAGGATGGTCTTTCTATCAATTCCATCTAATTGGTCAGGTTTATAAAAAGTATGGCCAAGATTAACTGCTATCAAATTTGCCTGTACTTCCGCAAGCCACAGTATGTCACCACCCCTGTCACATTTTAGACAGTCAGCCAAGATCTCCCTTGTTAATGAGGCTGCCAGGTTTTGCCAGACCTTTAGCCAGAACATGGCGGGTCGGGACCTAATATAATCCTCCAAGTAAGGTCATCTTAACTCATTATGACAAATAAAATTAGATAATGAAATTGGTAGACCCAAAATTCTCCTACAAAATCTGTTTTCTTAAGCCTGGACACTTTTCAGGTTTATAAAACCCCAAATTTCAGCCCCATAGGTCATAATTGGTACGCATTGTGTCCTATAGATTTTAAGTAGGGACAGTACTACCTCGATTCATTTTGGTTGAGGGAGGCTAATTACTGAGTTAATTGCTTTTAAAAATTTGGTCCATCCATATGCCAGATGAGGTGACCAGGACCCATTATCTGAAAATTGTAAACCCAGATACGGGAAAGTGAGTGTGCATAGCAGGGAATCTGAGCCCAAAGTAATAGTATTAGTAAGACATTTTTTAGGACCACAACACATTAAAAAGGATTTCTTAAAATTTGTGCAAAGATTCAGACTATTCATTAAAGCTACAAAACCCCTAACTAAAATTTGAAGAGCATTGGGTGTGTGCCCCATTAAAACAGCATCATCTGCGTATAGTAGGACAGGCAGTTTGTTACCATTAATTATTAGGACATCTGTAGTTTGGTTGGATGGTGCATTATGTAACATATTGACATATAAAATAAATAAAAGTGGGGTAAGATCGCACCCTTGTCTTACGCCTCTACCAACTTCTATGTCCCCTGAAACTGCTCCATCCATACTTATTTTCAACCGAGCCCTTAAATCCCTATGTAAATACGCTAAAAAGTGCACCATATCTTTATCCAACCCATAATCTAAAAGGCACTGCCAAAGCCTGGATCTATTAACAAAATCAAATGCGGATGTAAGATCCATAAATGCCAGTTAGAGGGGACTGTGTCGGGCAATGGTATATTTCCCTACAATTAAATTAAGGTTAAGACACTATTCCACCATTCAAAGATTGCACCAGAAACCTAACTGACATTTATTTAGTATATTTCCATCATCTGCCCAAGTTCTGATTTTGTTAAATAAGGTCCTCCCCAGTATCTTAAGAGTGTCGTCGATTAGCGAGATTGGTCTATAGCAGCTCAGATTAGATCTATCTCCCTTTTTAAAAACTGGAACGATTACGAATGTGGACCAAGTATTTGGAATTTTAGTTATCTGTTAAATTATTAAAAACATTCAATAGCAGGGGGCCCAAAACTCTGGCCTTGATTTTTTTAAGGTCAATCGGTAGCGCATCCGGGCCCGGGGCTTTATTTCCCAGGCTCTGGTTTATTGCATCCTCGACTTCTGACAGAGATATTTGAATTTGAACGAGGGTGAGATTTTCAAAAATATCTTCACATTGAGACGTGTAAGCATATATTTTTGAAAAATGAGCTACCCACGCTTCACTTGTTATATTGCAGCTTAACGGAGTGGATGTATTGCCAAACGCTCTCAATGACTTAGTGGATAACCAAAAACCATTTGTATTATTAAGCTTAGCAGCACAGGCCAAGTTACTCCAATGCTCTTTTAAAACCACATCTTGTCTATGCTTTACTACACTCTTATAAGTGTGCCTTAACATTCTGATAAGGTTGGGGTCCCTGTGAATAACTGTTAGGGTAGCTCTGAGTTCCCTGTTTGCCTAAGAGCAAATGTTATCAAACCACCTAGGGTCAAGTTTAAGTGTGGCTACAGGTCTAGAAATCAATTCTTTAATACCTGCACATAATAAGACAAAAGCAGAGACTGCCTCTGGGTTAGGGTTGGCCAATGTGAGACAAGTCTCACAAAGCGATGTATAGGTTTTTACGATCTTTTGAAACACCTTCGGGCAATCCATGCTCTTTCATTTAACTCTTAAGTTATCAGTGGAGGGTTCTATATTACCAGCCCATGTCTCCTTTCTAATATTGGGTCTCAGAGCTGCCCTAAAAGAGACTAAGTTTGGATTATGGTCCCCAAAAGTAGATACCCAACCTTTACCAGAAGTAGGTGATCTTCTAATAATGCTGATATAAAAACATAATCTACGGTTGAGGCTCGTCCATAACCTCTATAAGTAGGTATTGGATTATCCTCATTATTAACAGCTGCGATTTCTACAACATTTAAAAGACTACTATTTGATAGATGGATTATTAATTCATAATCTCTCTTGCATGGAATGACTGAAATATGCTCGGTGGGGCTCACAGCATTTCCCCCTGCAATCTTCGCATTGAAATCGCCCCCCAAGCATATCCCTACCGGTTTATACTTTCCCAGCAAATTATCCATATCCAAAATGAAATTAAAAAGGTTAACAAAATTAACATTAGGTGTAGTTAAAAAATCATTGTTATAAAAATTAATAAAACAAATAGAGACCCCCGTGTATACATCAATACTTGGAAATTGGTGTTTTTGATGGGAATTGATTTTACTCTACCACCCGATGCAATGCTAACCCATATTGATGGGCCACCCGAAGGTCTGCCATGCTTAGGATGGGGAGGTATAATATTAAAACACTCATACCCTTCGAGATATAGCTCTTCGGTTGCCCAGGTCTCCTAGAACATAAGGATGTCATATTTATTTACCATGTTGACCCATTTTTCGATATTTAGTTTAGAGGCAAGACCGGCCACGTTCCAGCTCAGCACCTGTAGTAATGAATCAGTATGATCATTTAGGGGGATATTTTTTACCTCAGTGTCAATGTTGGCTTAAGATTCTCCATAGGTGCCATGAGGGCGGATTCGGTCGGTTGAGATTTAGATAGGGGTCAATCAAGGATATCTAAATCGGAGATGGCAGAGAAGCTATTTACAGACTGGTAAAATGGGCTAATAAGTGAACGCTGTGCAGGTGGTGGTCTATAGAAAAAGCCAAGGGGTAGTGCACAGATGTTTGTGGGTAAGGGACAATTAGTCTCTCTAACGCCCAGTATTGATCTAACAATGCCAGGTCGGCGAAGGTTGTTGATGATACAGTCACCCCGATAGTTTTTTCTGCTGGTCCCAGCCAGCCTACCCTTTGTACCATTAAAATATCATGTATATCAGACCTCCTATACCCTTTAAATTTAGCCAGCCAATCCACACTTTTGTTCCATAATTGTTCCCAAGACTCTGATTTATTTTTCTCTAATGGGGGTACCCCTGTGAGAATCAGAACATACGGACAAGATGCTGAGGGTAGATTTAAAACATCCTTATTTGGTTCAGCATGCCCATTTGTGTTATTGTCAATAGTGACTGTGTGGGCTGTCGAGGCAACATTGGGGCCAGTAAGCAGCCGCGTAGCTGGGGGGGGGCGAGTGGGGTGGACCGCCCCAGGTGGCACCATTTTGGGGGCGGCAGCGAGGCACTGGCGGCCCGTTGCGGTGGCCTTTCTAATTTATTTGGTGACACTACTACTTTACAGTAGTGTCCCCAAATAAATTATAAAGGCCACCGCAGCGGGCCGCCAGTGCTGCGCACGCAGGACGTTTAAAGTGCAAACTGCTTCCGGCCGCAATGGTGCAGCGCACGTAAGCACGCCACGCCACCACCTAGAATAGGCCTATCGCATGCAGAATTAACTTCTGCAAGGTTGATTGCGACAGGCGAGATGGCTGCATGTACTGTAGCATGACTGGCATGATGGGTGCGGGGACGTCTACCAGCAGTGATGCGGACCTCTGGTTATTGATTTTTTTAAAAAAACGAAGTAAGTAAAACAAATATTATCGATGATGATTTTAATACTTATTGCTGACGATTGGCAATTAATGATATTGTGATCTCATAGAATACATGAGATGGGGCAGTTGACGTTTATGATCAGGTACATTCTCAGGCTTTTGGAGACTGGTTTTTGAATAGGTCTTACATTTGAATTGGCTAAAACCTGTATATGTAATGGAAGCTATTTCCTTTTTACCATTTAGCAGAGCCCACTATGACTGTTTTAGAAAAGGAATTATTTTGTAATACTCTGACCAACATTAGTTTCTGGTTCTTATTTTTTGATTCAATGTTTTTCATATCTGTAAAGAAAACCGACGTGTGGACGTGATTTACATTACAAGCCCATATTCTTGGTTCTGGACTATCGTATTCAGACTCTTTTGTGCTTTGATTAATCTATTTTGGATGGAATATTTGATCCTTCTTTGCTTTTTCTAGAAGGTATTTATATATTTTTGTTTCTAATATTGCTCACTGGATTCATTGACTTGGGTGTTCTTCTGGGCACTCTCACCGTATTCTTTCTCATTCCACTCTTTTTTCTTTATCATTTTATTTCACTTTCTTTTTTTACCAATTTTTTATTTGACACACTGTCCTTGATTATTGCACTTCTTGGGCTGAGTGGAGTCACATACTAATTTGTAAAAAGATTTCTCGTCTTGATTACTTCTTTTGCATGAACACTCTAACACGAGAGAGAAGACCTTTTTGATTAAGCACATTAGGGGGTACTCTAAATTTAAAATTTTAAAATTGAATTGTGTAATACAAATGCAGCATTCTCTCCATCTAACCTGATAAATTACAACAAATTAATATTCTATATGATCTTGTTAACAGCCTTGAAAAAGTCGCGAATGGCGACGAAACATGTGTCGGCTGTAGCAGAATTAATGTTGTAACCACTGAACAACTATCATGAAGCTTGTTTGCCGAACAGAATTTACTCCATGAATTTTGTATTAAAATAATTTCGCTGGTTGGGATCAATCAGCTGTTTACTTAATTTTGTGTTGTGCTCTGTCTATGTTTCTAAGTTGATTAATATATACGGAGATCTCGCTATGTATTAGGTGACTACTGTGGTTCATGGTCTCCGCTTTTAATATAAAAATAAAATCTGCTCTTAAGGTCCTCGTCAGCAGTCTTTGATTTTGCTGCAAGATTGGGAAACAAAATGGTCCAGGCAGTGACAAAGATAATGCCTGGCCAATGGTGCCGCTCTACATTAATATAACCCTGGTGTCAACAAATTGAGTAGAGGACATTTATTTTAAACATCACACTACTACACTGGAAGCTAATTAATACTGTAGCCCTTATATAGTGTATTCAACTGTGTAGCCTTGGACCGTGTCATGTATGTGCATGTAACTTGCATGATCGAGGTAACTATCAGCAGCGATACTACGTGTCTCTCATACCTGTTTCAAGTGCTCGCCGTCCTTTTTCCCCAGCACCCCCCCACCCACCCCGGGGTTGGCAATTTGAGGGATAGCCCCGGGTGCCACAAGTTCTAGCTACGCCCCGGCCAGTAAGGGTCATATTTTGAGTATTGGCAGATCCAATGCATGTTTTTAAAACTGTAGGATCTTTAGTTTTACTATTGGTGTCACGGGGGGCAGATGGCAACTTTGCAATTAGGGGCACTTGTTGCCCACTCAGCTAAATTCTCCTGAAGTCTAGCCTGTTGAGATAACTGTTTAGGTTCCCTAGAGGGAGATTTAGCGTTAATGGTTAAGAATTCCAAGCGATATAAGCGCTTCCATAATTTTGCGAGATTTGAATCCACAAGCCCTTTAACACGTTCGTACAATGTATCAATAATAATATCCATAGCAGTGTCCCCAAGTGTAAAATTAGAGAAGGCAGTCTGTATGGATTCCGTCTGAGTATATACAGAATTACCTAAAATATCCAATGAAACTGAATCAACTGAGTCACTACTAGGGATTAAGTCTGCTAGGGCCTTCGTGCCCTTAATCCAAGTATTTAATGTTGTGCATTGTAAATTCAAGCGTGGAGGTTGTTTCCGTTTGGAGCAGGCTGGTTTCACTGCCTTCCTCTTCCTTTTCGCTCTGCATACTTCTGGATTAGGGGAAATTTCCGAGGTGGCCACAGCTAAAATATCATTTGGGCAGCTCCCAGATGCTGACACTACTGTTGCTCCTGTGAGGCCAGAGCCTTCCACGCCTAATGTGTTCTCTCCGATTAATGGGTGTGGGCAAAGGTCGACCTCACTGTGTGTCATTAATTGGGGGTCACTTGTATTAGTGGTCTCAATTTGTATTACAGATTGGGGTTTTGTGAGGCCCAGGGACAATCATCTCTCAGTTAGCTCAATCTCGGTGCTGACTATATTCATCGCCCTCCCCAGCATGGTATCAATAGAGGTGGCATTAAGTACTAAGGGAGTTGGATTTCGTTTGCCCATAGTTTTTGTTTGCCCCAAAGCATTCAATAGATACTTATTAAGAGAAAGAAACCCCACTCAACACTACGGAGTTCAACTATTCTCAAAATAGCGATGTCAGGGGGGTGGCCCAGCCCGGCCACGAATGGTGCCGGACGGGCACAGACGGCCCCGCCCTTGGCCCACACGTGTCCCGCGCCTCAGGAGCTGACCGTCTTTTTGGGCGCCTTCTGGCGCGGTCAGATGGCGTCAGCGGCATGCGCGCCGCAGGGGACGCTGGGAGGCGTAGGTCGCCTCTCCTCCGGCGTCCGCCCTCTCAGTAATGGCCCGATGACTCTCGGCGGTGGCGGCTCCTTCAGTGACAATGCCCCAGCAAAATGAGAGTGACTCTAGGCAGTGGCGGCTCTCGGGTAATGCCCCCAAGTAATGCTTGCCGGTTTTCCAACGAGCTCCCCGGTTCAATACCCATTACCAGCATCTTCTCTCAGAGCCTCCCTCTCTGCACCCAGTCAAAGGCATACATCAAGTCCATCAACCCTAAATAAAGGGATCCAGGCTTTGCTAAGGTATATTTGCCTATGACCAGATGCAGGTTGAGGCACTGTTCTACCCTGCCCAGGCCTCTCCTGAAACCATATTGGATATCAGAAAACTTACCGTTTTCCGTTACCCAGGCCTCCAGCCTTTTGTAAAATTACTCTGCCCATGATCTTACAGGTGCAGTCAATTAAAGATATTGGCCGGTAACATTTGGGATCTGCCCTATCACATTTTTTAAAGATGGGAACAATTATCACGGATCTCCAAGAATTGGGGGACCCTGAGCCACATAGCAATTTAGGATGTTTGTAAGTAGTGGGAGCCACAGGGGAATATTGGCTAAAAACAGATCCGCGGGGATACCGTCCGGGCAAGAGGCCTTGTTCCTCACAGTCTGGAATAAGGCCCTGTCTACCTCATCTACTGTTGGAGGTGCCATAGTTATAGCCCCATATTTAATATTAATAATAAAATCAGGATCTCTACCAATTTTATAAAGACCTGAAAAATGCTCGACCCAAGTCTCTGGCATAATTGCCACATCAATTTTACCACTATTGGTGGCATTAAAATAGTCCTGGTTAACAGTTTTCCAAAAGATTTTAGAGTCTCTACTCTGGCTGGCTACTTGAAGTTGTTCCCAAGCTTCTTGTTCAATTTCTAGTTTGCATTTCTCTAGCGCCTGCTTCTATTCGAGGCATGACTGCCTTACCTCAGGTATATTTCGGGGTTTATTTTCAAAGTTGTGATTAATTTGTTATGAAAAAAAGAGTATTCACTATTGAACCACCTTTTTCCGCTCTGTGGCCTTGACTTAGTTTTCTTGGTTTAAGCAACATTTATGGTCTCTGTTATTGCCTCAAAGGATGTTGTCATAGTTAAAGGGTTTATGTTGTCTTCTAGGCAGTCTAGGACTTGAGTCAAATTAGTTGTTATAATTTGACGTAAAACCAGGTTAGGGTTTATAGTAGACCACTTCCGTAATAACCCTTTGTTTTTGACATAAATTAATGGACTTGATCGAGCAGATGCAAATTGATCATCGATTTGGGTCACCAGCTCTAAAGCTAAGGGGTAGTGATCACTATAACAAATTTTATGAATGGTAAAAATCAAGGAGTGTGGTTTAAAATACTCAGAAAAAGCAATAAAATCAATTAAAGTACTTTGGCCTCTCCCAAAGTATGTTACTAAATGAGTGCCTACTGAATTAATAAGGTCCACAGTGACAAAAAGAGAAAAATCTGACAATAATGAGTTAAAAATATTCCCACAGGGATTATGATTGAAATGACAACTACCATCTGTGGCCCCAGCTACTAAATGGCTTGCGCCCTGTTTCAAAATGGGACATAATTTACAGTTAAAATCTCCTCCCCAAATCACTACAAAGTCCATTTTTATCTCTTCTATGTGGCTTGACAATGCATTTTCTAGCTCTTGGGCAATAGTTGTGTATTATTGTGATAAAAATGTACAAGAACCAGTGTAAATTTTTTCCTAAAGGAGATATTAATAATCTGAAAATGCGATTAATCGGTCTTAATCTATCCTAATCTGCCATTTAATTTCGTTGAACAAAGCGTCACTTGTCCTCCTTTTGCGTAACCACCTAGGGAGACATTAGCTGGAGTATGAATGGAGAGAAAACCATTTATGTGTGCAGTATCTCGCATCCTTGTTTCCTGGAGGCATACTATACTATAATTTTTAATGAAACCCGCCCATTCTTTAATTTCTAATTCATGCAACAAGCCTGAAATGTTCCAAAAAAGACTTCCACAGGTGAGCATGTTATTGTGGCAGATAGGCCCCTCCGCTGAGGGAGGCTAAAGTGGATCATCTTGCCACAGTTCCCCGCATCCGAAGAGCAACCGCCGGCGGCAGATCGTTCTCCCACCTCGCCGCAAATACCTGGAACACCCTCCCTATTCTCCTACGGCAGACCCAAGACCTGCTGACCTTCAGAAGACTCCTCAAGATCTGGCTTTTCGAGCAGTAGCAGCATTCCCCTCCCCCCAGCGCCTTGAGACCCTCACGGGTAAGTAGTGTGCTTTACAAATGCAATGATTGATTGATTGATTGATGGATCCAGGCCCTCTTTTGGCACCATGTCAATTGATGCCGCAGGAAGATCCAGCTCTCCACACAGCAAAACATTTGATAGTGATACAATGCTCTCTAGTGGTACATGAGAAGTAATACTAACTGGGTTAGACATAGCAGGAGAAACAAAGTCTCCGAACCACATGCATAAATATAAGGCGTCTCTCCTTGAAATCTGACATTGGGAAATCTCAATAAATTCCCTGCCTGATTGACATTATCTATCACGATTATAAAGGGAGATGATAAGTTAACCGTCCCGGACACCTGGATATTAGGCAGTACATGTGATGTGCCCCGTTTAACCCCAGTCAAAGTCCGGACTGAAGAATGCAGTCAATCTACATGATCTAAAGGAGAGAAACGATTAAAGGTTGGAATAACAAATGCAGATGACATATTAGCAGCTATAGGTTAAAACCTAGGACCTCTGTTTGTTAGCGGCTTATAAAAGTACACCAATGGTACTGCCTCAATGGGGCCCCTTGCGTTATCGCTCCAGAGGAACCTATCCATGAGATAATGAACTAGGGACCTTTCCCGAAAGTTGACAACAATGCAATCGCCTACTTCTGTTTTTGCCTGTGAGCCCACCCATGACACCCGTTCAACATTATTTATATTGTAATACTATTCATCGCTACTTGACCAATCCGCAGCTTTTGCCAACCAGTGAACAGTTTTATTCTTGAGCTGTTTCCAGTTCTCCTCCTTAACAGTTAGCAAGGGTGCAACATTTTTAAGAACAATGACATCTGCGGTAGCATCTGGCGGGAGATGAAGTGTTCTTTTAGTGTCTTTTCGATTACCACCTAAGCATGTGTTATGTTGTCTGTCTGTGGAATTGAACCCTCCATTCTCCCTGTGCCTGGATGTTGTACATGTCCGACCATCACCCAATATTTGAGCTTCAGCTATTTGCGGCGTCGCTGATTCATTACTAGAAGCCAGGGCACTAAGCATTTTCAATACTTTTAAGCCAAAATAATGCACAGAAAATACAGAAACATGCATTCCCCAAACAAATACAAAAATTACGAACTATTTTATTTAATTCACAAATATATTTTTAAAAACTAAGTGCAATGGGAAGGTTGGAGGGTTTCTAAATTCAATTGAACCCACTCATCGTTCATTCTAAATTTTGTTTGATGCACTTGCACTGCTGCCACGAATTAATCAGAGGATACTAACTTTATTCCTTCACATGCACAAGTTTTTTTAAAATTTCCAATTTTACTTTTTGTTTTTCTATTTTGGTACACTTTGTGAGAAATTGGGTTATTGATTGTTTGAGGGGGTGGGGGGACACCACTCAAGCAGCAGCTAATATCCTGGTCAGGATGAGGCACAAGCAAACTTTAAATTAACTTGTGCTCAACCCTCTGGTAGCTTAGCACAGAGAAGTCAGGCCTAACTTAGAGGCAATCTGTAAAGTATTTAAGCAGCAATTCAAACAGTAATAATGTGAAAACATAACACAAGAAAACCCCCACACCAATGTAGAAAAATAGAGCAAAGCACATTTTGACAAAAATCCAATGAATAGGACCAGATATGTAATTTTAAAGATTAAAGTACAAATAGCACCAAAAAGCCCAAAGTGCCCCTCGCGGCCATATGGTCATGCGAGACTGATAGAAAGTCTTAAGTTCAAGCAGACCGCGATGTAATACGGGTTGGATACTGGGACCATGTTAGTCCAGCTGAAAAGGTACCTTCTCAGTCGAGCACATAGAGTCCTGTTCGTGGTGGCGAAGCAGAGAAGCATCGCAGATGGCCGTCGCTGCAGGCTGGGAGTGCAGAGTGGAGAGTGCTGAAGCGGGAAGGGATGGGTTGACAGAACTTCATTATGGTGGGCATTGCGAGTTACAAGGTTTGGCACCAGCAGGCCCATTCACAGTCCCAAAGAGCTTAAAAACATCACTTCACCTTCACTGAGGCCACACTAAGGATCCACAACCTATGGGCACCATTTGGGAGTTGGGGGCTTACTCCAGCTGGAACTGAGTGCTGGTTCGGGTGGTCGGGAGCCTGATGTGCCACTGTGGCTCTGAGCAGCAGTCCAGCCCCTTGAGTCTCTCTGGGAGTCCTGGGCTCGGGTGAAGGCCCAATACCTCTGACTCAGGCAGGAGGGCACTAGGGCAGCAATACAGCCAAGCAGCAGTACAGCAGAGCAGTAGTCCAGCAGGTTAGCAGTCCATTCGAGTGGCATAGAATAGATTGGATTGTGGTGAGTGGTTTGGACTGGATTGGATTGGTCTGGGGTGGATTAGATTGTGTGGGGTAAAGTGGGGTGGATTGGCGTGGTTTGGAGTGGGGCAGATTGGAGTAAGGTGGACTGGTTTGTGATCTGACCAATTCTTTGCTCTGTGAAGAAGGTATTAGTGCAGCACAGCGCAATGAGCCTAGTCACAGGGATTTGCAGAAATCATTCCTCAACAGTATTTATGAATTATATATCATTATACAAATCTTTGAGTCCAGCTGCATCTGCAGGAATCTTGTCCAGCAAAAGACCGCATGCATCGAACTCTCCACTTGCAGGGTAAGCCTGAGAAGTTTGGTGATATGTAGGATTGTTGGCGTTCACAAACTCCTCACATTCACCTTTCCACCCTGGAAAGGGTAAGACTTCTACTCCAGCCAAGGGGTAGCTAAAAAACTGTTTAATGATGGATAGGTGAGCGGATTACCCCTAGATTTGTTGGGCATGGAAGGAAAGGGCATTCTGCACGTTGAATAAACATTTTCCCTACAGATCTATATTTTAATTAATTCTGTTCCCTCTGTATGAAGTTTTCACAAGGAGGATAAGATCTCAATGGGAATGCCACATGACCCTACCAGAAATCTGTATGGAAACCTGTGGCTGATGGAGCTTTCTTTAAGGATTCAGTGAATGTTTGCGAATCCCAGAAAGATGCAAATCTCAGAGTCGAGGTTGTACTTTCTTTACGAATTGATCGAAAAATTGATCGAAAAAAATACTTTTCCTGCTTCATCTCTCTAGGCAATTCAGAAATCGTCTGATCACTGCAACATTCTCAACAACATCTCCCCACTTTGACAGTGAGAAACAACAAACCCCTTTTTGTTAAGAGAGAAAATCAATGTTGTCCATTTGATCTAAAGGGTATATATTTTCATAATGATAAGATTGTTTGGGTTGGGTTTGTAGGGAACGTTTACAGCTACAGCAGAAGCAAAGCTACAAATACAAGCAAAAAGACTTTTTGGTGAAGAAATATGAAAACACACAAGGATACGTGCAGGACTGTCTGGGTACAATTATCAGAGTCCCTGAGGTTTGTCGATACCATCAAGAGGGCAATGGCAGTTTAAGGAGCCTGGTCTTCAGCTGTTTCCTGGAAGTTCTCTTTGGTCCATCAAGTAATGCATTCCAGACTTCCGGGCCTTTCATCCTGTGGATTCCATCCGTATTTGATGTGCTTGGAATTGATCTGCCATGTTGTAGCCTGATCTCATCTTTGTGATGAGTTTACGTGCAGTGGAGGCAAGTCATTGTGTCGCTGTCCTTGGCCTTTTCTCATTAGTGCTTACACGCATTCAGCCAATTAGCCAGCCAACCAGAGCCCTGGCAGGCAAGTAAGATAGCCCGCACGGGATGCGATCTACCTTTTATTTTCCCTTTCCATTCCAGAGGGTAATTTGGCAGTGAGCGAGAGGGAACCATTGCAAGTAGCTGTGATCCAAGATACATGGGAGTGATATGATACACTGAATGATCAAAGTGGTTCGTTCTTGGGCCTGTTAGGGAAGGAAAACTACCTCATAGATGGTGGTTATTTAAATACGAAGAAGACAGCTGTGTGCACACCATGAATGAAATAGTTGGGATTTTTCTGAGGTAGATATATTAACCAATAGGAAAACCTAAAAATATATGAAATCAGAAGCATTAGATTAGGCTACACAAAGCACCTTGAGAAATATCCCTCATTGTAGATTGTGTTAATCCTTGTTACTGGAGCCCAATGTAGAGGTTAGTGTAGAAATGAGTGCAGCATTAATCAGTAGGAGCACAAACACTGTGAGAGATTCCTATTCCACCATCTCGCCACATGGTGAATTAATGGGTGTGAGTTGCTAGGAGTACTGAAGTCAAAGATTTTCAGATAATGCTTGTACCAGAGAATGTATATCGCATGAGTTGTTTCGCTGCACCAGTGGTTAATTTGTAGAAATGTAAGTGACTGGGCTCTTGTCAGGAGGCAGCTTGCAGCAGCCCATTTCTCCTGTTAGCTCTGCTTAAAACAGAGCCAACTACTAACCAGGAAAGGTAGGAGAGGATGTGGCGTAATAGTGAGAGCTGCTGACTTCAAAGTTGGGGAACTAGATTTGAGTTTCGATGTTGGCTCAACATCCTGTGATTCTGGGCAAATCACTTACTCTCCCTATAAATTAATGTGTCCTTAACTGGTGCTCGTGAAAAGCACTGGTGTTGATGATAAAGTGCCGGTGTTGATGATAAAGTGCCAGTGCGGATTACCGGAAACCACCGTCTCAAATTAAGCACTGTGCTGCACTGAGATGGAGGTAAGCAAATAAGATTGTTGAATTCACTCTAATATCAAGCATACAGTAGACAATGGGAGGAATGCTTGCAATTTGTCTAAACAATGTCAGTTGCCAGGGTAGCATTCCAACCCATCCTTCTGGCTGGGTCTAATCTTTAGTAACACGGTGGGCATAAGAATAATGGCCTCGAATGCTACAGCGCACGATTATCCGTGGTTAGACTTATTGAAAGCATTCCTCCCATCACCTTTTGTGTATTGATGTATCCAATCCAATAACCAGCTACTTCTCCTATCACTTCTTGCTTTTATGCCTGCCTTTGACCCTCTGTAACACCCAACTGCTTTTTTGGCTAGGTTTGTGCCATACAAATACCACTTACATACATACATGCATTCAATAAGTGACAACTTGTGTGTGAATACACAGAACAAGACCCTACACCGTTACATGCACAGAAAAACAAAGGAAATGTGTATAAAAGTACACACATTTTGGCAGGCTTTATAGATTGAAAAAAGTTAGAAGAAAACTAGGGCGTCTTTTATTATGGAAGTATGGCTTTAAGCAGGAAGCTGAATATGACCAATAGGTAATGTTTTTTAAAGATGAAATAGGGGGTTAATTATGCATTTGGAAGTTTAAATGGTTTGATATCAATTATAATAATTAAAGGGACATGGTATGTTGTTGTTCCAAGCATCCTTTTATTTGAAAAAGTTACTTTTCAAACATGGTTTAATGTAGATCTATTTTAGACAGATGTTGACTTTGTATCGTTTGTTTTAATCGCCGTTATTAATGATTTCCCTAAAACATCTTCAAGCCTCGGCATTTAGCCCTTTCTAAAATTCTGATATTTTTCAATTCACCTGAATCTGGCCTTCACGTGGTCAGGCTTGTCCGCCTTACCAGTCTGGAAGCAGAGTGGAGAAGGGCCTTCAGAGGGAAGACCAATGCTTTGGAGCCCTTCATCAGAATACAGGTTTCACCATCCACCCTCAAGCCTGGATAGAAGTTCTCCTGCGATACTCAGGACTTCTGACTCTTCTGAAGAGGAATGGAAATGAACAGCTGAGCAGATATTTTAAATATGCCCTTCCATAGTTACTTATGTCCTGCCCACTGACTGCCTGAGCTGCCCTGACAAGCTGTTCTGCTGCCTCGCTGCTGCCTCCTGTTACTTCCCCACTCTACTGCCTCGTGGTTGCCTTCGCTGCCGCTCTTGTTGCCGCTTTTGTTTTTCTTCCCCTCCTTGGGTTGCCTTTCACTCGTGTTGCTTCTCTTTTTCTCTGCCGCTTTTGTTTTTCTTCCCCTCCTTGGGTTGCCTTTCACTCGTGTTGCTTCTCTTTTTCTCTGCTGCCTCCTGTTTCCCCCCCTTCTACTGCCCTCCCCCTTCCTTGGGTGCCGCTCCCGGCCGCCGGCCGCCCCAGCCGCCGCTGAGCCGCCCTCAGTCCCCTTTCCCGCCACTGACCTCCGCCGACTCCGTCCCCCTCCTGCCCATTGGCCGCCCGCTCCCGCCACCCAGCTGACCCGCCCTCCCGGCTCCTTACTTATGACGCCCCCAGAGCGACCGCGCAGCGGACACGCGCAGCGGGAGCGCCGATTGAGCGCCGAAGGTGCGCTAAAGGTAAGCCCGTCTGCGCCCGTCTGCGCCTGGACCGCGCCCAGTGCCTGGACCCCTGGTTCCCGCAGACACCAACCCACCCGCCGGACTTACGATGCCACCGAACTCTACGCACTCAACGTCGGTCGAATCCCGGGCTGCTATCGTGCCACCCCGAGACGCACCCACGAACCCTTCTGCTGCCATTCCTGCAAGTTCACCTGCATCCGGACCTGCACTACACCTGCATCGATCAAGCCGAGCCCCAGCAGCAACCACCTCAAGTGCATCCTGCTCAACACCCGCTCCATCCACAGACACGCCGTCGAGCTCTGGAACCTGCTCGACACCACAGCCCCAGATGTCGCCTTCCTCACGGAAACCTGGATGAATGCCTCCTCAGCACCCGACATCGCCATCCTGGACGGCTACAAGATCATCCGGAGGGACCGCGTCAACCAGACAGGAGGAGGCATCGCCATCATCCACAGGAACACCATCTGCATCACGACCAACACCGACGACACCCTCGCACCCACCGAACACCTGCACTTCCAGATCCACATCAACCCCAAGACCACCCTCAGAGGCACCCTCATCTACAGACCCCCGGGACCACGCACACATTTCTGCGAAGACATCGCCAACTTCATTAGCCCGCACGCCCTCCCCTCCGCTGACTACATCCTCCTCAGGGACCTCAACTTCCACCTGGAGAACAACAACGACCGCAACACCACCAACCTGCTGGACAACCTCGTCAACCTCGGTTTCAAGCAGCTCGTGACCACCCCCACCCACTACGCCGGACACACACTCGACCCCGTGTTCTCATCCAGCAAGGACATCACATTCAGCCATGCCACGGGACTCCACTGGACGGACCACAGCTGCGTCCACTTCAGCTTCAGAAGGACCACGATCCACCACCACCAGCAACAGGTTGATCACAGCCGACCAGCTCGCGAATTCCCTGAACATGAACCCTCCCACCAGCACAACGAACCCAAGCCAGGCGGCCACCAACCTCGCAAAGTGGATCAGCAACTGCGCAGACGACCTCGCCCCTCTGAAGACCCCGCCCAGCAGACCCGGCAGCAAGAAAGCCCCATGGTTCACCGACGAACTCAAGAGCTCCAAAAAGAACTGCCGAGCCCTCGAGAAAGCCTGGCGCAGAGACCCAACACCGAACAAAATGGCTGCCCTCAAGCTCGCCACCCGAAAACACCACCAACTGATCCACGCCACCAAGAAAACTGCATTCAAGGAACGGCTGGACAACAACGCACACAACAGCAAGAAACTCTTCAACATCGTTAAAGAGCTCTCCAACCCCAACGCCGGAAACAACGACATCACCCCTTCACACGACCTCTGCAACTCCCTGGCCTCCTACTTCCACAACAAGATCGCGGACATACACAACAGCTTCAGCACTCAACCGACGCACACCACGACTGAACCATCGCCCCCCACCACCACCCTCCGCGCCTGGACCCCGATCAGCACCGAAGACACCATCCGCACGATGAACTCCATCCACTCCGGATCTCCGACCGACCCCTGCCCTCACCACGTCTTCAACAAGGCCGACGCTGTCATCGCACCCCACCTGCGGGACATCATCAACACCTCCTTCGACACCGCTACCTTCCCGGAGAGCTGGAAGCACGCCGAACTCAGCGCCCTACTAAAGAAGCCATCAGCCGACCCCACCGACCTCAAGAAATACCGCCCCATCTCGCTGCTCCCGTTTTCTGCAAAAGTCATTGAGAAGACCGTCAACAAGCAGCTGGCCGCCTTCCTCGAGACGAACGGATCCCTCGACCTCTCGCAGTCTGGTTTCCGGGCCAACCACAGCACCGAGACCGCCCTGATCGTAGCCACCGATGACATCCGAGCCCTGCTCGACAACGGAGAAACAGCGGCCCTCATCCTCCTAGACCTCTCCGCGGCCTTCGACACTGTCTGCCACCGTACCCTAGTGCAGCGCCTCAGCAACGTCGGAATCCAGGAGAAGGCACTGGAATGGATCATCTCGTTCCTCGCTGGAAGGACACAGAGAGTCTGCCTCCCCCGTTCAGATCCGAGGCCACCGAAGTCATCTGCGGCGTTCCACAAGGATCTTCACTCAGCCCCACCCTCTTCAACGTGTACATGAGCCCCCTCGCAGCCATCACACGCCAACACAACCTCAACATCATCTCCTACGCCGACGACACCCAGCTAATCCTCTCCCTCACCAACGACACCGCCACCGCCAGAGCCAACCTACACGAAGGGATGACAGAAGTAGCCAAGTGGATGATGAACAGCCGCCTGAAACTGAACTCGGACAAGACAGAAGTCCTCATCCTGGGATCCTCACCCTCCGCCTGGGATGACTCCTGGTGGCCCCCCGCCCTGGGCAGCGCACCCAAACCAACAGACCACGCACGCAACGTGGGCTTCATCCTGGACTCCTCCCTCTCCATGACCAGACAAGTCAACGCCGTCTCCTCATCGTGCTTCAACATCCTGCGCATGCTACGTAAGATCTTCCGGTGGATCCCCACCGAGACCAGGAAGACGGTCACCCAGGCCCTCGTCACCAGCCGACTGGACTACGGCAGCTCCCTCTACGCCGGAACCACCACCAAAATCCAGAAGAGACTCCAGCAAATTCAGAACGCCTCAGCACGACTCATCCTGGACATCCCCCGTCACAGCCACATCTCCGGACACCTGACAGATCTGCACTGGCTCCCGGTCAACAAGAGAATCACCTTCTGTCTCCTCACTGACATCCAATTGGTGAACATGCGCCAATGAAGAATAAGCCGAGGTGACATTTCAATCACGCTGGCGTAATTTGCATAAATTGTGACATTTCTGAGTACCATTTTTTTTTGTTGAAAGCTTTCCCCGCATGATGTAATTGGGAGTCGCTCGGGTAAAAATCCTATCACAAGAGCACCAGAACCACCTGTACAGATAGAACACAAGAAGCTTTTGTTCACAATATTTGAGGTTAATGAGCACTTCTGCACTTTTATTTTTATTTAGCATAATCGAAATAAAGTATTATTGATCTTACGACCCTAAAAGTCTTTTTACTTTTCCTCCCATGTATTACAGGTTGCGGAGTGCTCTCTGTAAAATCTTTGATTATATTTATTGGATTGTTTGATGACCAAATAATGTGTTGGTACATGGTTTCAGCCCACTTTGCACCTTACATCCGATAAGAAAATTGAATTTAGATAATTACAAGAATGTTAACTATTTTGATAATTCGGTTCGAGTATTTTGATGATGTTGATCTTAAATACTCACTTAGGTAGAGTATTGTAGTATCTTGGATATATATATATATATATGCAGGAGCGATGTTTAGTACAATTGTGTTACTGTCTATATTGTCCTGTGAAAGTATTGGGTTCAATCCTGTAACCTGATATATGTGCAGTGCCCCCGAATGAAGAGCACTTTGCTTTATTTCATATTGTATATTTGTAGGTAACATACTTTAATCGCCCACGGTCCTAATTTCGTTCAACTCACTAGGATGTAGCATTGCATAGGAAGACAAATAACACGGAAATGAGGAGGAGAGATGTGTAGTACAATCATGTTACCCTCTGTATTATCATATGAAAGTGCCAGGTTCAATCCTGCAACATGATATACGTGAAAAGGCACCAAATGAAAAACACTTTGTTTGCTCTTGCATGCATTATTGACCTTTCTTTATTGCTATTATTACATTTTTAAGGAAGTTGTGTGAGTTACATGACACCTCCTGGCTTGAGAAATTGTAAGCCGAAACGTGTTGCAGAAACTCTGAATAAAGTATTTCAAGAATGATCCAGCAAGGAGTACTGCCAATTTGTTCTTTGGATTAGAACATATTTTAATTGACTTTTTGAATACGGCTCATTCAGTCATCGCCCACCAGATGTGTTCAGTGTCACTCACTTATCTATGAGTACCTGAGGTGCTAGATAGATAGATAGATAGATATTACACAGGGGCAATTACCACTTTGTAATTATAGTAGGACTGATTTTCCATGGGAAATTAATTTTGTTTTTTGCTAATAAATTTGGCATCGTTTGACAACTCTTCAAGAAACTTTCCAAAAAAAGATTCATCCTCCTCAACTCATTTCTAGAAAGTTATGGCTTATCTGTCAATCAGGGACAGAGAAAAGGGTTTTGATCTAATGCAGTGCAATTGTCAACAATAACCAGATTAAGTAGCGTGTGAAGCTCAAAAACCTTTATATGGTCATCACCTACATGTTGCATCATATCTAAGAAATAAATGGACTACATAAGTATGTTTGTGCATGAACCAAACTGTGCCAACCTAAACAAAAACACAGCTGAAGTAATCTTGATGAGAAAACAGTGGCAGGGAAGCCAGTACCAACTGGGCAGAGTAACATGGCCATACAATTAGAAATTCCCTTGAGACACAATTAAAGGCTGGTGTACTTAAGCACACCTACTACTATCACAAGTGCAATATCATACAACACTAAAATTGAAAAATTAAAAATTCATTTATTTTTGAATACACTTTAAAAACACATTAGTAGGGCTAAACACTCTAGATCCCTAAAAAATATAAAACACATAAAAATAAAACAGTACAATCAATTGTGACCTGCACGATTGCAGAAAAAGGACAGAACAACTACAACATAAAATTTGTTGAATACAATTTGTATATTCGGACTCCGTTTTTGTTACACCGATATTGTATTGCAAGAGAATCTACGCATCAACTATGGTGTTGGAGGCTTGAATTATACCAGAAGTGGCGTCGACGCGTTTCGGTGGGTTCCTATGATACTAACCACCTTTATCAAGACAACAATGCTCTGTCGCAATCGAGAGGTATACACTCATTAACCCCTAAGGTTCAAGATCATACACATCACAATAATCCGGGTCCATACATAATGGAGATGAGGGCTCAAGCAAGGGGCTCTTGAATATAGTGGCTCCCAAAATTTGTCCTGTTATGGTGCATTCAGAATCTGAATCAGATTGTTCTACTACTCATGGGTATCTAAAATCAATTTGGATATATCAAAGTTGATCTGTGTTTAAGTCAGGCCACAGTGAACTTCAGCGGTATCTATAATAACGAACTTCTTGCTGAAGTCAAGATTGGATGTTGGACGATACCTCACCGCTTCTTGGGCTTCTAGGGGTTGAGGAATCCCTGGCGTGTTTCCGGGGACGTCCGCTCTTGATGGAGTTTCGGATAGAATGCCTGGCTACATTACACGTAGCATAACACAGCAACCCACTCTGTCTATGCCTCTGCACAGTTCTCTTCAGGCTTGCCACAGGCTTGGCCCTTGAGAATGAAAGAGTCAGTATGTAAGTTAGTGGCACCACACCTGTCATCAGTGGAACAACATAATGTAATTTTGTATGAAGCGCTACCCCTGAGCATATGCACATTTTTTTGTACTTTCGACATAAGGCAATTTGTTGTGTGATGTTTTTAAGAACGATGTATTTGATAGGGATGTCTCAACCTTCTCAACCTTACTTAACCAGATTTTAGATCAGAGGTAATAATTTGGTGTATTTGTTAATAACCCCTAAAACTGTGTTGAGTTTGTTAAATACAAGGAGGCAGATTAAAAAAGGTAAGTTTACACGAGTAGATCTACTCACATGTAGAACTACACCAAAAACTCGATATAAATATACACTTTTTTGTTGTTCACCATTTTTTGAGTGGAGATTTACACCAAGGGATAGACTTAAGAGTCCCCAGCCTCACACAACCAATTTTACAACCTTAACGTTACCATTATTAGTAATTTTATGGCTGTCTGTAAAGATTACCACTGAGATTTCCATATAACAAGATATTCTTAAAGTTTATTTGTTAAAAAAAATATATATTTTGATGTACATTTTGAATGTAAATGAATTAAAAATAAGTAATATTAAAATAGCGCTCCGTCGTCTTTTATATAGTAGTAAGTAGTATGCACCAGAACCAGTGGTTGGCCATGTGTGTTGCTTGACTTACTTCAAGACTGGGAAAGAGCACCTTTAAGTCTGTTTTGACACTATTAGGGGTGTAATAAATTATATTTTGTGAATTGAAATGGTCGTACTCTTTTGTGGGTGTGTGGTTTGTGTTAGGTTGGGTGTCCCTAAAATCCTGCCACAATATCCCTTAGCCCCTTTTTCCTCTCAAACATTTACTACTAAAACACACACCTACATGTGTGGAGACCTCTGCATCTTGGGCACAAATCTCCTCTCAGAAAAGATGGGACAGGCAGAGGTGGAGAGGTCCACAAGTGGGTTGTAGGACTGCATTTTGTAACATGTGAACAAGTACTACTGGAGTACTACTTTAAATCAACTGAAATGCTTTTTGTGAATCAGGCCCAACATTTTTGACATCCTTAATAACCACCTAAGGATTTGTACACAACATGAAGACATCTTTCCTACAGTATGCTCTACATACACTTAGTAAGCCAGAGAGGTAAGGAGAGAGTCAGGAGCGGACTCCAAACTAGCAGTTGAATATCATATATGAGCCTAGTTTTGTAAGTTTTAAGGGGCATATTTACAAGCCCTTAGCGCTGCCGGAGCATCAGTTTTTTACGCTCCTGTGGCTCACAATTGTTCACCATATTTAGATTTTCACGTAAAGCCACTGTGCCTGGCTTTTCATGGCCTTGTAAATATGGCCCCTTTTTTACTTACTCATTACTATGAGTGAAAGGGGTGTTGCTGTTGGTGTTCCCATGCAAAACCTGGATTCTGATGCATTCCAAGACTTACAAGGTTTCGTAAACCTGGGAATGTGTCGGATTTCTACGACTACCGAGGGGGGGCATTAAAGTGGCGCAATGATGAGAAATACCTTTATTTCACCTAGGTTTCCCTCTTTCTAAGTGTGCTGCGAATACAGCACACATAGAAGGAGGAAAATGCCATCAATTATCTTTTTTATGCAGGAACGTGTCCCTTCCTACACAAAAACAATCTTTCCTGCAATGTAAGCACCCTTGCACCATGGTGCAAGGGAGATTGCAGTGGTGCTAGACAGCCAATTGTGCGCCAGTGCCGAGGAAAGCACAGGGATGCATTGTATTGGTGTAAATACGATGCATCCCTGCACTTTCCTGATGACGCAGCGTGGCACAGCAATATGTCTTGCAGAAGTGTGATGTGTAATTTTCTAGTAAACATGCCCCTACATGTCTCAGTAAGAAAAAATGATACCTCGCAGGACGAGAAGCCTTGGTTCCACTCTTGTCATATTTACTGACCCAAACATGGGGCCTCATTATAATGGCAGAAGGACCGCCACCGCCATATTCTTATGGCATTTGGACGTGTGGTGGTCCGAAACACCGACTACCACAGTTCCGAAAGCTGGACTTCATCTAACCGCCTGTCGGACCTCCCTGTATTACCTGACAGGTGGTGGTGCCTGTCAGGCACCGCCATAGGGATTACAATATCCCTTTTTTGCCGGTCGTTATGCAGTGGTCAAACCGCATCAAACGGCAGGCGGAAACGATTTGGGGGCCAGTAGCGGGCCCCGCTATCCCACTGGGCCAGGGAAATAGGTCCTGGGGGAACCTATGGTGCCCCCCTGCATATCCCTACACCATATGGTAGGCAATGCATGGTGCCTGCCACGTAGTGCAGGGATATGTGTGGGGTGTTTGTTTTGTCTTGTGGCGGGTGCTGCAGAGTGCAGCACCCACCGCAATACAAAACATGGGCAATGCAACCGCCACAGTGGCGGTCACATCCTAATTTGCCCTGTGGGACCACTGCCTTGTAGGCAGGCAGTCCCAAATACGATACGATGGCGGAAGGACTGAAGTCCATCCATCATCGCAATGACCCCCCTAATTACTAAAACTCTACAAGTAGAATTTTCTACACTGGAAAAATGCAATTGAAGAGATTGTGTTTTTGTGCATTGCACAAATCCTTTTTCTTTTCTTCTTTTTAATTTTTCCTTTTGAACCATCCTATTTTCCTGCATCACCATGAAATAGGAGTGTGTGGTGTACACTTCAACGTACTTACATTGACTTTGTAACCTGTCTGAATGATTCAGGCATTACTAATGGAATAAGTGATGGAAAATACAGTAAAAGCCCTGGATTTTAAAGGGACGTTTGGGAAGGAAAAACATTTAACTGAAAACCATTTTCTGTCAGAAGAAATATTTTTAAGTGAACAATTTTGTAACCCTAAATTATAAAGTGAAACTTGTAGAAAAACATACAAAATATATTTTTGATCCCTTCTTCTTTTCATAGAACATTATTTCTCTTCAAAAGTCTTTCCTCCCCCTAATTCCCATAGGCAATGGGTGGAATTTTGGCACACTCCCATCACACATCATTTACTCCTGATTCATTAAGTTGCAATTTTAGAAGTGCAAATAAGCGCCAGGAAGACTCTGACTATGTTTATTCACGGAGTTGTTATTTTGTGCATGTTCACCTGAACTCTCCTGGGAGCACCCTCTGTGGAATTTCAGAACACTTTGTGAACATTTCATTGTCACAACTTTAAACCTAGCATAATTTAGCAACAAACCTCCCTCTGTGACACAATACACTGATGTGTGGGTCGGATCACTGACATAATATCCATACACACAATATCGAAACACGGAAATATAAGCAAATAAATATCTTTAACCAAAATGTTGCCTTCCTATACTTAATTAATGAAACCACAAATATCGAGAACAAAAATATTGTTGGTAAAAATATAGATTTTTACTTATATCGAAACACAAATATCAGAAACAAAAATATTGCTACCTTCAAATAAACATATGACCTGTCACAAATATTGCCTCACACAATATTGACTACATTAATATCGCCAAAATACTACATTATCATTAGTAAACATACATTTTTATGTTAAAAATTATTTATAAGAAATAAGATATACACGTTTGAATAAGAATATTATATTATATGGGCAGAATAATTTAAGTTTACCCCAATAAAATATATAACTAAGTACATAACAATATAAGCAAAAAATTGCATACAAAAACTTCAAACATTTATACAACAATCTAAATATTAATACATTATTAAATGTACAAATATATACATATGTATATATATATATACATATATATATATATATATATATACATACATATATATATATATATATATATACATACATATATATATATATATATATATATATATATATATATATATATATATATATATATTTCAAAACTATTGAGCTACATATTCAGCATTACAAATAAAACCTAAATTGGCGTTCACCATAAATGGACACAACTGAAAAAAAAATTCAAGCTAACAATGAAATAACCAAGTAAATTAAACTCCAACCAAACTTGAGCAATAGAATCACACAAACAGTCAACAATATAAAAGGCACACGAGTTATATCAACTTAATACTTCAAAACAACAAAAGCTGCAAGACAGGGAAACTCTACTGGATTCTCTGACTAGACCATGAAAAAAAACTAATATATACAACTTGACAACTACCTTGCAAAGTAAGTAAAACTTATATTTAAACTAAAACGTACTTGTAATTAAAATAAAACTTTCATAATAGCAAATAATTAACAAAACACTCTCCAACTTCTATCTCTTTACATGTACTTACTAAAAGAAGACATTCCAAATAAAAAAACTGCTAACCTGCTGAAAAACAACACCAATCACAAACTAGAAAAAAACATTAAAAGAAATATATTAAAATAAAAAAAACGACCTCAACTTCTACAAACTGCGAAGAATGAACATTTGAAATAAAATTGATGCTTATTTTTTTATTCCAACAAAAAAGAATGCACCTGCTCCATATTACAACACCCCCAACTAAAAATCTGCTAAAATATCTAAGAAGAATATACATTTAAGCATAAATAATGAAAGTAGTTGCACAATTTTAAATGTAAATAAAAAATATATACTCATTTTAAAATTATCATTATGTATACTAGTAAAATGCTTTCGGACAGAATGACAGAAAGAGCAAGATACATAACATCCCAGAAAGTAAAGCAATTATTAAGTTCAATAGGTTACACCTACAAGCAAGAAAGTATATTGATTGAAAGCGTGAATTGGAAATGTACCAAATATTATTCTAAAACATGTTATGGGAGGGCTACTCCAAAAGATGACATATACATTACACTTACTCATCATAAAACAAGTAACATAACACAATATAACCTACAATATCGATACATTACCAAAACAGTGTACGAAAACCCAGACCTACCCACTAGTACAAAACACTACAATTAATACAACTATGGTCCTCATTATGAGATAAGCCGAAAAGGCTCCAAGTCTGAACCCATTTGTCTGACCACCTCAGAAACATTTACGACCAACCGATTACGATAGAAGGTAACTGTTCTGTCTTTCTAACTCAGTTCCGACTGGCATTTGTAGAAACTGGGTTGGTCGGAGCCGAATCACACAGGTCTATGGACCACGTTTCCGACCGACCTATTACAAAGTTGGATTCGGACAGCCTTTCCGACTGGGTCTGTACGACACAGAGCGACTGTCGGACACTGACTTTGGGAGCACGTAGAGGCCCCCCTTCACCCAGAGGCTCCGGTAGGGGCCCGTGGAAATACCCATGGGACCCGTCTTTACAACCATGCCCAGTGTGGCAGGCACCGTGGGGTGCTTGTAACAGGGTGCAATGTTTTCCATAACCAGCCCTTTCTTCAATGGTAGCCTGTGTTGACGGTCGGAACACAGGCTTCCATTGAAGTGAATCGGAGTCTGACCGAACGGTTCTGAAACCATCGCAATCGGTTGGTTGGACTCCCCGAACCAGAGTTGGTCGGAAACGATTGCGTAATGAGTCCCTAAATGTACAAAACAATACAAAAAGCACTAAAGCTAAACTCTAGACATCCCCCTTACATACTCCTATCCATAAAACATAAAATAAACCTTAAAAAAAGGACCTACCTGTTCGGCACCTTACCATGACCTGGATCCTGGAAAGTAGGCTAAAAAGACAGAAATAGACTAAACAGTAGAAGGTAGCGGTAAAAACTAAATGGCCAGTAAATAAACAAAACAAAAAAGTTATCTCCCCATAGAAATTAATGTGAAAACAAGTAAAACATGTTGAATACATGTATTAAAATTTTTAAAGAGAATGTTAAACATGTAAAATGTCATAATATATATATATATATACACACACATATATATATATATATATATATATATATATATATATATATATATATATATATATATATATATATATATATGAAACAAATAAAAAAAGAAAAACCTGGAAAATGTACAACATACAATACTATTTAAATATGATTTACATTGTCTATTTAATAATAAAAATAAACTAAAATTGTTTTTTATTGATCAATGTACAAATGTTTTTAATTATAACTATATATGTTTAAAAATGTGAAAATATACATTAGATAAACCTTTTTAAAAAATTGAAAACATTGTTACATGTCTTTAGTCTATGAAAATATGTAAATAATAATGTTGTTTATTACAAATATACAGCAAACTACTTTTTGAATTATCTTTCTAAACACCAACAATACGAATTAAATGACATAAACTACTACTACTATATAGAAATACAACTATTAAAAGATATTTCACACTAAAATGGTTCAATTAAATAATCACACTCCAACTAAACCATTTGAAGAAAGTGTTGGATATTAAAGGGTGACATTTACTGTTCCCACTTAAATGTTTACCAATTTAAGGAAGGTACTGGACACTAAAAGGCTAACATTTACTATTCCCACTCCACTCTAAACCAATTTGGGGGAAGGTGTTGGACACTAAAGGGGTGGCATTTACATTTCCTACTCCAATCTAAACCAATTTAGGGAAAGTGCTGGACACTAAAAGGGTGGTGTTTACTAGTTCCACTACAATCTAAAACATTTTATGTGGGGGGCATTTTTGGCTGCTTGCAATGGTGGTTGCAACTTAACCGCTGGGCGAGAGCTGATCTGCATCTTGTCAGATGACCCGGCTGAAGTTGGCTTACCTCAGGGGCCACCCAGTCGTGCAGTACCCCCGAGACCCACCGGGAGCTGTTTGGGGAGCACTGCATCCAGCAAAAGGCAAGCAAACACACCTTGAACACGAGGCAGGGAGAGGCCTACACACGCTGTGGAACGGAGCCGGGTCAAGCGGCATGGATGCCCGAAGCCACGACACTGGCTAGAGGGCCTTCCCCATTGCCAAGTGGAATATGGGCAGCAGGCACGCCCAGCATCCAGTCCTAACCAGGGCCAAAGAGTGGGGGCAGAAGCCCGAAGAGGTCTCCCGCAACACCAGGCCTACCAGCATCCTGCAGCCTAAAGGTGACTTGTAGGCCTGTGAAGGAAGAGAGTACCAGCACCAGAGCAACTGTGCTATCCTATGAGCCCAGCACCCCACCCACAGTAATGGCCGCATTGGGCAGAGGGTCTGCCCAGAATTCAGGAACCCCTCCAGCAGTATCCCACGAAACAAGTGTGTGGAGAAGGTAGTGGTGTTCCCCCCAACCATCTCTCCCACTGTCACTCACGACATCCACTGGGGGCCCAAAGAACACCAGACGGGCAACCGAGGGGCATCAAGAACCAAGAACCACGTTAAGGGAAGGACAAAGTTGGGCACTGCAGCATAGCATAGCCCTATTGGCCACAACTGCCCCTCAAGGGCTGCAACATGCCACCCCAGCGGTACACAGGCAACTGCTCCCTCAGCACAACACATGGGGCCGGAGACAACCCCACTAAACAAAGGTGAGCTGCGGGAGTGAAGGAGCCGAAAGCTACAATATGACACGCTGAACAACAGGCCCCACTGCACCCCTTCCATCCACTAGGGGGTGATATGTACCACTATACAAACCGAGGAATTCAAACGCCTCATCTTCCCTGGGGTAACTGACTGGGCAGCAGGGGCAGAGTGACTTCTCCATCCCACAAACATAACATAACACAATTGTAAGCAGAGACCACAATGGGGACACAATCTCCAGGAGTAGAGGGGTAGCTGTTGATGCACACATGTCAACCCAGAACTTAGCAAGATCCCCCTCGCCAGCCACAATGCTAGAGAAACTGCAGATGTCCACCACCACCCAACAAAGCAAGATAGATAAATACACCACCTAAACTTTGAAAGCACCCAGGACGATGGGCCCGCCAACGGATGTTGCCCCATCGCAGGACACTCTCGAGCAAATTCTACAAGCTATCTGTGAGATGCGTACAACCATGGAAGCACAAATTGGGGATGTCGAACTAGAATTTGGACTGTTTCACCAGGACTTGTGCAAAGTTGTGGGCAGGGTCACAGATGTGGAACAGCGAATGTCCACAGCAGAGGACACAGTCCACAGATGTCTCCCACCAGAAAGAAAAAGTGAGCTATCTTGAACACAGAATGGAAGATGTGGAGGGGTCCTCAAGAAAGAACAGCATGCTCATAGTAGGCATACCAGAAGGTGCGGAAGGCACACACCTAGAAGTATTCCTTGCCATATGGCTCAAGACATGGGTACCCACTGATGCACTCCCAGAATGTTTTGTCATTAAGATGGCACATAGATCACTAGCAGCATGGCCACCTCCGGGTGCCCCCCCCCATTTTTGATGATCACCAGATTTCTGAACTATGCAAACCGGGACTCTTTCCCAATGACAAGCCAGACTCCAGACCCTTCTAATACTCGAGTTAGCAACAGTTTGCATGTACTCAGACTATACCCTGCAGATCCTAAACCAACGCAAATCCTTCTCTAAAGTCAAACAACTGAGAGACTTGCAGCTGACATACATGCTACTGCTTCCTGCCAAACTGAAAATCATACACAGCGGAAAGACTCACTTCTTTGATTCAGCACAAGTGGTATAGAACTGGTTCGAGAACTGGACACCAAGATATAGAACTTGCAAGTGGGGACTCGACACTGCAGACCATCAAGTGAAATAGTTACCTCCCCGTGGTTAATGCCGAAGCACACTGGGAGACATGCATAGTCGGCGTCACCGCTCTACAAGAAGTGAAGAAGCTGCCAATTGTCCCGACCCCTTGAAACGGATAAAGGTGACAGCGACATGAGAGACTGCTCGCTGCCTTTTAAGGACCCTAAAGGGCCCCAGGCCGAGATCCCTGAACTGACGGCAATTGCTATAACTCTCTATATCCTTTTTTGTCTCAAATGGTTCTTCTGCATATAAGGTTTGAGGTTGTTTGGGCGAGGGCACAGATTGGTCCTATGGGACCACCATGAGACAAAGCGACATATGGCTGGGTGGGCCACACAATCACTTATCATAATCCACATGATGGACCAGCTGATGTGTGAATCAAGCCACATACCTTGAGGTACATGTTTCTAAAGTTGAGAAGGGGTGACAAATACTTCATGTTCAGAAGTGTAGGGTGGGGGCTTTTGGGATGTTTAGCAGTTCTCTTAGTTCAGCTTGGTTCTGTTTGAATTCACAACAAGTACATTGCGAAGTGAACAGTCTCTCATTGACGACACACGCTGCAAACCCAATATGGCCACAACGCTCGATACTTATCAAGTTCTTTCACGGAATGTAAACAGGCTAAATAATAAGGTCAAACGAAGCATGGTATTTCAAAACCTCAAACTGTATTGCACACAAATGGTACTATTTCTGAAAACCCAATTGCTAGGCAATAACTGCCCTTCCTGTCCCAAGGTGGTTATAATAGAATATACCTCACTGGCTACACCAGAACCTCTAGAAGGACTGCCATACTACAGTATAAGCACTTCCTTGTGCAAGTCACAAATACAATATACAAAACCCTAGGCAGATTTACCATAATAGACGTCCACATAGGAGACACATGCTGAACTATCACCTTCATTTATGCCCCTTTGGCGCTAGTAGACAATACTCTATGTGCACTTGCAAATATCCTGTTAAAATCCAGTTCTGGCCTCACAATTATAAGGGGCGACTTTAATGCAGTGATGACCCCAGAGATCGACACTAACTCTGCACACACTGGTAGATATTATGGGTCCGATTACGATGTTGGGGGGAAAATCTCCTCCCGACAGGAGGAATTTCCTCGACTGTGTCAGAGCCTTTCCAACGGACTCAACCGGTTTACATTCCTTCCACCTGGTTACGATGTTTGTGGTGGGAATGTAAACCGTATGATCATGCCGAATAGGTTCAAAGACTCGCGGAGTATTCGTGTCGGTCTGAACTGCATGATACACCCCTATGGACAGCTGCCTTCCTCAGGATTCCACTGTCAATTTCCAACGGCCTTTCCGCTTCGGCCTGTCTGACACAGAAAGGCTATCAGAAAGTGACTTTGGAGGACCATGGCAGGGACCTCTTGCCCCGCAGCCTATGGTTGATGGCGAAGGGGTACCTAAGGGACCCCTCTAAAATACCCTGCACTGTGTGGCAGGCCACATGGGGTGCCTGCGACAGGGTGCAGGAACCTCTGCAAACACCCTATTTCCCAAAAGGAGCCTGCGTTACGGGCGGTTGTCGGATGGAATGTGAGCTCCCATAGGGAACAAAGGGACTCTAAACAAACAATGTAACATTGTAACTCGGCGGTTGGAACCGCCGACTGAAAGCCGGTCGGTCCCCATTCCGAGTCGATGTCGGGCAGAGGCTTTCCGCTCGACATCCTAATGAGCCCCTAAATGCATAGGCAAAATCACTGGGACTTGCTGACACCTGGCGCTTGCTACATCCCCAAACAGCTGAATACACATTCTACTCTCATTCCCACAGATTCTACTCATGGAGATTACCTCTTCATGCTTTCGGCAGACACATTTATGCTACCCTACGCAAACATACTACCACAAGCTTTAACTGACCTTCCACCAACAAAAATTTTTATGCAAGTTGCTGGACACTAAAATGTTTATATACACAATCAATACTACATCTCCAGACATATTTTTCGATCTAGAAAATAAAATAAAATGTTAGCAATAATCCAAACTAAAAACCTCTATATTATAGTTAAACAATAAGATATAGAATAATATATTTATCCCTATTAATATTTAGTAATATTCCTAAAATTTGAAGAATTACATTAACAAAATCATACTCCAAAAATAAGTTAAAAAAGCACATAAAACGAATTTTCTATTTAAATATGAAAAATTAATACATTTAATAAAATATATTACTAACCAAACCTATTCCAATAATAAACATATTAAAAATGTCAATATTAAAATATTGTTTAATAGGTCTTTCATATATAAACCTATAACCTATAAATATATACGAAATATAAATGTATACATCATAAATAATGCTTATATTATTTGTTCTCATAATTTAATTTGACATTTCAAAAATGTTTAAAATAAATGTAAATTTAAAAACTACAAATTGTTCCAACAATTTTTTTACATGCAATTATAATTTTTAACATTAAAAAAAGGTAATTTATTTATTTATTTATAAAAATGAATTTAAAAATATTAAATATAATTTAAAAACATTATGAATATTTTACAATAATAAATGTATTTCTTATATATTTTACCGACTTTGATTTCATTTACATATTTATTTTAGTATTTACAACAACATATTTATTTATTTAATATAATTTATAAATTCACATTCAAAATAATTATAAACTATTATTTAGAAAAATTATTAATGTAACAAAAACATATTCCACATTTTACAATATTATTTTGCATACCACTAAAATTAATTAACATTACATTTAGATTAAAATATATTCACTTTTTAAAAATCTCTTTCCCATTATCACTTGAAACTCAACATCTTGGTACTAAAAGAAATGATATACACATTATTTCTACACATGAATACAAGTAAAAATAAAAGTTCCAAAAATGTTATTATTAATAAATTATCTTACTAAACACACAAAAAAACTCTTACAAATAATATTATGTTCAACAATATTTTCTACATCGATATTTTTTACAATGGTATTAGAAACGCTTATAAGGATATTCTTACCTTCAATATTACTGTCAACTGTATGTTTAACATCCCTATATTCTTGGCACAGTATTTTTTCCTCACAATATTTTTAATTCGATATTTTGTCCAAACACGCTGTGTGGGTATGCAACTGTGGCAATTTCTGCTAGAATAGTAGATATTAAAAAATAGAGCAATGATACTTTAGAGAGGTACTAGTCTTCTGTACATCACAAAAAGTTAATGTGTCTTGTTTGGTTTTTAACTTTACTCAAAATGTGTTCCAACCACACACAACATTAAAGGGCAATGTACCTTATCTGAACCGTCAATGTTAGTGATATATTTTGAAATATTTGAAACCTTTTAAAATGGAACCATCGAATGGATACTGCAACTCGGAATTTTAAACAAGCGCACGCATTAGTTTATAAAAGGCAGTATGTCCCTAACTTAACCTCTGACTCTTTGAACACACACAAAAAGCTGCAAGGATAGCATTTTAAAGGGTACCCAGAGCTGAAATGTCACCAGGTCATCTGAGGGTGCTGCAGCACTTGCGCAAAGATACTTCCAGAGTACTTGCTGCTGATATACAACAGAACCAGACAGCATGGGTCACAACCGTCCAGTCTGTGGAAGAAAGCACTGATTTCTTTGAAGGGTGCGCATGGAACCAAGAACCCCCAAACACACACCTTCACTTCCTCTACTCATGGTCACATCTGTCTAACCCACCCGGTGCTAGTCACATTTAAAGTAAAGCTCATGAAACATTACCTCCTCGTCCATCTTCCTCATCCCAGTCCTGACACATGAGGTTAGCCCTCTCAAGACAGTTTACCCCCCATAAGCTCTTTCAAAGAAAGACTGTTTGAAAGCATGTCTTCCCTTTCCCAGCCATAGAATGCTACACCCCTGCCCATACTACAGTTTCACCTCTACTTGTTGGAAAGACACATTTGGATGTTTGCTAGGAGACATTTACCTTTGAAAGGTAAGGACTTTTTTCATTAAATCTTTCTGTTTTTAATTGCTTAATTTAGTCTTTAATTTATCAAATGTTTAGATTTCCATATCCGTACCAGTGCACACTCTTGCTTTAGTGGAACTTTGATAATAAAGAAACTTTTATTTCTGCTAAAGCAGGGCGGTGTCTAAATTTGTTATTTTTTCTTGCTTGAGCTGGCTAAGCATTTGTCTCCCTTTCATAGAGGGACGCTGTTTACATACCATGCTCTCTGTGGCACACATTCTACTTTCCTCAAATCGCAGTGGTACAGAGCAATGGGCTGGTCTGTAATCAGTACTCTTCTATATCAATGCCTATTTCTGTATAGTAGTAGAAAAGAAAGGTTAAGGACCTTGGGCCAGATGTACGACCATTGGAAATTGCGAGTCGCAAATTGCGCCAAATTGCGAGTCGCAATTTGCCAGTCGCAATTTTCAATGTACAATAGTGTCTGAGACACTGTTTGCGATTCTCAATGGGGTCGCAAATTGAATTCCTTATGAATAATAATGAGGCACTCGCAATTTGCAACCCCTTTGCAAATGGGGGCACTCCCAGGAATAGTGGCCTGCTGGGGTCAGCAGACCTCCATGTCTGGGACTGCTTTTAAATAAAGCAGTTTTTAAAAAATTAAATGCAGCCCGTTTTCCTTAAAGGAAAACAGGATGCATTTAAAAAGAAAAATGTAACTTTTCATTTTAATTTTTTTAAGGGCAGGCAGTGGTCCCTGGGACCACCCCCTGCCCTTAAAAATGTTTTGCCGTTTGCGAGTGCCTTACCACCCTTCTGAGAATGGTGGTCAGCTGCAAGTGTAATGCGACTGCAATTGCAGTCGCAAAACATTCTTACATGGCTTTTGAACACGCTATTATGGAAGGGAACGCCCCTTTCTAATAGTGAGTCGCTAAACCCTATTTTGCGAGTCGCAAATTTTTTGCGACTCGCAAAAAAGGGTTATGGTTTTTTGCATGTGCAAACGAGTCTGAAACCCATTTGTGCATGCAAAAATCCGTTGTACATCTGGCCCCTTATGCTAGCTTTTTGATCATTACCGATTTGTTTGCCCATGGCTTGGATGCTTAGCAACACAGGGCAGATTTACAATAAACTAACGCATGCAGCAGCTCATTTCGCAGCGTTAGTTTGGAAGCACATGGATGCGACATAGTTACAACAATATGTCGCATCTCTGTGCTTCCCCCTGCACTGGCGTACAAACTGCTGCCATGCGCCGGAGTAGGCATCATTGCACGATGGTGTAATGATGCCTTCATCACGAGGATGATTGTTTATGTGCAGAAAGGATTCACTTCCTGCACATAAACAATCAGAAATGGTGTTTTCCAAATTCTATGTGTGCTGCATTAGCACACATAGAACTTGTAAAATGTAATTTATTTAAAGGATTGTTTATGTGCAGGAAGGGACACCTTCCTATCTATAAACAATCATTAGAGGTTATTTCCTCTTTCTATGTGTGCTGCAGAATGCAGCACGACTAGAAAGAGGAAAACAACCAGGAGAAATGAATACATTTCTCCTCGTTGCATCTCCCTACGCCTTCCCTGGGGAGACGTAGCATTCAGATGAATTTCCAGATTCACTGTTTCTTGTAAATCTGGAAATGTGTCTGGTTCCATGGGTGTTGCATGGGAACATCCACAGCAACAGCCATGGAACACCCCTTTCACGCAAAGTGCTGCATGGAAAGGGGCAGTATTTACAAGGACAGGAAAAGCAACGCAGGGTGGCTTTTCCTGTCTTTGTAAACATGGTACACACAAATGCGCTGCCAGTGCGTCACAAAAAGTGATGCACTGGCAGGCCAAGAGGCTTGTAATGTTGCCTCAGTGTATTTAAGGAAGTTCTGCTTTCCCTTTCCTATCAGTCTGTTTCAGACATGTAGGAGGGAAGAAAGTGCTTGGAGAAAATCCATAATATTGAGCCACAGTCTTTAGAAGGAGGGAAACTCGTTGATTTGCTAAAGAAAAGTTTGTTAAAGGGCTTGGGAGTTGCTTGTCTTGCTTCTCAGTGGGCAGCACTTAGAGAGTTAAGAGAATTTGAATATCTCTCGCTGATGTAGCCCTACTTGCAAGCCACCTTCTTAAAATGTTTGAGTTCTAAAATACACTTTCCTATCCTATCTTAGGATATGCCCACAGTGTTGAAGGGATTATAAGGGTATGGTCTTGATCCTCTTTGATCTGTTCAGGTTTTTTAATAGCTTTGATTAAGGCCATAGGTTGGGAGAATAGTTTTCCCTGTAATCTCTCATACTTAAAAAATGTGCTGGGCATAGTTGTTTTACAATCTGGTCGGGCTTCATTCCCAAGGTCCCTTCTCAATTCCATTGTTCGATGGAAACTTGTATTTCCTAGTTTCAATCCAGATGGTTGGAGTAAAGCTCTCCAACCTCTTGATGACGGTAGGGTTTTATCCATTTATTTAGAAAGAACAAAAGATTTTTGTTCTGGTGATGCTTTATTTGTTTCTTTTAAAGGTCCTTCTGAAATAAATATTTTTTCTACCTCTATAAGCTGATGAATACGACCAGACCCATGTTTCCTTGGGGCTTAAAATACTTAAGAGGATTCAGTGACATTGAGCTAGAGACATTGCAACATCAAACCCAATCTGTGCTCTTTTTTCTCCATGACATATTTTGAACACTAGTGAAACTAGCTAAATTCGGTTTGGCAACATCAGACAGATGACGAAATTCTAAGGAAAAAAGCAGGTACCCTCAAAGTCTGCTTTTAAGTTCATATGTCCATTCTGGGAAAATATCTTTTGGTACCTCGATGACATATTTAATGGACATATTATCCTTGACCTTCGCATACATGCAGCTCCCTGAAACCCAGATGTAAAATCTATGCAGCCGACACTTACAGATCTCATGATAACTATTGTGAATAAATTCATTCTCTCAAAGGGAAAATCCCCGGAATGCTTATCCATCCACACCTGGTGGCCATGGCTTACCTATCTATGAGACGCTCATCAACCAGTACACTGACCACCAGAGAAATCGAGTTGTGTGGCACACATCTGGGATACATTAGATGCCTGTCTTCAGAAGAAAAATCCTCTTTCGGTTCTGAGCTCGATTGTTGAGCTCCAACACTCTCAACACTACCAACTATGTAGCCCCAGTGTGTTGACTGTCCTGACCAGCTCATGCATCCAACGTCAGTCTCCTCCTTATAAGGGTACTACTCTGGTCTGCTCTTTCACCACTCCCATCTACCTCTATGCCCTGAATATTCCTAATCTTAGCAATATTTATGTTTACATTGCTTCTTCCATTATCGACCTCAATTCTTAAACTACATCAATAAAATGCAGCATTATCCACAATAATTGTAACTGTTGGAGCATGTGACTATACCACGCCAGAATGAAAATGTTTAAAGGGTACCCAAAGTGGATCAATAAGGTCGCCCCCTTGACAAATGAGCACAAATGGTCCTTTTTGAATTTAGAATTGTTTGCTTTGCAATTTTACTATGCCTAAATAAATAAAAATATAATTTGTCAAATTGAGGTGGCCAATAGCCTTATATATATTCTTTTTCATGAGTGCCTAATATTGCACATTGTTTATAAGCATTTATCTATACAAAGTGATACACTACTCTAATAGGGTCGGGAATTTCGATGTCCTGTACCGTGGGGGTTATAGCTGACAAATATTGAATGACACATTTATCCAACAGACCTCCATTCCCAAACTGGTGTAGGGTATCTATTTGGTCCTGAAGAAATGCCTAAGATCCAGTTGGACCATAAGGCATGAAACATGTTGACCCTGCTTCACATATTTTAAGCTGTCAAGGTTCATTGGTTCCTGTGGCAGTCCTCATTTGTTTTTACTCTCGTCAAGGGGACCATCTTATTAAACCGCTTTGGCTACCCCTTAGACATCTTTAAATCACTTACCACACCACCCTACACTCACTATATCCTCACTTGCACTCATCAGTGTGGGTACCAAATCAGAAGATCGCCAATAAAGAGCCCTCTCAAAGACTTAGCTTTGAACCCTATATTGTTAATGTATACATGGCTGCTTCAGCTGAGCTTACTTAGCCATTTGGTCTAAAGTGGTTCATACACTGATGACACTGAGCTTCTGTTCTCTTTCTTGGAAGTAAACGGTGAACTTCAGAACTCGTGTCAATCTTGGCCAATAAAAGTAGCAGAGTGGATGAAAAGCAGTTGCCAAAATTGAATTCGGTTAAGACAGATGTACTGCTCTTCAGCTGCTCTGCCTCAATTTGGTCTAGTTTATCCAGAAAAGCAGTGGTTCCTGTGGCATATTATTTATCTTACTACTAGATAAATATAACAAGCTTAATAGCAATTCTATCATTGGGGGCCGGGCGGCAAAAAGAGAGAGACACAACTGTACCAGTTTAAAACATTTTGTTGTATTTCAAATGCAAACAATTAATACTGTAATTTTTCTGCGACATACATATATTATACAAAGTGCAAAGTGTCCCATGTGATGTTTGTGAGTGAAACAAACAAAAAAAACGTATATACTTAAAGTGAACTGTACAAGTTTCAGCTGTGACTATTTACAAAGAAAGGAAACTTTACTTAAAGCAATTTTTTCAACCAATTGTTGGGCAGCGGCTATACAATCACAGGCGCTGTATTAGTCTAATTCGTTTCCTAGTGCGTCAACGGCGTTTCGACCCTTAGGACGAGGGTCTCGTCAGGACTGGACAGTGAGGGACGTCTTGCAGTAGGGTGTATTCCAATTTATAGCCCATGAGTGAGGAAGTAAAATAAATTTACTTACAGTGAACCCAGCCGGGCACACTGCGTATAACAGCTGGTAGCGCGTCCTTTTTGGATTGTGGCAGTCAGTGCCGGCTTTGCGCAGAATAGTCAGGGATTACCTGTGCGCTTTCGCGGTATAGCTCAATCGCTATCTCCGTTCGTTCGTTCGATGCAGTGTTATGCTCAATTTGGTCTAGTGCATAGTGGCCCTCGGAATTCGATCCACCTACAATTCCTGTGGAGGAGGTCTGGAATCTGAGGGTCAAATTTGATATGAAGATGTCCTTTTCTCCACAAGTGAAAGCAGTTACAGGTGTCTGTTTTGCCCTTCTAAAAGTAAAAAAAAAAATGTTAAGCTAGTTCCGGACTCCACGAGGAAAACTATGGGGTTAATTCTATTATTACCTCACATCTTGATTATGCCAACATCCTTTATCTGGGTCTCCCAGAATAACTTCTGAGTCGGTTACAGCTGGCACAAAATACTATGACTAGGCTCTTGGTAGGAATTCTCAGACAATGAGACAGTTACATTGATTTCCAGTAAGATTAAGGGGCAGATTTATGTTAACTGACGCATCCCCAGGGATGCGCCAGTTAATGTGCGCCACAGTGCGCCACAGCTACGCCACCCTTGGTGCACCGCATTTACAATGCAGCGCACCATGGTGCAAAAACGGCACAGATGCGTGACGCATCTGTGCCGGAAATGTGGAGCAAGGCTCGGGGGTGCCCCATCTTCACAATGCTGCGTCAAGACCTCCGCCTGCTTCAAGCAGGCGCAGGGTTTTGACGCAGCATTGGCCAGAAAGTGACTGAGTGAAATCTCATGGATTTCACTCAGCCACTTTCAGGAGGCGTTCCTGCGCAGGAACGCCCCCCCTGCGCAGGAACGCCCCCCCTGCGCAGGAACGCCTCCTTATGGCGCAGGGCTTTACAACGTGACGCATCTCCTAGATGCGTCACGTTGTAAATAGGGCGCATTGTTTGCACCACCGTTGCGTCAAATAAAGTGACGCAATTGCGGCGCAAAGAGGCGCAAGGGCATCATAAATCTGCCCCTAAGTATTTATTTTAAATGTCTTCTCATCACTTTCCGAGCAATCCATATCAGCAATCCTCCTCATTATCTGAGAGACAGAATCCAAGTGTACCATCCCACCAGATCTCTCCGATCTGCAAACAAGTTTCTACTGACAACCCCGAGAATTCTTTGGGCTCATTTAGGTGGCCAATCCTTTTCCTTTTTAGCCCCTCCTTCTCTGGAATACCTTGCCATTATAAATTTGTGAGTCTGCGAATTAATTAATCTTTAAGAAACAACTGAAAACCTGGCTGTTTCAGTCAGTTTAGTCAGCCCTGGTTATGAATCTTTCTTCATCTCTGGTAGCGCTGGGACATCTGTGCATTTTATCAATATTTCATTTGTTCATCATTCCACAAGATGACAGGGACTCTTTAAGTGAGGCATGGTGTTTTGCCTTTCCCTGACAAGCCTTATGATGACAGTGAAGTGAAGACATTTCACACCTCTATTTATTTGAAAGTTTTATATAGCGCTAGCTAGAACCGAAGGTATCTCTCTGTGTGCCTCTGTTGTGGATGCTCCAGCCTGGAGACAACCGTGCTGTGAGCAGTATTTCTCTACACAAAGGCTGTGCCAGAAAAGGAGCCTGGAGAGGACCCTTGAAAGGAAACCCACTCCAACCCGGTTCTAAAACTGAAGACAGTGAACACACATCTCCTTTCTGCTATTAATGTATTAAAGGAGGGCACCACTATCCCACTTGTTGTTCCACTTCTGTTTTGCCTATGACCAGGGAAGGTACTCTGCAGAGTACTAAGAGCATTGCAGTACAACCAGAGCTGGGGGTCTGCTTGACAGGTAGTTTTTCTGGAAGTGGGGTGTATCACCTCAGTGCCTAATTTGTGAATAAAATAAGTTCCAGGACTCTCATCAAGAGGCCACTGCACCTTGCGCCACACATTGCCCCTGCTATTCTGCCAATGATAGTAACAACACAACTGCTAAGCATCACACTTCTACAAGTGTGACAACTCGGACTATTTCTAGCCTTCAAAGCTATAAGAATGTTTAGGCAGCAGGTAATAGTCATTTTAAATGTTTATTGAAGTAATAATTAACTGTTGCTGTGATGATCTCTAAATTAGCCAGAGAGCGCCACCTTGTGGCAAACTGTCACAAGTGCCAGTGTTGACAATTAAGTGACGGTGCCAAGCACCGGAGACCACCAGCTCAAATTAAGTACTGCAATACCTGATTATAACCTTGCTGAATCACCTAGAAGTCACTCTGCAAGCCAAAAGAGGGAAGGAGCCTGCCAACCTTGCAGGAGGAATGACTGATGTGGAACAGCGAGATGAAACATGACTCCTGATTTGATGGAGATTTCAGAATAGGAGGAGTGCAGGAAGAAAGTTGTGTACCTATGTGTTAGAATGGTACAGTCTTTACAACAGTGGTTCCTGGTGGGAATCATGATGACTAGACCTGAAAATCCTGAAGCCCTGACGGGGCTATGAGAAAGAGTCCAACAAAGCCTATACTAAGCCATAGTGCCCAAAGAAACATGGCCTGTAGTAACTTGGAGTGCACAGAAAAAGCACAGCCAGTACTAAGCTGCTGTGCCCAGATGAAACATGGCTTGAACTAAGCTTTATTGCCCAGAAAATGTTAGGCAACTGTGCATCCTTATTGCCCAGAAGGGAACACATGGTGCAAGCCACACCACCAGAAGAGATCGGCTTGTGCATGTCTGCTAGGAGATGATCATGCAGCACCTGCTCACATGTTCAATGTGTGATCCAGTCTTCTGTAGAGACCACCGTACCTGCCGGCAAGACGGCCACCTACAGTTCTCTGAGACTTGCAGCAGCAGCGCTGAGGATAGGTCTGTCGGGCGGGAGCTTGGTGTCAACAAGGAGACCCTGACAGAGCTGCTGGTTTGTGCACTTTTCTTCCCAGAAGCAGGAAGTAGGGTGCTCAAAGAGATGATCTCAGACGGCTACCGGATTGGCTTGATCCATCAAAGGTGGCAAGAACTGAGCAACAACTGATCTGTGAGAGACTGAGCACAACTTAAAATAGGGCGGCAATCAAGATCTGAGCCATAGTAATGTCTTAATCCCAGGGAAGAGCAAACAAGACCAGAGAAAGGGAGGAATCAGGGATATAAAGCGGCTATGGGCACAGCCTGATTTGAACACACAGAACTGAAATTGTACCTTCATATATTGTGTATGTAGCATGTATAGCTCTAGAATGCATTAAAGTACTTCCCTTTCTTAAAAGTAAAGCACTGTCTTTGACAATCAGTTACTGGCACTGTGTGATTGTTGAGTCCTGATCTCACACACTCACACTCTACCTCCTTGAGAAGCCTGTGACTGCTCGCCATCACTGCCACTAAGAGTCAAGTGCACAAGGGATCATATTTGGCGCGGTTTACAGACGCATAGTAGGACGGACCATAAGAAATCAAAGGAAGATGCTACAAAATCCAGTCATTGAGGCCCAGTAGCTTCTGTTTGCCCTGTGGTCGCCTGAATAGGGTCTAACAACTTACTTCTTCTTTTTCCACACAGTGGCACTAGTCTAAGAGTTGAATGTTTGATGACATAACTCAGCATTGCACCGCACAACAAAGATTAGGAGAACTGCACTGTCAGAAGCTTGTTGCTGAAGAAGTTGCTACCAGTGGCTTCCCAGAGTGAGGATGAATGATGCTGTGGGTACCTTGAAGTTTGAAAACGCGTGAGGAGAGAGGTCTATGTGCAGTCCCACCATGTAAATCGCAGGTGAGTTCTGTAAAGTCACATGGACCAAGTTATCTTTTTAAAAATTCAATAGTTGTGAACCCACTCTACATGGGAACACTTATGATAACCATCCATTAAGTTCGCACAAAAACTCGAATACCTAAGTAAAGGAACAAACTCATCTAAACAGGCAGTAAATTCATTGGAAGCTTGCCGGTGTTGGCTACTCCTCGCACCGCTGAAGCAACTCATCTCCAAATCACAGGTAAAGGAGGCGTTTGAGAAGAAGAGGTCTAAGAAGATATTAATAAAGTTCAAGACTAAATGACCCACCAAAAGCCTGTTAGCTAGCCAGCCAGGTGCAACTGACACAGTTAATAAAATAGGCACATTCTAATTTCTAAGAATGATAAAATTTCAGACTTCTTAAAGTGGCAAACCATTCATAACAAGGCCGGGTTGCAACAAACATGACTTTTGGTAGCGGGAAAGGTCGCATCAAAATGGTTACGTTCCAATTTGCCAGAATTTCTGAATATTCTTACCATGAATTCAACCGAATACAACATCCCTGGCCTCCATAATTGGCAGCAGAGGCCTCAACAGCAGAGGTCCCAATGGTAAAGGAAACTGCCCGTTTCATCTGCTTAATCCTCTCACTAAAAAAGCCGACCCTCCAGCTATCCCACCGAAACGTGTCACTCTTAGGTTATCCCAGACACCTTAGCATTAAGATCACTCTCCTGTCCGGTGGCCTCTAGGGCCCTGCTTCCCACACTGAAGCCTCATTCATAGTCTGCGCCTTGGCACTTAACTGCGGCAGCCGCTCCTCGGCTATGGCGGAGGAGCGTCAACCCCCCTCTGCTGTGAGTCCGCTGAGGGAGGGGAAAATAAAATAATAAAACCATTTCATTGTCATTTTATTTTTCTTTGTTCGCTTGAGCCAGCAAGCCAAGTCTGGGTGGGGCGGGGCCATGATTAGAGCAGGCGGAGCAGTAGTGCACACTGTAAGTGCGCATGACTGTTTGACCAGCTGTCTAAGGCCGGCCAAACCACCATGCGCAATTTGATCTATATCTCACCCAAGCTGTGTTGTACAGCTCGGTGGAGTAGAGGCACAGGCTCCTAGGGCCTAAGCGTTAAACAAGCCCGCTCAGGCCAATCATGGCGCTGCTCTCTCATGATGTATTGCCAATATGAGACCAGAGCTGTGATTGGAGTCAAGGAGCCTGGCAGTGTGCACCAGCCCCTGGGGAACCGGAGTCAGACCAGAGCAGAAGAACCCCAAGACGGCAACAGCAGGTAAGTGTTTTTAAAAAAAATCTATACCCTCTCCCCACACCTCTCCACCACCCTCCTACCAACCTTTAAGAAGAGCAGCCACTACTGCTTAACTGCCTTAAAGCTAAGCGGTCCCATTGCAGACTAGCTTCCTGCTTAATGAAATACAGTTAATTTCTCCCATTTCCTCTGGTTATTTTTAGACCTCAGCAGATCGTAATGCTGTCTACCATAGACAAAGTAAAGGTGTGCTAGTTTTATTTGTACAGTTAAATAGTTCCAGTTATCTAAGATACGTATTCACGTTTTAAATAAGTTTCTTTTAGCAGTAAAACCATACATCGGCTTCCTACAGTTGTATTTGATAATATCGTTGAATCTAAATATTTATTTCGGGATCCTATAAAATGCATGGTGGGATAACCCCTCAATATGTCATCACATTCTTGTCTCATAGGTATCCCCCATAGCCAAAGCACAAAAAAAGAAAAAAGATTAAAAAAACTAAACGCAATGCAGGTAAAACTACTCCTCTGACCAACTCAAAGTTAGACTATTGCAACCGACTATATAGAGAGATCCCAGTTACTCAAATCAAGCCCCCTCCCCAATAGTTCAAAATGCAGTGGTCAGGCTAATGCCAAATCTGGGCAGGAGAGATGCTATCTCTCAGGAAAGAAGACCCCATGCACTGGGGGTCTGTCAAGGACAACATTCTGTTAACCCCTCTGTTCTGACATGGTTTTTGGCTCTATTTCGGAGTGATGATGACTTTAAGCTTGCTAACATCTATAATCTGTATTCTTACCTTGTGTTGGCCCTTTTAAGCCCTTTCTTCCAGACCTAGAAGTATAAACTAGAGGATAGCTGCTTTATATGATGATAGATCCCTTATTCTTGACTCTAATCCATCTATTGTCTATTGGCTTTGACATAATTATGTGTCCTTTCATCATCCTGCCTATAGTAGAGGGTGGATCCTGTAGTCCTGACTTTATATTACATATTGGTATGGTTTGTGTAGGTAGTCTGACAGAGTTAAGTGTTATAACATCCTTCTCAGGCCTACAAGGCCCAGAACTAGAGAGACTCCATTTTGCTTTCTGTCCCTGCAGAACTGAGATGCTTGCAGGGGAAAGGTAATGTTTTAGTTTTGAGCTATTGTCCGCTAGGGGAAAACCAGCCAGGACTGGTTCTTATCAGAAGAATGTGTTTGTCTCTTGGGCCCAGACGTAACATGCAGATGCGCACTGCGGTTGCGCGGAGAGCTCTGGAGCTAGCACAGGAATTCGGTGGGAGGCAGCCCTCTGTTGGAAATTTCCATGAGGGGAGAGGATTCCATATTAGCGAAGTGCAGGAGAGGAGGAGTTGTCAGTTTGGTTCTTGAAGAGAAAGAAGTAGGATGGTTGCTGGAGCTGAAGAGTACAGTTCAGTTCAATTGGTTTTCTGGAATGGAGAGAGAAGGCAGATAATTGCTGAAGCTGGAGAGAGCAGTCATATGAACAAAGTTGGAACTATCAGCTGGGGCTGCCAGTTTATCAGAATGCATTAAAGCAGATGGAGGAGTTGAAGCTGCCAGCTGGAGCAGTTGAGCCAGAGGAGTGAAGCTGTGGTGACGGAGGGAGAGAGAGAGAGCCCTGATTCCACCAGAGAGAGAGAGAAACATTCCTTCTAATAGGTGAGGTAGTCTGAACTAGTTTGCTTTACACTTACAACTTAATCTTGTCTTTTATTTCCTAGGCTATTGTATTGCTAATCCTTTTTCTTTCAGCGGTGTGACAGTCCCTGTTAGTTACATGTGGATGTAGTTTAGTAATAGAGCTTTACAGAGACCCCGCAGATCTGTGTATGTGTCTATTCCCATTTTATTGTTACTGTTATAAAGATACCCCAGTTCTTAGTGAACCAGCATGTGCCTCGTATTCTTGTTCAATCAGGGTAACCTGTTCTTCTAGTCAGGCATTGTTTTCATGAACGGATGTAATTCCCGGTCAGGTAAGTAGTGACTGAGCAATGAGGGAGAGAGGGACCCCTTGATGTGAAGAATAGATTGCACATCATCTAATTTGGTAAGTTGTTGTGTAATTCATAATATTGTAGTATCATATCCCGAGAAGCCAATGAGAGATTCCTTCCAAAGGTATTCATAGGAAAGTGATCGTCGTTGGTAAGCGGCGTTAATGAGAACACCAGGCGGGATACTGGTGCGTAGATCCCCCGGATTGTGGGTCGGGCTGTGAGTGAGAGAACACTAGGGAGGATACTAGTGCTTAGATCCGCCGGATTGTGGATCGGAATGTGAGGGAGAGAACACTAGGGAGGATACTAGTGCTTAGACACGCAGGATTGCGGCTTGTCGAGTGGGCACTGACTGTGGTCAGTGTATAATGGTAAATAATCAGAACTGCCCCAGGGTAGATTAGTCTGGACCCATGTGGTCGCGAGACTATGAGGTATGAGTGTCGTGTAGGGCATGGACGTCCTTAGTAATCAGTGAGTATTCCTAGTAATCCCTATAGATTTAGTGGTGTTTCTGATGATATGAGCTTGTATATTGCGAGTTCCCCATCCTCAGGTAGGTACCCAGGTGCCTGGACAGATGGGTCCTGAGGAGGGAGGTGGTTACGTTCCGGCTGGGTTGGAGGTGCTCTGAGGAGCTGATCCTCTCTGGTCCGAGAATCCGGCCGTTACACCCTCCCATGCTGGTGACGAACCCCAGCCGTCACGCCCCGTGGTGGGCGTGTGCTGATGACAGATGGGGTTCGTCACGGCCCGCCCTGTTCTTTTGTTTACCGCACAGCGGTAAAATCGTGGCAGCAGCGAAAGGGTTAACACTAGGCTGATAGAATTTATGCATGTATCAATAACCTGTTGCCTTCATATTTTAACAATCAGATCCTTTCATATTAGCCCAATAGATAGCCACAGAGCAAGCTGTCGTATGCCCCTCGCTTCAAACTCAAGTCTAAAGGAGACAGAGCTTTCACATTGTTGTGACCCCCCCCTCCTTTAGAATTACTACCTTGACAATTAGGTCACAATTAAGGTCCAATGTCACGGCCTTTATAAAGATGGTAAAAGCACATCTCTTTGAAGGTATCTGTAATATAAGCCCCACACCAAAATACGTACCATGGTAGTGTTTGCAATACGAGTGCTATTATCAATTAATTTGTTCACTCGTCTATTCATTCAATTCCCCACTTTTTTCTATACCTTTCCATTATTTGGACTGCCCACCCCCAGTCTCATGTACCGCTGCCTCTTACAGTATTACTACACTATTTGCCACAATTATACTTCTGCATAGCAACCTCCTCTCTGGTATGACTCATGAATGCACCTCTTTGCCCTCTTACTTTCTTGTCTGAAATCAGTTTACCAGCTATCTCACCCACTATCGAGTTCAGTTTACCACAGTCATTTCTACTCAGAGACTCGTCACTTTTTTTTAGGTCAAAGCCTACCAGACAGCTGTCTGGTTAGAGAAAGACATCATGGAGACAATCAAAAAGCTCCCCTGGGGATACATTCCACCCATTACTTACCATTGGCTTTGTGGTCTGTAACTCACATTTGCTTACTTTCTATTTATTTTACTGGCTTTTTTTGGCTGTCCAGCTTGGGTTTGTCCCTCCAATGGAGCATAGCCTGTTTATGTATTCTTTGTAGTGCTTGCTTTCTGTAAGCAGGCCTTTAAAACTTGTCCTTATCTTGACACATTTGCTGTGCATTCAAAGACAGAGGCCAAATGACCTCTGCCTTGGAGGGAGCTTGCGTTTACTTTCCCTCCTCTGACTTCAAAGTGGGAGAATTTATGTGACAATTTTGCTGTGAAAGAAAGGCTTTTTTTTCTGGCACACAGCAAAATGTAAATATCTGTTAATGAACTGTGCAGATATTTCAGACAATATCAGAATTTGGAAATCCAAGTAATTCTGAAGTGTGTTGGAAACAAATATTTTAATCTGATTAAAAAAATCAATACACTAAGGGGTCTATTAGAATAGCGGGCGGATCACCACTAAGCGTGGGCGTAAAATCCGTTTTGCTCGCGGAATTTGTGGATTTTTGGCAAATTCGCGGTCCGCGAATCATGCGAATTTGCTCAAACATCCGCAAATTCGCAAGCTGCGAATTATTTTGCTTGGTCACGCTTGAAAAATACAATATCGCGCGTGCGGCGTTGACTTACTGTGATTCTGAGTCCGCTGAGTTGTTTTTCTCCCGGTTTGCGTGTGCTGCGCCATCTTGGATCTTGCTGCGTGATCGCGCGAGAGTTTTTCACACACAATTACTTCATCGCGGCTCGCCATCTTGCACAGCGAGAGTTTGACAACGCGAGTAATTCATAAGGGCCCGCGATCACGCATTGGGGGAGTAAACAATGCTGAACGCGTAGATGCGGCGCGAAGCTGACTTCCGGCGGGAGATTTGAACAGCTCGCTTTCCCGAAATTGCAAAAATTGCATTTCTGCACAAGAAATCCACCGCAGGAAGCATAAACCTTCTGAAAATGATGATTTTGATCAGAATAACTCCTCAGATTGACATTTGGCTGCACTTTTTGGTGCAAGGAGTCCATTTTTGGGGGGGTGGGAGGAAGGAAGTGCCCCAGAGTCTCCAACTTCCTGTTCCTGTCCAGCAGGCTCCTATCAGTGCTTTGTACATGTCCTGGTCACTTTTGATTTGGATCTGGAGCTGGAAGGATTACTTTTTGTGGCTGTTGCTGAATATTTGTATTTGAGGACTTTTTGGACTTTGGAGTTGGGATCACTTTTGGACTTGAGATTTTACAGGTAAGTTGGTATTGTTTGTTTGGGGCATTTTAGTTGCTACAACTACAGTTTAAAAACTTTTTTCACAACTTTAAAAAAATATATATTGTGGGTAGCCACAGTATCCAGTAGGCCCAGGGTAAGTCATGGGTGCATGATACAACTGTTTCTGTGATTTTTTTAAACTTAATTCTCATTTATGTCATGGAATTTTAGCCCTCTGTTAAATGTTGATTTTTTTTTTTAAATTTTGTGGTGCCTGTAAAGCCTCACTAGCCAGTAGGCCCAGGGGTAGTGAGTGGTGCATGGACCAAGTCTTTCTGTGGGGTATCTTTAATTTAGACATCAATGAGGGCATGGATGGCATTGGATTGTGGTGATTTTTGTGTGTTTTTCGACTTTTTGGGGTGTTGTTGTGGCCTGGCCATGTGGCTGGGGGCCATTTTGAGGCCTGGTCCAGGCAGGGCCTGGCCATGTGGCTGGGGGTCAAGGGCCCATTTTGAAGCCAGACAGTGTGCTCAGGCCTGCACCCAGTTTGCCTTGCTTTCTTCCATTAGGCCCGGGGTACTCAGTGGTGCATGGGCCAAGTCTTTCTGTGGGGTGTCTTGAATTTAAACATCATTGAGAGCATGGATGGCATTGGATTGTGGTGATTTGTGTGTGTTTTTTTTACTTTTGGGGGTGTTTAACTGATGTTCCTTTGGCTTCCATTGCTTTTAGGTGCACAAGAGAACCACCAGTGCCAGGAAGAAGTCCTGCAGAGGTGTGTGCAGCACAATGTCACGTGTGGCCACAGACAAGACAACTCTGCAACTCTGCAACTCGTGCAACTGCGGCCTGCTGTTCTGACATCTGAAGAAGATGGGCCCAAAGAATTGACATTTGGCTGCACCTTTTGGTGCAAGGAGTCCATTTTTTTTGGGGGGGGGGAGGAAGGAAGTGCCCCAGAGTCTCCAACTTCCTGTTCCTGTACAGCTGGCTCCTCCCAGTGCTTTGTCCATGTCCTGGTCACTTTGATTTGGATCATTAAGGGCATGGATGGCATTAGATTGTGGTGATTTTTGTGTGTTTTTCGACTTTTTGGGGTGTTGTTGGGACCTGGCCATGTGGGTGGGGGCCATTTTGAGGCCTGGTCCAGGCAGGGCCTGGCCATGTGGCTGGGGGTCAAGGTCCCATTTTGAAGCCAGGCAGTGTGCTCAGGCCTGCACCCAGTTTGCCTTGCTTTCTTCCATTAGGCCCAGGGGTACTCAGTGGTGCATGGACCAAGTCTTTCTGTGGGGTGTCTTGAATTTAAACATCATTGAGGGCATGGATGGCATTGGATTGTGGTGATTTTTGTGTGTTTTTTTACTTTTGGGGGTGTTTAACTGATGTTCCACTAGGCTGGCTTCCATTGCTTTTAGGTGCACAAGAGAACCACCAGTGCCAAGAAGAAGTCCTGCAGCGGTGTGTGCAGCACAATGTCACATGACATCACGTGTGGCCACAGACAAGACAACTCTGCAACTCGTGCAACTGCGGCCTGCTGTTCTGACATCTGAAGAAGATGGGCCCAAAGAAAGGTGGCCGTAGCGCCTCAGCGAAAAAAGTTGCCAGTGCCACTGCCAGTAAGAAGGATCAGAAGAAGCAAGTGGCACCACCTACCAAGGAGACTGGTATGCCCACCAACACCTTTTTTGGGAGAAAAAAAACTACGCCTGCAGCAGCAGCGGTGTCTGCCGGGGACCAAGCTGGAAGCAGCACCTCCACTTCATTGGGCTCAGTGCTACCATGCCAAGTTAGGTCCAAGACCATGAGTACTGCTGAGGCAGTCACTTTACTTTCTCAATCACCATCGACCAGTGATGTTGGCTCATCACAAGAAAGTACCATCCAATCAACGCCGGGTGTAACTCAGCTAACGAGTGTTCAACAACCACAGCCACAACGACAACCACAGGTGCAACTAGTACAAGCGCATGTACATGGGCAAGGAGAGGCACAAGTAGAGGCGCAAGGAGAGGCGCAAGTAGAGGTGCAAGGAGAGGCGCAAGGAGAGGCGCAAGGAGAGGTGCAAGGAGAGGCGCATGGAGAGGTGCATGGAGAGGTGCAACTAGAGGTTCATGGAGTGGCACAACTGCCTACAACACTTGTTCCTCCAGTAGTAAGGGCACATCAGGAAATTGAAATTCAAGTGGAGGTATCATCCAAGGAAGCCACTCCGCCTGATGATGATCCATTGTCTTCCAGATCCCCAGCAAGAAAAAGGTCAAGGAGGGCTACTACTACTACTAGATGTTCTTCTTCAAGCCCCCTTCATTCTGATGATCTTGATCTTGATTGGAACTCAGCAATGCAGTCTGAGTGTGAGTCACGCCATGAGCCGACAAAGGGAGCTAAGCCTAAAAGGCTTTGACTTATGGGTTATGAAGACGAACAAGAAGTGGTGTCTTCTGCTGCTGATGAACAGTCTGACGACGACCCAGTCATCACAGTCGTCACTCCAGCCCCTGCGGGCATGCAGCAGACAGTCATTTTCACCCTATCCCGAATCGCTGCTGGGCGGGATGTGGGCAGCGTGGCACTGGTACCACCACCAACGCAGTTAACTACAACACCAACACGACCGACAGCTTCCATATTTTTTAGTCAGAAGGGCCGACAGGGACCTCCATCCAGCTCAACCTCAAGTAGTGGTGCTGTAAGTGAACAACAGAAACTAATTCAGCCACGCCCATCCTCCACTTCATCTGGCATTGAAAGTCAAAGTAGCACCTCCACCACAAGCAGACATCTCCAGTACCCAGTTTGGGACTTCTTTACTGTTAGCAAAAAGGTGGAAAACATGGTCGTTTGTTCGATTTGTAAAGTATTAGTTAGTCGGGGTAAGCTTGGTACCAACTATGGTACCGGAGGCCAGAGAGGTCATCTCAAAAAACACCACACTATCCAGTGGGATGTGCACCTAAGGAGCATCCGGGAAGCCCAAAGTAGAACTGATCCAAATGTATCCATTCACATTGCATCTGATGCTGACGAGGGGCTGATTGTGCAGAGGGGAAGTCAAGAACCGACCAACATTTTTTCTGGTACACCCAGTACCCCTGGCAGCAGCACTGCAGTGGTAGCGCCCACATCCTCTACCCCTGCAACATGTATGAGTCACACTAAGAGTCTGGGAGAGACACCAATGCGAAAAAGTACATCACTGGGCCTAACTGGTTTGAAGAAGTCATCATCATCGCGTAAAATGGTCCAGCCCACCATTAGCAGAAGGTTTTGGTTGGAGGCGCCATTTGAACGCAACCACCCAACGGCACGTCTGTATAACGCAAAGCTGGCTAAAATGTTAGCGCTGGACCTTCTCCCTTTTTCTTTCGTGGAAGGGGTTTCTAGAATTAGTGGCAACAGTCTGCCCTAAATGGAAGGTTCCTAGCCGGTCCTATTTTGCCAGAGTTGCGGTTCCAGCACTACATTAAGATGTGCTGGAGGTGATTGGGGGAGCTTTGCAGAAGAGTGCTGTTCACACTATCCACCTGACAACAGACATGTGGACCAGTTGCCAAGCCCTTGATTACATGTGCATCCCTGCACACGGGGTCTCTTTTGCAGGGGTTAGAGAAAAGATGTCTGCAGGAGCTGAGGAGCATTCAACATGAACGTAGACTGACAGTCAAAGGACTCAGCCAGGAGGTGGCAACACGTTGGAACTCAACCTTTTACATGCTTGAGCGTATGTCTGAGCAATGGGGGGTAATAAATGATTATATCTATAAACTGGGTTCTACTATGAAAGACATGAGGCTAGAGTTGGAGGAATGGAAGCTAGTTGCAAGCCTGACAGACATGCTTCGTCCTTTTGAGGTCTTCACGCGTGAAGTCAGCAGGGAGGACTGTTCTTTTGGGCAAAGCTATCTCATTGTTGTGCATGCTAGAGCACCAACTGAAGGCGGTGTCTTCAACGTTCCGAGATGATGCTGAACAGCAAGACACATATCAGTTGGCGGAGAGGTTATTAAGCCGCCTAGTTGCCAATTAAAAGCTTAAAAACATACATACAGAACAACATTACATTTGTGCCACTATTCTGGATCCACGGTACAAAAAGGCAGTGGCCAGCAAAGCATTAATTCCTTTTGATGAAGCAGATGTTTCAAAGTACAAACATTGGCTAGCTGTGTCAGCCAATCGGTTCGAAAAAGAGCGGCAGAAAATTCAAGGAGCCGGCAGAAGTACAACTGAATCAGCAGGTCATTCGGGGGCAAGTTCCACTTCTGAATCTGTGGCCGAAGGAAGTCACTTTCCCTCACAGCCGTTAACGACACCAGCAACCGTATCATCATCCTCACCTGCACCAGGCCCAGCCATGATGTTGTCGGAAGCAGATTGGCTTACTCATCAAGGGTTTGCTCGTTCCAGTGCTGCAAAGGCCACAGATGGTACGTGAAGTGGAGCAACTGTGGAGAACCTTGAGTCGATGGTGCAGGCCTATCTGGATGACCCAACAGAGGTCTTTGTTAATCAGAACCCATTGCTGTATTGGTACAGGAAAAGGGCTCTATGGCCACTGATCACCAACCTGGCTCTAAATTATTTGTCTTGCCCACTTGCAAGCGTGTCTTCTGAACGTGTTTTCCGTGCTGCTGGTGCCATTGTAACTTCAAAATGGACCCGCCTCTCGCCCAAAAATGTGGAGAGGTTAACACTGATCAAGATGAATCAGCACTTCATACCACCAGATTACAAAATACGTGAATGCACGCTGGAAGAAGAGGACACCGACGGAAGTTCTTCTCTGTTAGCTGACCTACTCCCGTCTCAATTCATAGAGTTTGAGGACGAGCTCTACTTCCCTGACACCGAGGCCTGAAAAGGACTTCCTTTTTTTTCATCCTTATTCACTTTTATTCCTGTGTGTCTTTCTTTGTTTTGCAACTTTTACTACAACAAAACTCTCACAACAAGTCCATCAGCAGCACTGTCTTCATCTTATTTTCCATATTGATTTGAAGGTGCCGCAGTGTGCATTCCTGAGGTTCACAAGTTCACAACTCAATCATGCTCTTCTATCCTCCTCCTCCAGACTCCACCTAACCATTTCCCTCAAGGCAGATGGATGGATTACGAAGAATAAAGAAACTTTGTTTTCGTAGATGAGGCCCCTCAAGTGGGACTGAAATTACTGACTGACTACATGCTTGCTGATTGCTGACAGAGTTACTTCTGAAATTGACAGGAGAGGCTGCCCTGTGGGCCCTCACTTTCCGAAGAAGATGCGGACCAAAAGTAGAACAGGTAATGAATAATTGAGAAGATGGCAGGCAGTGGACAGCAATGGCTTTCTGGCTCTGATGAAACCAATTGCTGTTTGTTTTTTGTGCATGAAATGAATCATATGTCTTGTCTTAGTTAATCTTTTACACAGTAATTGTAACTCATGTCTACTACTCTGTTTTTTTTTACCTTGTTTAATTCAAATTGTACTTCAAATTCAGGGGCCACTATGTTGCATTTTACAATATGAAAAATGTCCTTGGAGTGGACTCACTTGCTGTTCCGCGCCTCCGTTGAGGCGCTAGACGTGTGGGTAGGTCTCCGGACCCGGGCTGCTCCTGATAGAGGCACTATTCCTCACTAAGCAGCCCCATGGGAACAGACTGCGGGGCCCACTAGGGATTCTCCTGGGGTCACCCTGATAGAGCAGGACCTTCTGGCCTGTCTCCCCACTGACCCAGAGAGGTTTTATTGTTTGTCCTTATTTATTTATCTTTTCCATTCACCGTGTAGTACTGAGCACTTTTAGGTCCTGAAGAATTGCCAGTCAGGCAAGAAACATGTCGACCACTGTAGAGAGTTGAGGTAGCCCACTGTGCCCCTTACAGTCCCTATCTCCCCTCCCACCCTTTTAACCTAGGGAGTCAGCCACGTGAATAAAAGTTTTTGTGGACTGACGCACCTAATTTTAAACCACCCCACCGTCACAACTACACCTTCACCAGACCCCTCACATGCAATCAACCATTGGCTGGAACAAAAGATCTCCAAAAAAGAGCGCCTCTTCGGCGCCCGTCGGACATTGCAGCGCCAGTCTGATGAGGAGCAGGAGACCGATGATGAAGCATGACATCTAACTAACTGGATGTGTGAGGTCTTCTAGTTCCAATAAGGGAACACCTGTCCCCTGTCTTTGCTCTCCTCCCTTAGACACACCTATTGTTGTTACCATTCCCCGGGGAACTTTGTACTTTTGTGATATATCACTTGCCAATATACCATGATGATTGATTAAATAATATATCTTTTTTCTTTACAGTCACTCACTGGGATGGATGGATCATCAGCGTCAGTTTACGGAAGAACTATGGCCAATTCGTGAGTGGCAAACAGGTAAACCAGCCTACAACCCCTACTACAGCAGAACTACATGTCTGTCTATTCGTGGTATGTAGTGGTTGAGGGCAAGGCAGTGTACTGTTGTTGTTATCCCAGGCAGAGTCCACTCCAGACAGCAGTTCATGTAAAATCGGGGCTATGTGGCTTGCTGCATTCAATTAGATATGCTTTGTCTGTCTGACAAAGAGCCTAGGTATGCTACATCAGGTTGCTTCACTCAGTGGTTTCTGCCTTGACCGTCTGCATGGCACTGTCTCAAGCTTGGGCCAAACATCTGTTATCTTTGCGAAATTTGCTGTTTTTCGTTTTTTCGCGAATCTCGTGAATATCGCAAAATTACTGAAAAATCGCAAATTCTTGAGCGGAACGGATTTTTGGCCCATGCTTGCGGCAGGGCCATGCAGACGGTCAAGGGGGGCACCACTGAGTGAAGCATCCTGATGTAGCATACCTAGGCTCTTTGACACAGACAGACAAAGCATATCGAGGGTTTAGGGTTCAGTGCGATTTACTAGGGTTTTTGGGTTGAAGTTGGTAGTGTTCCCGCTGAGTCTAGGGCTCAGGGCCCGATTTAGGCTCGTTCATATTGATGTTGGCAAGGTTTTAGGGGGGTTTGGCGTTCTTTGGTCCAGAATTGGCAGAACTTTGGCCTTTTTTGGTGAATTGCGGGCACGTGTGTTTGGGTGAAAACGAAGTGAAAACTAGTCGTAGACCTTCTTCTTCTTCTTCAAAGAGCACAGTGGTTCGATTTTGTTCTGCCTTGCTGAGATTCTTGGGAATCGCTGGAACAAGTGTCCAGGTAAGTTTCAAGAGGATTGAAGTAGTGGAAGTGCTGAAAACAGCAATTTTTTGTGAACAGCGCAATTTGCCATGTTTTGAATATACCAGTATTGCATGTTTTTGGGGGGCTGTTGGGGGTGTTCTAGATTTGTGGGGGTGAGTCGGGGGGTCTTGGAGCACTGCTGGGAAGGTCTAATTTTGATTGCAAGTGGTTTGAAGAAAATCCATGGTGGAAAAGGGGGGTTTGGGCCTAGTTGCAGACAGCGTTTTGGCACAATTTAAACTGAGGCCTAGCAGTATTGCGTGTTTTTGGGGGGCTGTTTGGGGGGGTTCTAGATCTTTGGGGGTCTGGGAGAACTGCTGGGAAAGTATAATTTTGATTGCAAGTGGTTTGAAGAAAATCCATGGTGGGAAAGGGGAGTTAGGGCCTAGCTGCAGAGTGCGTTTGGAGTGATTTTGACTGGTAGGCCGCACATTTTTTAAGTGTCACATTTTCCATTTTTGCTTTAGGCCTGTTTGGGGGTGTTCTACTTTTTTGCGGGTGGGTTGAGGGGTCTGGGGGCATTGCTGGGAAGGTCTAATATTGAATGCGAGTGTTTTGAATAAAATCCATGGTGAAAACGTTTTTCCGTTTTTGCTCACTTGCTTGTTTTTGGGGGGCTGTTTGGGGGGTTCTAGGTTTTTGGGGGTGGGTTTGTTAGTCTGGGAGCACTGCTGGGATAGTATAATTTTGATTGCAAGTGGTTTGAAGAAAATCCATGGTGGAAAAGGGGGGTTTGGGAATAGTTGCAGAGTGGGTTTGGCACAATTTGAAGTTAGGGTTCAACCTGGTAGCAGTATCGCATGTTTTTAGGGGGCTACTTGGGGGTGTTCTAGATTTCTGCGAATGGGTTCAGGGGTCTGGGAGCACTATGGTAATCTCTTATTTTGAATGCAAGTGTTTTGAAGAAAATCCATGGTGGAAAAGGGGGGGTTGGGCCTAGTTGCAGAGTGCGTTTTGGCACGATTTGGAGTTAAGGTTAGCACTTTCGCATTTTTTCTAGGGGCTACTTGGGGGTGTTCTACATTTTTGCGACTGGGTTCATTGGTCTGGGAGCACTCCTGGGAATGTGTAATTGTGATTGCAAGCGGTTTGAAGAAAATCCGAGGTGACTTTTTTTTTTCTCCCAAAATTGTATTTTTGCGGAGGGCTACTTGGGGGGGGTTCTAGATTTTTGCGACTGGGTTTAGGGGTCTGGGAGCACTCCTGGGAATGTCTAATATTCATTGCAAGTGTTTTGAAGAAAATCCATGGTGGAAAAGGGGGGTTTGGGCCTACTTGCAGAGTGCGTTTTGGCACGTTTTGAACTTAGGCCTGTAGCACTATTGCATGATTTTAGGGGGATAATTGGGGGGGTTCTACATGTTTGCAACTGGGTTCAGGGGTCTGGGAGCACTCCTGGGAATGTTTAATATTGAATGCAAGTGTTTTGAAGAAAATCCATGGTGGAAAAGGGGGGTTTGGACTTTGGGCCTAGTTGCAGAGTGCTTTTTGGCACAATTTGAAGTTAGGGTTCAACCTGGTAGAAGTATTGAATCTTTTTAGGGGGCTACTTGGGGTGTTCTACATTTTACCGACTGGGTTCAGGGGTCTGGGAGTACTCCTGGGAATGTCTAATTTTGTTTGCAATTTTTTTAAAGAAAATCCATGGTGGATCCGGAGAATTCAACCATAGTTACTATTACTATCCTTGTAAAGGAGAACCAGGTTACGCACTTTTGAAGTGATGATTGTATAAAATAATAATGTCAGCTCTGAAAACTGAAAGTGTTATTTTTGCACTACACAGTGTACCTTAGATTTTTTTAACTGACTCACTTCCTGTTTTTTTCCATCAAAAATTACAGGACAGCTTTTACCATGTGCCATGGAACAAACGATGAACTCAGACGCAATCCGCAATTAGTCATCAGGCAGCCAGTGGACAGTGTGTCTGGTCACCAATATTGATCGACGGAGCGTAAGATGGAATGGAGGAGTATATCGCGAATAGAAGGAATGGCTGGATGCATGCAACTTCACCAATTCAACAGGACAACTACAACATATAGTTACAGTATTCTCTCTTAACTTCTCCTTATCTTTTAAATGTTATTGTTGTAAACTTGAACTTCTACGAATGTGACTAGGTGTGTTTCTTTGTTCTCTGCTTCAAAGTCATCTCTCCAGCTATTTCATACGTTTCTTTGCTATTTTTATAACTAACTTAGGGGCAGATGTATCAAGTGTTTTGCATGTCGCAAATGCTGCGAATCGCAATTTCGCAGCGTTTGCGACATGCAAAAGTGCAATTAGCATGTATAAAAGAAATCGCATCGCATAATAAGAATTTGCATTTTTGCGAATTCTTAGTGTGCGAGAAGTGATTATTCGCAGAATAAATTGCGATTTCTAATTTTGCATTTTCATAATTTTGCGAAAATCGCAAGGCAAGAAATCGCATTGAGATGTTGTGTTCTATCTAGGACCCCGATCAATATTGTGACCTCATGCCCCTATACGGCTATAATCAATAGATATCCCTATAATGGCATAAACGATCAGAGCCATATTTCAGTAACTCGTCTCTGCAGCTCATTACAGTACATGACACAGCAGAAGCCACTTCCTTAGATTCCTAGATAACACACCGAGTTCTTTCGACAGCTCAAACCCCCAGCAACCTGGGAAAGCCCCGCTTGCCTTGTTTTGATTAGTAATAGAACTCTTGCGAGGACTGTAAGAACGACCAGTTCTTAGTGACATCTTTATTGACGTCTTATGTCCAAAAACTTACATCAAACTCGCCACCTTTCAGGTATAAATAATACTGACGTTGCCTTAAGCAAACACGGTGGTGGTGAATACTGGAGCAGAGCAGCTGTCCCTTGCAGAGAGCCCAGCGGATGCAAGAAGCCCACGGACGCTGACCCTCCTCCTTGACACGCTGAGAAAGACGCTGTCTTTTCTCCTGCCGAGAAAATCCAGCTCCGGCTTTTCCAGCCTACCCTTGCGGGTAACTGGAATATCGAGTCCTGAGAGGAGATACCAGACCTCCAACATTCTATTCCAGAGGTACGGTGCTGACTAAACCCTTAGAGAGAATTCTTGAAGCAAACCCTTGGCAAAACCAACTTAACTTAAACTGCTACTTACTTACTCCCTCCCAAGTATTAGGCTTAGGTCAGGTACACTGGGGTAGGCGTAGTTAGAAGCACCAGTTGAGGACGTTAGCCAAATGTATATATGAATGTATATATTTTATTCATTTTAACCATCTTATGGCTAAGAAACCATATCAATGCTTTTACAGTATTATTTCGCAATACTCCTTTTACTGTACGCACTTTTTATAATAACAAGTCTTGCAATTGTGGCAATTCATTTCTCTTGCATGAGAAGGAAGACTGTTCAATAAATAATACCTTTTATTGAAAACGCCCGTCTCTCTATTCTCTGCATAACTGGTGAAAGTAATTCTGCACAACTGACTGAGTGAAATAACTGTCTATTGTTTCACACAACTCTAGAGATTGACTCTTATTCTGAGGAGCAAAGTTGTCATGTTAACGCGGTTGTTGGAAAACTGAATCCCTTCTTGTCTGAGCCAGGGAAGCTGATCACTTCCTATTCAGTCAAGAAAGTTTCCAGTGACCTCTGAGCTAGCTGGTACAAACCCAATTAAGTTTAACATAGTCAGTAGAGACCTAGAAGACCGCAGTCCTACGTCTACACTGCTGTTTATGTTATTCCAATGCGCAGGGCCTATAGGGAAAATAGGAACTACACTACATGGCGCCCCACGTTTGGTAAGGCGATAAAACTAACTCAAGATGTTAGAGTAACTCAGTTGTACTTTTTCACACAGACCCTTTCTCCCGTAAATACTCCAATAGACGTCTGGAGTGGGTGAAAGGTTAAAATCCGCCTGAACTTAGTAGGAAGAGATTCCTATGTAGAGCTTCTGGTTTATTCAACGTTGAAGGATACAGTGTTCCAAAATATTGTGCACCTAATCTTTGTCTCCTTGAAACCTGATCTGCAACAAAAGACCTTCCTGACAGTAAAATGCCAGGAGAAGGCGGGAACAACGGGACCGCTGAAGCCGCAGTAAATGCGACTCAGCAGGAATCTGATGAAACAGGAATGAATGAACCGGATGCGATTATCATCCCGGCAAACATAAGAAAAACTATAACGTTAAAACTTATAGAAAACGGACTGACCTCACGAGGTGGTACCGTCATTTTCGTGATAGAGGCACACTAATATCGGCAGACAGAGGTATTCTATTCATGGATAAACTTTCCAGCGGTAAACGCTACAACACACAAATTCCACTATTATAAAATAGAGGAACCACCGGATGAGTACGCTCCTTTCGAGGAGATTGAAATTCCATTAAAATACCAAGAGCACCTGCTCTGGTTTAAAGGCACCCTAAAACACAATGATCACATCACCAGGCTCGGTCCACTAGGTAGACCCAGAGCAACGTGGCCGGTTCTAGCCAGCTACACACCACATCCGGACATTGAAAAATGTCTCGTGAAGAGCTGTTAGCACAGCTAAAAACATTAATTAAAATACATAGACAGTTAGTCCAATATGTAATGCGGACTGCAACAGTCCAAACATCTGTTAATGTTCCACAGCTGACCCCTCATCAGGGGAACACAAATAAAATTACACCACAGAACATACAATCATGTCTTGGTAAAACACCCATAAAACGAGAACAAATCCCTTTCTGGTTAGCACAGAAAATTACTCAAATAGAGGCAGTATTCCCAAATACTACCCCTATTGAGAAACACAGAATTCTGTCTATCTGCCTTCCAATGGGGGTCGCACCACACGTGGAGGACTGTGACACTTGGGGTACAGTCTTTGCTTCCATTTACACAAAAACACATGGTGTTTCGTCCATGGCGGTAATACCAGATGTGCTGAAACAAATTCAGAATGAATATGGTCCAGAACCTGCTTTAACTCTTGGTATGAAATTACTGAAAGACTTCAAGCAGGTCTCGGCTATATTACTAGCCAACATAAAAGGAGAAGCAGCATCTATGGCGATCCACCAGAAATTGAAAGAAACAGATATAACAGATCCACCAATTGAGCTTGCAAGAATCATAGAAAAATGCTATGAGGAACTAGGTAGAGATAGTTTAGGTGGGAAACCTGTAAAACTCCAACTACTCGAAAATCCTGAAAAATTATTTATTAAAAATAATCTAAACACTCCTAAAAAGAGCTGGGATGGAAATAAACAGTCCACTCCCAAGGAAAAAGGTTTCCAGTCCAGAGGAAGGTCTCCTCGGTGGAGGGAAAGAACTCCGACTCGAGAAAACCAGTCTCCCCAGAGGGAGCACTCTGAAAAAAGATAGAACCTTAGAAATAGGGATAACTTGAAAAAGCCTGATAGATATCAAAGTATTGATACACGTCCCTCTCGATCTTTTTCGCAGAAATCGGAAAGAAGAGGACGGTCAGACCCAGGAGAGCACACCAAGTCCAAAGACAAGGAACCTGCTCAAAGTAAAAAATTACAATTTCCAAGAAAGAAGGTAGCCAGTATTAGAGTAATCGAACATGCCGAGAATACTGAGGACACAGCTGAAAAACGGAGAGTGGGCACAGACAATGCTAGACAGTGCAGCAGAAATCAGCATAGCTCGCAAGATCCTGATTAGTCATCTGGAGACAGTGGATACAAATGAATACATTCAAGTAGAAACTGCAGACACCAGAGTTAGCGAACCTCATAAGATATACGAAATTACACTGCGTATAGAGGGAGATAAGACTAGAAAAATAAAGGGTCTATTTTGGGATAACCTCTCAAAAGGCTATGACATCCTGTTAGCTGAGAAAGATTGGCCCCCGGAGTTTGTCAGGGAGTGCCCTCGTGGCGAAGAAATGATTATGCCTGCCTTCTCAAATCACATTCCAATTCACACTAAATACATATATGCAAGGAAATGGGCAGTAGCCCAGGCACCAGCATTATATAATAATCATGTAGGATGGGATGAGGACTCTCCTCCCCACAAAATCCAGTTAAAATGCCAACCTACTGCACAAAGGCAGTACCCAATTAAGCAAGAAGCTAAAAAACAGGTCAGGGAGATTTTAGATCAACTTGAATACCAGGGGGTGATTGAAACATGGACCTCTCAAATGAACAATCCTTTGTTTCCTGTCTCCAAACCAGACTATTTGTATTGTCTATTCCTGGACTACAGACACCTTAACTCATGTTGCAAAACCTTTGCGGTACAGAACTCGCACAGTGCGGCACTGATGAATAACATAGTTCGGAAAAAATACAAAACAACATTAGACATATCTAATGGATTCTTTTGTCAAAATATTGCACCAGAAAGCAGGTACTTGACCGCTTTCTCAATAATGGGGTCACAGAAAAATTTCTGTAGGCTCCCACAGGGGTTCAAGAATAGCCCGGGATTATTTTTAGCCAGAGTAACAGCGTTACTACAAATATATGATGATGAGGCATTATCTTATGTCGATGACATCTATCTCACAGATGACGACTTGGATACTCACTTGAAAAGGGTGAACACCATAATACTTGGGTTCGCAGGGGGGGCGTGGCTTGGACGCCGATCGGGATGGCGGCGTGAGCTCGCAGCTCCGCGCGGAATCCCGCTAATTCTCCTGTTTTCGGAACCCTAGGCGACCCGAAGACGATGCTCCTGCCCTCTGAAGTGTAAGGGGACAGCTGGGCACAATCGGAGAGTCGTTGGGGGACTGCTGGCCCCGGGAAGACCGAGTTGAAGAGGCGGCCGAGGTGTTGCCGAGGGCGCGAAGAAAATGACGGCGAGGAGGTCGGACGGCTCCGAACTTCAACCCTGAGCCAAGTTGTCGCCGATTGGCAAGAGATCCTGTGATCGGCTGATCGGGGCACTAGGATAGGCGGTGCTGTGTCCTGAGACCAGGGGACGTAGACCGGATTCACCCAGAAGCTTGGGGACCTTCGTTGGCCACCGCCATAAGACTCATCCTTCCCCCCTCAGGCTTCCGAGGGGGGCGACGGAACGGAGCTAGTCTAATTGGTCGTTGCTCCTGAGAGCGTCGGAAGGGACATTGCACTGCCCGGTGCCCGGAGACTGGCACGGAACTACGGGCGCCAACGCAAAACGGGTTCCTGGACCTGTGACGCAGCACCCTGTAATGGCGGCGATCGGAGGGCCGATGGCCGAGGGACGCCCTGAGGGGGACTTGGCGACATCTACTCGGCTGAGCGAGAGTCCTTCCCCGGAGCTTGATCAAGAACAGCGGCTGAACCGGCGTTTGGATGCCATACTTGAGGCGATTACCTCAACTAAGGAAGCATTGCACCAAGACATTGCCCAGGTGGCCACGGGCCTGGGGCTGCTGCGCGCGGATCACGCGAAGCTGGCGGACAGGGTCAAGGACCATGACCAACTGTTGCTGGACCTGAAGCCATCGGTGGTGACCGCGGAGCACAGGATCACGGACATCTTGGCCCGACTGGACACGCTGGAGCGGAGGGCGGAGGATGCCGAAGGCCGCAATAGACGGAACAACGTGCGGGTCGTAGGCCTGCCGGAACGGATTGAGGGGGAGGATGGGGTGGCCTATATGGAGAACTGGTTCCGCACTGTGGTAGCGCCGGAGGGGCTTACTCCTTTTTTCACTCTGGAGCGAGCTCACCGGGTACCTGCACGCCCACCGGGACTTGGCCGCCCCCCCCCCGACCGATGGTGGTGCGGCTCCTCCACTACAAGGACCGGGATCTCCTCATCCAGCGGGCCAGGATGTCGGGCCCGTATGAGGTGGAGAACAGTAAGGTTACGATCTTCCCGGACTACACTCAAGCGGTCCAGAAGAACAGGGCATCGTTCCTCGCGGTGAAAAAGGAGCTCAGGGAGGAAGGCATCCAGTACTCCTTGCTCTACCCGGCTAAGCTGCGGATCATTATGGATGGCTCCACGCACTTTTTTCAGACTCCGGATGAAGTTTGGCAATGGCTGGAGTCGTATAGAGCGGGGACGGACAGATCGCATAAAAGTAGGCGAGACCATCCCAAGCAGCCCCGGGTGAGGCAATCACAACGCATCAGATCCCGCAACAGGCGCCAGCGGGAGAAACGGGAGGCTCAAATGGCGGCGGAGAAGAGGGATGCGCTCGCAGCAACGGCGGCCATCACAGGGTCGCAACAGAACAGTGAACGGGCAGAGACGGACTCGGGAGGGGAAGGCAGCAGGACGGGAGAGGAACTCTCAGAGGCGGAAAGTTCGAAGGGACCGATAGTGACCCCACAGACATCGGATGGTATCTTCTGCGGCTGAGATTGAATTGGGACTATATCTAGACTTCATGGTAGGGTGGTATCCTGTTGATGGAGGACGGGATGCTGGGAGGGGGAGCTGTGTGCATCGGAGGGGATGAAGGTGCGGGGCGCGGGCTCCGCTTGCTGGGGTCGGCGGTGACTCACCCCCCTTGGGCCCTTAAGGCCGACTGTGGTGGAGACCACAGGGTAAGAGTGCGAGAAGTTGGTTCAAGGTTTGGATGGGGGCGGCCATTGGGTTCGTGTGCTCTGTCCTGGGGAGTGGGGTTTGGGAAGTTTTTCTGTTTTGGGTATGTTCGGGGGGGGGGCAACTGCATTGGGGGGGCGATGATCCTTTGTTCTTTGAATCGGACTGTACGAAGTTGGAATGGGGACATTACCTAATTTGAAATGCCTGACGTGGAATGTCCGGGGGCTACGAACTATGGTGAAACGTCACAAAGGTCATGCATATCTAGTACGTAGGGGGGTTCAGATTGCTATGCTCCAGGAGACTCATCTCACCAAAAAAGAGTGCGCTGCCCTGCAGAAAAGATGGCGGGGCCAGGTGTTTGGCACCACTTATTCAGCGTATGCCAGGGGGGTGCTGATCTGGGTGAGGGCGGGGATACCCTTTCAAGTGCTGAATCAAGTAGTGGATCCGGATGGCAGGTTTGTGGCGGTGGAGGGGAGGTTATATGGAAGGGATGTGGTTTTCTGCTGTGTATATGCACCGAACACAGAACAAGCTCGATACTTTGATAGCCTCTCGGGGTCCTTGGCCTCTTTCCTGGCGGGCCCGATAGTGTTAGGGGGGGACTTCAATTCGATCACGGATGTGGCTCTGGATAGGTCCCATCCCCCCCTGGTGGACTCCCCGGTGCTCAGGCTGGCCGCGCATAGGAAGGATTGGCAGGATAGATGGGGGTTGTTGGATGTCTGGAGGGAGCGGCACAGGGGAGCCAGGGATTATTCCTTTTACTCTGCCCTCCATGATCTGCATGTCAGGATTGATTCGGTGCTCTGCGGTGGTTCCCTAGCCCCATTGATTTCCCATGCGGAGTACCTGGCTAGGACTATCTCCGATCATAACCCCCTATTGGTACACATTCAGTGGCAGAGAGAGCGCTCAGTGATACCAACATGGCGGCTTCGGCCGGAGACGCTTGAGGATTCTGTGTTCAGCGACGCGGTCCAGCAAGGCATTGATAGCTATTTCGGAGTGAATGAGGGCACGGCCACGAGCAGGTCCACTGAATGGGATGCAATGAAAGTGGTGGTGAGAGGGGTGTGTTTGGGTAGGTTCTCGAATGCTCGCACGACTGTGTTGAACGACCTCATGAAAGCAGAAGAAACTTTGAGGGACTTGGAGCGCCGTAGGCCGGCTAGGCCAGATTTACAGGCCCAGTTATTGGAAGCGAAGGAAGTGGTTGCCACCGAGGCGGAACGGTTAAGGTGTTATGACTACAGGCAGTATATCATCAGGGCCCATGCAGAAAGGGACAAGGTGGGTACCCTCTTGGCCAGACTAGCTAACCCGGAACTTAGGGGCTGCCCGATCCTCAGCATTAATAATGCGCAGGGAGAAATGGTGTACTCCCAGGCAGCGGTATTGGAACGTTTTAGGGGGTATTATGAGGAATTGTACCAGAGTCAGCTGGGAGTGGGGGTTCAGGACATTGCGGAATACCTGGGGGAGAGGCAGCTTCCGGTCCTGGACGAGGAGGACGCGAAGGAGCTGGGTAGCCCGATCATGCTCACAGAAATACGGGTGGCCATCAAACATATGGCCCGCAACAAGACGCCCGGGGTGGACGGACTGCCGATTGAATTTTATCAACGGTATGTGGACAGCTTGGCCCCCAGGCTGCTGGTGGTGTATACGGAAGCCTTCGAGGCTGGGGCGTTGCCCGGGTCCATGCGGGAGGCCTTGATTGTACCGCTCCTAAAGCCTGGCCGGGATGCCGCGGATGTGAGGTCTTATCGCCCGCTGTCCATGCTGACGGTAGATTATAAGATTCTGAGCCGAATCCTAGCCACCAGGTTGGCCCCACATATGACGGGCCTGGTACACAGGGACCAGGCCGGGTTTACACCCACGAGGAGCACGGCGCTGAATATTCGCCGCCTGGTGGGAATAATGGACGCCATCTTGGACGGAGAGGGAGCTCCGGCGGTCCTGTCCGTGGACATCGAGAAGGCCTTTGATAGTTTGGAATGGTCTTTCCTGGATGGAGTATTAGAGAGGTTTGGCATGGGCGAAGGGTTCCGCAGGTGGACGAGGGTCTTATATACCTCGGCAACGGCGAGAGTGCGGTTGGGCGGTCTGGTGTCTGCGGCGTACCCGGTGGGCAGGGGCACACGACAGGGATGTTCTCTCTCCCCCCTATTGTTTGCTCTGGCGATGGAACCCTTGGCGGTCCATGCGAGGTCAGGTGACAGGTACGTGGGGGTAGCCAGCGGCGGGCACTGGCATTATATATCGCTATATGCGGATGACTTGCTCTTGTACCTAGCTGACACCTCGGGGGCATTGGTCGGAGCGATGGATCTGTTGTCTGAGTTTGGCCGGCTGTCGGGCCTTAAGGTCAATTGGGCGAAGACTTGTGTGTTCCCGCTGCGAGCGGGATCACCAGTCCCTGACAGCGATTTGGGCGTGGTATGGGAACCCTCTTGCTTCACCTATCTGGGTGTTCGCATCTACCACGCGACAGCGGACTTATTGGAGGGCAACATTGGTCGCTGTGTCCGGGCACTGAGGGGCAGCTTGTCTTTCTGGTCGACCCTCCCGCTGACGGTTCTGGGTAGGATTGCACTTTTGAAAATGGTGGCGCTCCCCCGCTTCCTCTATTATTTCCGAACGCTGCATGTTTGGATTCCCCAAGGGGTCTTTAGAGACCTGCGGTCAATGATTATTGGCTTCCTATGGGGGCATGGCTGCCGTAGAGTGGCCCTGAGCACGCTACTTCGCCCCAAGCTAGAAGGGGGCATGGCTGTGCCCGACTTCGAGCTGTATTACCTTGCGGCGCAGCTGCAGGTCCTTACTCAGAACGTAGCTAGGGTGTTTCGGGGTCCAGAGGAGGACCGAGATCGGGGGATACAACGCCACGTGCTGTCCTACATCATCATGCAACAGAGGCTCGAGTTGCGGGCCCTCAACATGGAGGAGCGGACGCTCCGGCTGTGCTGGCAGAGGAGCCTTCGGAGAGCGAAGGCATCGCGGCCTTATGCACCGGAGATCCCGATCGAAATGCTGACGGCTTTGCCGCACGGGGGAGATTGGTCCCCGTTGTTGGATTGGGAAGAGGCGGGACTGCAGGTGGTAGGCGACTTATACATAGACGGGGCTTTGAAGCTGTTCGAAGCGCTCCGGGACCAGTTTGGGTTGCCAGATGGGGGGTTCCTCCTACACGCGGCGGTGGTGGCTGCCATACAGAAGCACTGGAAAAGGGGGCTCATGGAACCAACAACGACTATGGCGTGCCAATATGTGGTGATGGCGGCAGGTACGTTCAAAGCTGTGACGTGCCTCCATAATAGGATGCTGAATGAGGGATTGGAACCACTCCAAGGGCTCAAGGCTAAATGGGAGGAGAGCGTGGGCCGGCCCATACCGGATACGGCATGGGGCCATATCCTGCGGCGCACGTGGAAGGGCACGAGAAACGCGCGCTTTCAGCAAGTGCATTTCTATGTGCTTCATAGGGCCTATTTAACTCCTGAGAAATTACAGCGGTACTGTCAGGTGCCGGATGCCCGATGCCCACGGTGTTCGTCTCTGGGCGCGGACATGGACCATTTGTTTTGGGGGTGCTCACACCTTGGGACCTATTGGGCGGAGGTAGGGGAACTCCTGAACGAAGTAACTGACAGGGAGGTGGAATTTGATATGGCGGCGTGCCTGCTGCTCTGGTTCCCGCATACTAAACACACCAAGGTGACAAGCAAATTCATTGACCTGGGTCTAATACTGGCGCAGAGGGAAATATCGTGGCATTGGAAGTCCAGGGGGGGACCCTCACTTCGTAGATGGAAGAATGAATTGCTGCGGTGGTCTGACTGCGAGAGTGTGCTCCGGATGAAGCAGGCTGTCAAGATGGGGAACGAGAAGGCATTGGATGCGGCGCGTGCATGGGAGTTGGTGGTACAGGCGTTGCGTGATTCTTTGGTAGAGGATGAGGATGGTGAAAACTAGGCCGGTGGACACCGCGGGGCGAACACAAAAGTACTGCACCACGCACTGTAGTGGATCCATCCAATTCGGCAGGACGAGGCACACACCTTAGCAGTTGCCAGGGGAGGGGGGTTCTGGGGGGGTTGGTTAATGGGAGTTTGGGGTGGGCCGGAAGCCGCTAGATGGTGGCCCATTAGGGCACCTTGGACCTACTAGGATGGTGGGTACTGTGTGGAGCGTGGAAAGGCTGGGGAGAGCAGCCAGGTGTGACAACTCATAGCGCCTAGGGCAGGTCCCGACAAGGGCGATACCGCTGATTCTCACTGGGATGGCTGACGGGAGTGATGTTGTGGGTGGGGGGGTAAAAGCAGATACGCAAAACGATATTTCAACCATGGTCCCTATGGGACGTGCACCGTGATGTTTGCCTATTGCACGAAGTATTATGCCGCCCGGCCTCCGGGATGCGGGCTGAATGGCTGTGTACGATTTGGATTTCTTATTGGATGGGGTGATATCACGAGTGAACTGGCTGATTAATTGTATCCTGTGGTTTATAACTCTGCAATAAAAATATATTTTAAAAAATAAATAAATGAATAATACTTGGGTTCGCAGCAGAGGGTTACAAATTCAACTTTAAAAAGTCGAGAATTGCCCATCTGACGGTCTTATTTTTAGGATACGAATTATCAAGTGAAGGAAAAAGCCTAGCGGACAACTTCTTAGAGAAGTGCGCTGTACTCCAAGCACCAAAAACGCTGAATAACTTACAATCGATTCTAGGCTTCCTGAATTTCGGAAGAACTTACATACTAAATTATGCAGAGAGGGTTAAACCTCTCTACGAATTAATAAAACCTGATTTCAAACCAATACATTGGACTCAGACACACACGGAAATTTTGAGATCACTGCAAACAGACATGTTAACAAAAACAAAATTAGAAACACGTGACAATACACGCAACCTTGTAATCCGAGTAATCCCAGGAAGATGCGGATTCACGTACCTGACCTCTAATGAGGGAGAAATGGTACCAATAGCTTACAAATCTCATTTGTACACACAAGCAGAAAAAACATTCAGTCTCACAGAAAATACTGTGAAGGCAGTGCAAACTGCTATAGCGAAAGAAAGAGAATTAGCACAAGGCAAAAGGATCTCTGTTCTCACAGCAGAATCCGCCTTCGAGGCACTATTCAGCCCAGTAAACCTGCCTACAGTATCACTGGATCCGAAATGGATACAGTGGGAAAAATCTCTTGCTGCAGAAGACGTAAAATCCTATTTCGCCCCGCACATGAAAAAACGGAATGATTTAAATTATGAAAAAGAATATGCCAATCGAAATTCTCCCTCTAGAACAGTACTCCTGTATAATCTATACAGACAGATTTGTACAGCATTACAATGTAGAAAAAAAAACCTACGATGCAGCCTGTGCGATTGTTAAAAGTCGCTGGCTCTGCGGTAAATTCAGACCGAAAATAACAAAAACTGAATCACTGAGAAAATGTTCGGCTCAGCGAGCTGAAATCAGATCTTTAAAGATGGCGCTTGAAAATGCCGAACGTGAATTCCCGACACTAATCGTGTGCGATTCGCATTTTTGCGCCAACTCCTACAATAATGCTTTGCAGAACTGGATTCAAAATGATTACAAAGATGACACAGGTGCCACAATCAAGCATAAAATGCTTTGGAAACAAGTAGTTCTTTTACAGAAAGAACTACAAAAGACTCACGTGATACACACTCTGAGTCATCAACGTGATGGCGTTCACGTTGCAGGGAATTCATTGGCTAATACAGCCATAGCGGAAGCAAGTAAACCGGCTTCCGTAGCCACAAAAAAGAGTTCAGAAAAATACATAGACGGGGAAACCATGCTGGCAGTAAAAACGTCTTCAAAAGGCAACTGTGCAGCACTACCCGTGAACTATCCACTCAATTATACATACGTAATTGATGCATACTCTGTTCCTTTTGCTCGAATCCCTGAAGTGGGGGATAGGGTAATTCCAAACATAAATCGGAGAATCTTTTTAATAGCAGACGCACACATGGGACTGGGTCCGAGGCACAAAAAGATCAAAGAATCTCTGACTGAATTACAAGCAGTATACTGGTGGCCGGAGATGAGCCTGCACCATTATAAATTTGTAAAGAGCTGTCCAGACTGCGACAGAGACCGCAGTAATGAGCCAAGCGGAGTAATGCCATGGCCTTGTATGAAGGTAGCATAGAGCTATCTACACATGCAATCCAGCGTCCTATTAATTGTTTAAGACTACATTCACTTTAAAAATGTGGCCCCAGCGCTCGGCTGACGCCAAAACTGTTATAAAAGATCTGCGAGTCTTTATCGGGACATACGCAATTGCCATGCTTCATCCTGACCAGGGTCCTGCTTTTAGCTCTCGAGCTTATAAGGAGGCCATGACCAGCATGGGCATTGGGTTGCGATTCTCTTGTCCATTTCATCCTGAGGGAAACAGTGTAGTGGAAAGAAAAAACCGAGACATAAAGCAATCTATAACAGCGAAGGTATTAGGTTCGGGGGATGGGTGGGTCAAACATTTAACAAGTGTCCAACGTAGTGTTAATAATTTGCCAAGAAATTCTCTAAAAGGTTTCAGCCTGTACGAACTAGAATGTATATTCAGGATCTTGATAGTCAGGCTTCAGTGGTAAAATATAAAAGATAAAAATGAAGACTTTGACATCATAGATCGTTAGGCTGTTTTACAGGACTTGAATGAAACAAGAAAATCCTTAAGCAACATAAAGTTAAATCAACAGCCATCTACCACTGAAGACACACCACCTGTCCCAGCAAGACCTGTCTGGATTCCAAAGATTGGGGATCTGGTCAGAGAAAAAATAGCAGTGAGGAAGGAATTTGGGCCTTCTTACAGAAAAGCAGTACCTGTCTTAGCAATCAACGGAACAAGATCAGTAGTACTACCGCCCCTTGCTGGTAAAAAGGAGAACCGAGTTGTATCCATCGACCTGGTGAAACCACAAGCATGTGGCCTATAATCAACAGTAGGCCAAGTGGACTCCCAAGAAATAACAGAATAGCCAAATTTACAACAATCCAAGAGGTTCAAACTGAAAGACTAATCACATTTGATAAACCTGCAGTGCACAGAGAAGGACTATGCAATAATACCATGGAACTCGTGCCTCTTGGAACTCAAATTGAAACAGTTCGTCATGAAACACCAGTCTACAATGATGTGGCATCAGAATGTGCTAATGAAAAGCAAATGGAGAAAACAATTCCAACAATCGACAGAACTGCCTCTGGCTACTTCATCAATTTTGATAACTTTTCTGAAGATCAAAGCGACCCTGAAGTAACACCAGAAACAAAGACTTTTAAAGAAAAAGCAACAGAACTCTTTTATCAACTCAAGGAAACTTATCTTATTTCTCCATGGTTAGAGTTTTGGTTTGGGCTAGGTGAATTTTTCCTCCTGCTTTAGCTCATCATGGTACTTTGTTTGGGAAAGTTCATTGAGGGAAAATACAGTTCAATGGACACAGTAAGTCAGAACATCAACTTAGTTCTGAAACCTCACAAATCATCTCACGTCAAGAAAAGAGAACTATCATCAGTAAATGTCACAGCCATTCCAATACCCGGCGGGGTAGTGTGGGACAAGACTGACTATGAAATATATGGCCCGGTCGAGATCTTGAAATATCCTCACCAGTTCAAGGTTTCATTAAGTGACTTTGTAAAACCAAGTACATCCTCTGATGATTGGGATTTTGAAAGTATAAATAATATGATGTCGGATTTATTGTTGTCAGCAAAATTTACAGAACATGATTATTTACAAGGTTCATCTAATTATGAACAGATGAACTGTTTTTCACATTACGCAGACCATTATTACATAGAAATGTTTTTAAATATAACCAATGGGAACATTGTGCTACTCCACCCAAAAGCAGTTCAAAAACGTTTAAATGAGAAATTCCAATACTTCTCAGGGTTTAACATAAGTAATGCAGAAACATTTTATTATAAACTGTTGGATAAAACAGGGACGAAAACCATGCTGACAAATACTAAATTGATATATTCAGAAGCATTTTATGAAAAAATGATTACATTTGGTTTTGATTTCTGGAAAAACAACATTGAAACAAAAACAATCTGGGGTACAAAAGATTGGCAGGTACAAGGCCTCAAAGCATTATTTCGAGCCTGCATGATCCCAGAACAAATAATGTTCTTAAATGGCTCAATTCACCAAACAACCTGTCTTGGCCTAGCTAAGATTAAGGACCTAAACAAACCGTCTATTCCAAAGCCAATACCTGATAATGCTACCACAAATATTGAAATAGAGGTATACCAAATTTGACATCAAAACAGAACACATCCTGATTGGAAAAAGTAGTTAATCTGGCAAGAAGACACTAATAACTGTCAAGATAGATTCCTGAACAAAACACAGGGGTTAAAAATGACCAGACCAGACCCTAGATACTCCCAGAGACAACATCCAGGGATAGTAACAACATACAGTGTAGGGAAACTGTGCCTTGAATGGCTAGAAACATCCACACTGGCAGAAATTAAGCAACACTTATCTTTACTTAAAGACGGTGCTGATTTGCGCGATTTCATTATGGGACCACGCAAACAGCGTCAAAAACGTTTCATAGCGGCAAGTGTATATGCGGCATACAACGAGGCATGGAAAGTAATGCAAATTGAAACAGCAGAAAAAATACGAGAAATTGATCGTATTAATTTGGAAAAATCACTTTCTGTTGTGGACAATGGGTTAATGACTCTGTCCTCCAGAATATATTCACTGGACAGTATTGTATCATCTGCCATCGATATAATAAAGACTTGCTAATGTTACAACATGGCCAGTCCCAATTACGTTCTATTGTACAGCTATGCTGGACGTTGCAAAATCTTCGTTCAGGCTATGTGCCATGGCGTTTAATCAACACAACGTCATTGTTTTCTATCTTTAACCTCACTGATAAACAAATCAGTTTGGCACAGAAAGGAGCAGACTATACAATCCTGAGCATCGAAAAACTTGAGAGATTACCATTGACAATGTCAGAAAGACCTGTCATTGAATGGATAATACACGGGATTATCACAATTCCGATAACAACTTTCCGATTTAAAAATTGCCTTGAGTATATACCAACAGGCCAGTATGAAAGGTTGGGTAAAGGGTACATTAAGTCATCATGGAATTACCATATACACACACATGCTACAGTGACAATGACAAAAATGTATTTCTTAGTGGTGAAAATTGCAAACATTCACTAAGCGGTATACTTTTGTGCCAGGGTATTAATTTACATGGGGCCTGTGAAGGGACTTCAAACAACCTTTCATGCCACCAGCACGTCACACCTGCAACGCAGATAGAGCCCTTCTTTAGGCAACTTTCTAACGGGAGTTACATTCTAATAACGGATCACAGCTGTTGTGGCTTGGTGCCAGGGAAAGCATATCTCGTAAGCGTAACTTCCATGGTCACTTGCTGTATGCAAGCATTGATTCCAAACGGCCCTGGAGATTCCGAGACTCCGATTTGGCCTCCGTTGAATATCTCTTCTATACGAATTGATACTTTAAGCAGAATGAAGTCTGTGCTTTTGCAGACAACAGTGCCCATCGCGTCATCAAAAGAAACATATGATCTCCAAGTTGCAAGGACAACATCGGAGATACATGAACTTTTATCAACAAATTGCCCCGTGCATTTCACAGAAAAGCTCAGCCAAATCCTAAATATGTCGGATGCCATTGGTATCTCAAACGTATTTAAGACAATTTTTTAGGGACTGTTAACACCATTCCAAGCAGTTCTGGGCATTATTCCCAATTTTGTCCATTCAGTCTTTGGCGGCCTACCACGACTTTTGGGACTCGTAGCAGGCATTTTATTTTTGACGCTTCTGCTCCGATATGGCAAGCCAAAACACAGACATGACTCTGGCAAAGATGGAAGAAACGATCCTAGCAATACGCTACCGGGACTGCATAACTAAGGTCCTTGGATTGGCCCGGCTGAGAGATCTGAACATGACCTAATTTCTTTCATTCAGACCTATATGGCAGACCTGCATCTTACCTGTGCTTCGATGTATGCTATGCGGAGAAGAATGCGTGTTAGACACCTGTCTTGCACTACCATCAGCAGTACCAATGGATATCGATACTTTGCAAAGTCCAGTAACGGCTCACGCATCGTGTTGTCCCCAGCGGCTACCAATTCTGATGACGGCATTCATTGAGACTCCTGCGCTAGGACTAGGTGGCGGCAGTGAAGCAAAAAATGAAAGCAGCATCACCCAGGTACGACCTTCTGTGAGCATTGCTGATCCAGACATTGATGATAGCAATCATTCTCACAACTGCCAGGTTACTGCACTATCGAACCTGGTCGAGCTGTCACCTGAATATGTAGACCTATTCTTCGAGAGCCTGTCTGATATGATGTTCTCCCCTGAACAGATACAATGAATTTTGGAAAACAATCCGGCGCACAGCGTTCCCATGAACTCTGAATTCGGCCTTCAGCTTTGATAAACAAAAGCTACTGAAAAGCATTTAGAACTATTTTTTCCCCGTTCACCATGAAATTATTTTTTCCAAAATTTCCAAAATATTTACCTTTTTTCTGGCACACGTACTTTGCTTAAAGTAGAACTATTCATAAAGAACAGAGCTTCTATTTTTAGTAGATCTAGAGAAAAAAAAGTTACCTCGGCCTCTAGCACATTTTACAGCAACTGTATTTATATGTGATGAAATAGTCTCGCCCTTCTTTTCTGTATTAAGAGACATTTCATGTGAAATTTTTTCGCAAAAATCGTTCAAACTGATTACATATGCAATAATTTTTGAATGATTACTATGCTTGAAAACGTACAGTACCTATATTCTCATGTATTTCATATACGCCATTTCAAATTCAATATGTATTTTGGGGTGGGTAGGAATACACGCGCATCTTATTGCTTTAGTTTTTAGTAATTTGATGAACATCAATTCGTGGATTGGGTGTTGTGTTCTATCTAGGACCCCAATCAATATTGTGACCTCATGCCCCTATACGGCTATAATCAATAGATATCCCTATAATGGCATAAACGATCAGAGCCATATTACAGTAACTCGTCTCTGCAGCTCATTACGTACATGACACAGCAGAAGCCACTTCCTTAGATTCCTAGATAACACACCGAGTTCTTTCGACAGCTCAAACCCCCAGCAACCTGGGAAAGCCCCGCTTGCCTTGTTTTGATTAGTAATAGAACTCTTGCAAGCACTGTAAGAACGACCAATTCTTAGTGACATCTTTATTGACGTCTTATGTCCAAAAACTTACGTCAAACTCTGCACCTTTCAGGTATAAATAATACCGACGTTGCCTTAAGCAAACACGGTGGTGGTGAATACTGGAGCAGAACAGCTGTCCCTTGCAGAGAGCCCAGCGGATGCGAGAAGCCCACGGACGCTGCCCCTCCACCTTGACGCGCTGAGAAAGACGCTGTCTTTTCTCTTGCCGAGAAAATCCAGCTCCGGCGTTTCCAGCCTACCCTTGCGGGTAACTGGAATATCGAGTCCTGAGAGGAGATACCAGACCTCCAACATTCTACTCCAGAGGTACGGTGCTGACTAAACCCTTAGAGAGAATTCTAGAAGTAAACCCTTGGCAAAACCAACTTAACTTAAACTGCTACTTACTTACTCCCTCCCAAGTATTAGGCTTAGGTCAGGTACACTGGGGTAGGCGTAGTTAGAAGCACCAGTTGAGGACGTTAGCCAAATGTATATATGAATGTATATATTTTATTCATTTTAACCATCTTATGGCTAAGAAACCATATCAATGCTTTTACAGTATTTCGCAATACTCCTTTTACTGTACGCACTTTTTATAATAACAAGTCTTGCAATTGTGGCAATTCATTTCTCTTGCATGAGAAGGAAGACTGTTCAATAAATAATACCTTTTATTGAAAACGCCTGTCTCTCTATTCTCTGCATAACTGGTGAAAGTAATTCTGCACAACTGACTGAGTGAAATAGCTGTCTATTGTTTCACACGACTCTAGAGATTGACTCTTATTCTGAGGAGCAAAGTTGTCATTTTAATGCGGTTGTTGGAAATCTGAATCCCTTCTTGTCTGAGCCAGGGAAGCTGATCACTTCCTATTCAGTCAAGAAAGTTTCCAGTGACTTCTGAGCTAGCTGGTACAAACCCAATTAAGTCTAACATAGTCAGTAGAGACCTAGAAGACGACAGTCCTACGTCTACACTGCTGTTTATGTTATTCCAATGCGCAGGGCCTATAGGGAAAATAGGAACTACACTACAATGTAAGAAAAATTTGCAAATTGCGAATTTCCAAAAATCGCATGTTAAGAAATCGCTATTAACACCAAGTAGAAGCAGGTGGTACAAAAAAATCACATAAAAAAGCTCCCAGAATGCATTTTCTTTCTCTCCAAAATGGCGGGACTGTACCTGATTGCCAGGAGGCTGCGCATTCAAGCTCTTGCCCAGAGAAGACAAAGGCAGGATAGAATATTCAGAATACGCATTACGCTGTTCCAGCAGACTCAGGAGGAGATCTATGAAAAATTCAGGCTACATCCTCACACCATTCTTGACCTCATTAATGAATTGGAACCTTTTTTGGCACACCCAACAGGCAGAACACATTCAATACCAACACATGTGCAGGTATTGTGCTCACTGCACCTTTTGGCTTCTGGCTCCTTTCAAAACTGTAGTTGCAAAGGTTGGTGGAGTGTCTCAGAGTGCTCTATCACGTTTTTTTCATGTCTTCCTGGACGCGATGATAAGTAGACTCCAACATCATATATATTTCTCAAATACACAGCAAGTCATACAGGAAACCAAGTTGGATTTCTATCAAATTGCAAGATTACCACATGTGATTGGATGCATAGACGGAACCCATATTGCCATCACTCCACCAGCAGCCATAGAATATGTATTCCGGAATAGAAAAAGCTACCACGCGCTGAACATCCAGATCATATGCAATGCAAAACACATTATCAATGACATTGTCGCAAAGTTTCCAGGGAGTACACATGACTCTTACATCTTCAGACATAGCGCAATTCATAGACGTCTCAGTGCTGGTCAGTTTGGAGATGGATACCTGCTGGGTAAGTAATACCAGCTGCGTAGCTAGGGAGGGGCGGGGGGGGGGGCGGTCCGCCCCAGGCGGCACTATTTTGGGGGTGGCCGGGCGGCGCCTCAGCAGCATCATAATGAAATGATCACAACAGTAATCATCATTGGCAGCCAAAGTGCGTTGCGCAGCATAAATAATCCTTGATGGGCCAGTGTGTATAAATGCTACTTACTGCATTGCACGCACCAGCTAAGCTTATTTTAAAAGTGCACCTAAGGCTTCAAGTTTGGGTCCCGGGCCGTCGTAGCGCGTGAAAGCGCTACCAATGACGGCCCTGCAAACATTTATCATGCAGCAGATCCCGCCTATAGCAGACTTGTACACTGTCCTGTAACGCAATGCGCGCACCAACGCACGTGGTGACGTGCATGAATGCATCCAGGAACCTGAGACTCGGTCTGAATCATCCCCGGGCGGCTGGATTTGAATGCGGGACAAAATCGAATTGCTGCTCCACTTGTAAAAAATGTAAGTCAGTGTGCTTAACCCTTGGATAATTTGATAAAATGAGGGTAAGCGCGGCATTCAGATGGAGGCCAAGGAGCAGGGATCGCAGAGAGGGGCACTTGACCTCCGCTGTATGCACATGGAGGGACGGGCACTGGCATACAGATGGTGCATCAGTCGTTGTAGGGCGGCATCTCTACACACACTTCATAATTTCTCGGCAATGCAGAGAAGAAGGCACATAAGCACTTGCTTTCAATCAATACCATTTGCACGACGAGGGTCACAACAGGGAGCAGAGTGACAAGGAGCATTTACACAAAGGCTCAAAAACCCACTGCACCTTCCTTTGACAAAGAGCAAAGACACGTGGACCCTACCCCTCAGGGGCGGCTGGTGACATTTGAAAGCAGTGAGGCGTAAAAGTTAGGGATGATTTATAAGTAGCAGGAGAGCACTGCATTTCTTTTTACTTTTGCCATTATTTAATTTGTTTTTATCCCCATCTAACCCATATGCACAGAACTACAATTACAACTGGAACACATGCTCACTGCCCTGTGAGCTGTGCAGAGAGGCGCAGGACTGGATAGCCAACAAAATTTCTGAACACCTTTTTCCCTCACTTGACAGGCACTGTGAGAAACTCGCAGTGACCTCAGCCTCAGAGCTCTCAAGTCAAGTGGTGCAACTCAGTACAAATTATGCACTGTACAAGAGCACTGTTATACATGAAAAAAATACAGAAGCAACATCGTTCAAATAGCTAATACTTTTAGGGTATGTAATTATGCAAGATGAATATGTGCATTCTAAATAGGAACTAAATCACTGAACATAACGGTTTAAATTCATAATTAAATGTTAAAATGTTGGCATTTACTTTCATTAAAGCAGCTGCCCTTGGTTTGCCATCTCTCTTCCTGTAGTGCCCTGCTCTCACTCCAGTGCCACTGCATTCTTTGACCGTGTGGCGCAGCGCAATACTAATCATGTTATGAAATGAAAAGGGGGGGCTCTTGGCCCCCCCGCCCGCATGGCGGCGCGGCGATCGCCCCCTCCCTTTGTACCCCTCGGTGGTGGGGCGTGCCCTCCTGGGCGCGCCCCACCACCGATTGGCTGGTGCCCTCCCTGACCCGGATACCATGGTAGGATGTCCGGGTCAGGGGCGGGCGTGCCGGGAGGGGCTGGGGGCTGGGTGGGGGCGTAGCCACCCCCACCCAGCCCCTTGGGGATAAAGAAGCGGGGAGCGCCCAGGAGACCCTCTTCTCCCTGGACGCTTCCCCACAGCGTGTCGTGCCCCACGCTCGGGGCTTCTTGTTTTTTGTCATTTCGTGTTTTTCTTTCCTCTCCAGGCCGGCGGTTCGTCACAGGACAGCAGCGGAGGTCGTCCGAAGGATTAAGGAGCAGGGTCGGCGTCGAGGAGCAGGGTCGGCGTTCTTCCCCCTTGTGTGTTCGACAGACCGGCGGATTGAGGAATATAGTCGGTCGGAGCGGAGTGCGGCCGGCGTCAGCAAGTAGCAGTGGCAGCTTGTTCAGGGTCCAAGCGGCGGTTACACCGATTACAGCCTTCTGACCAGGAATAGAGGTATTTGTCGGGGCGGAGTGGGGGCCGGAAGCCTTTCAGCCGTATTCCGGCTTCGTGGAGGAGTGTGGGTGCTCGTGGGCACGTCGCCTAAACTATTGTGTGCTGCACTTCTAGGGCATCCCGCCGGCAGTAAGAATCGGGCGGGAATCTGTTTCACCAGCGCATAGCGTGAAAGGAGAGGCGAAGCAGGGTCGATCAGGGTAGTCAATGGATGGGAGACCCAGAGCGGTGATTGACTAATTCTGTGCCTCCGCTCCTCACACGGGCGTCTTTGTTGATCTGTTTGTCCTTTTTTCCCCGCCTTGCAGGTGAACTGAATTGGCCGGCCGTTCGGGTGAGCTGTTTAGGTTGTGAAGCAGGGTAGACCAAGGCAGCACTTGGATGGTAGAAGAGGGGGAAAGGGTGCATTTATCTGTTGAATTCGAGTAATTCGAAGAAAAATTGGGTCTGATTCATATTGATTTAAATTGTTTTAAGTGACCAATCTGGTATGTCTGTTGCATTGTGGGAACTGTACAAATAGGCATCAGGGGTGCTTTCAATTGTTGGGGCATACAGGCAGAGATAGGCTGGAGGGTTGTGGACAAAAAGGTAGTCCAACCACCTTTAATATAAAGGTCTCTCCTGCCTCGTACTCCCAGGTATTAATACATTTTCTATTACAGGCAATCAAAGAAAACATTGCTGCATTTTGACTGATCAACTCGAGGACGTGGAGTAGGTCGCAATACCGGCGCGGAACACGTGGGATTGGTCGGTAAGAGGAGAACGGGGGGCTAGCATTTCATCGCTCCTGGTTGCCGCCGGGTGGGTCTACACTAGGTTTACTCACCCCTGACATAGCCGGATAAGCCGGTGGTGTTGCGGCCGCCGTTGCATGGTGCTTACAGCCCCCTGGACATCCTCCATCTGGTGAAGGTACATAGCGCGAGTACGCAAAAGTGTATCATTAGGAGTGTAGGCAATCCTTGGTGGTTTTGAACATGCCAGGGCCAAGAGGTGGTAAAGGAGGGTCCAGGATGGAGGTTATGATGCAGACCATGATGCTTGAAATGAGCAACATTAACAAGCGATTGGGGAAAATTGATGAATTAGAGGCTCGCTTTAATGAGAGGTTTGATGAGGCTCCTGGCCCATCGGGTAGGCCTGTTCGCCAGAGGACAGCCCCCTTGCCAAGGGGGGATTTTGTTACCCCGCCTAAGAGGTCTAAGGCCAAGAAGCCCAGGTACACTGCCCCCCCCCCAGAGCCGTTAGTTCCAGTACCTATTGTACCTGTTCCTGCGGCTCCAGCGCCTCTGGTACCTACGCCAACTATTCCTATTCCTGCAGCGCCAGCCCCTGTCAATCCCCCAGCGCCCACCCCGGCCGGGCCTGCCCCTTCACCCGTGGCTCCCACCCCACTTACGGGTTTACCGCCACCGGCAGCGCCCTTGCCTCCCACACCTCTGCCGCCGGTTATGCCCCCGGTGGCGCCGGCAGTCCCAACAGGCAATTTAGACCCAATCCCCCCGGAACTGGTATCTCAGATAACGGCCTTGATGCCGTGGTTGCAGAAGGGGGGGGTGTTACCGGCTTCGTCAGATCATGCCGCAGAAGCGGAAAAATTGGTGGAAAAGATTAAATCTGCAGCGGTGGCTGACAGTACTGCAGTGCCCTCATCTTCTTCCCTCGCAGGTTCCAGTCTCACCCAACCGAACGGAGGTGGTGGGCAGCCGGCCCAGGTGCCTGGAAATGGTAAGGAGGTGGCACTGCCTCTCTTGGGAGATGGTTCTATACCCTCCAGGAGTGAGAATTTAGCACAACATGTGTCACAGACTGTGAAGGAGATGATTTGGGCTGATAAATATGTGTACATTTATTCATTACTGCTTGATAATAGGGAAATGGAGCATGCAAAGACGCTAAAGGAGTGGATGCATCCAAGTGAATGGAGGGCACAGTGTTCTAGATTTAGGGTGGAAGAAACTCTGCTTAACTGGATCAGGGCTTTCGCAGTGTTCACAGCTATCAAGGCTGAACGACCCCCCAATGTGCAGGCGCCATTAGCGTGCTATCAGAGCAGGATTGTGGGGTGGAGTGAACAGTACTCTGGGGATGCGTGGAAAGGGTATGATGTCAATTTCAGGAAAGCCTTGGAATTTAATCCATCACTGACATGGGACAAGGTTGACTCTATGTCATGGCATCAGCAATTCTCAGAGAGCTCGCCCCCCCATCAGTCCACCAGTGCAGTCAAGATTTTTTCCGCCAGACCTCAACAGCCCTTTCGGCCACCCCAAGCGGGTGAGGTCCCGGGTAGGAATAGGGGCGGCGGGTCAGAGAAGAAAGGGGTGTGCTGGGATTTTAATAGGCGCACCTGCACAAGGGCCCCGGGCACCTGTAGATTTAAACATGCATGTGGGGCCTGTGGTCATCCCTCTCACCCAGAAGCATCTTGCAGGTCCAAGCAGGGCAATCAGGGTCAGAGGGGAAGAGGAAAGCCAGTGTAGTACAAACAAGTTGGGTCCCCCCACGCCTGTAGATGTTCTGGCAATGATCCCATGGTTAAATAGATATCCGGACCACACAGCAGCCACACTACTTCAGGAAGGTTTCTCCCAAGGCTTTAGGATCCCGGCAGGGGGGTACACAGGTAGCGCCCATTGCAAAAATCAATTGTCAGTGAAACTCAACCCTACAGTGGTGGCGGCAAAAATTAGCAAAGAACTGTCTCTGGGCAGGATATCTGGCCCATTTGTGAGGGTACCCGTCCCCAATTTTGTGTGTTCACCGCTAGGAGTAGTTCCCAAAAAAGAGAAGGGCCAGTTTAGACTGATCCACAACCTGTCGGCGCCCAGAGGAGCGTCTTTGAATGATGCGATTGATGAAACGATTTGTAGTGTAAAATATGCCTCATTTGACCAGGCGGTCGACCTGTTGCGTGCCCTGGGGCCAGGGGCCCTGATGGCAAAGTCAGACATAGAATCTGCTTTCCGTCTCCTCCCAGTCCACCCAGCTGATCATCATCTCCTAGGTTTCACTTTTGAAGACAAGTTTTACATGGATAAATGCATGCCCATGGGCTGTTCCATATCATGTGCATATTTCGAGACGTTTAGCTCTTTTCTAGAATGGGTCATGAGACAGGCGACGGGCCATCAGCAGGTCATGCATTACCTGGATGATTTTCTCTTCTTAGGTGCGGCGGGCTCTCAGGAGTGTGCCTGGGCACTGCAGGAATTTTGCGTGCTCATGCGGGCTTTTGGGGTCCCGCTAGCGCCGGGGAAGACGTTTGGGCCATCCACCTGCTTGGAATTTCTCGGTATCGAAATTGACTCAGTGGAAGGATGCTTCAGGTTGCCCCAGGACAAAGTGTCTAGATTTAGAGCAGCGCTGCGACAATGCCTACGCAAACACAAGGTTTCCTTGCAACAATTACAGGAGGTGGTGGGGCAACTAAACTTCGCTCTGCGGGTTATCCCTATGGCACGCCCGTTCTCACGCTCCATTGCCCAGGCAATGAGGGGATTACGGGAGAAACATCACCGCACGAGGTTGTCATCTGAGGTTCGCCAGGATATGCTCATATGGATGGCGTTCCTGGAGGGTTTCAATGGCAGGGTAGTGTGGCCCGGTCCTCCCACCACATCAGCAGAGTTGGGTTTATGGACAGACGCAGCTGGTAGTGTGGGTTTTGGCGCCATCCTGGGGAACAAGTGGGTCGCCCAACGATGGCCGGAAGAATGGAGAGCATGGGGTTTGACCACCAATATTGGCTTCCTTGAACTCTTCCCAATCTGGGTGGCATTGAAGGTCTGGCCTGAACACCTATGTAATCAATCAGTGGTGTTCTGGTCAGATAACATGACCGTGGTGGAATGCATAAATCATCAGGGGGCGCGCTGTCCTTTCATACTGCGCCTGATAAAGGAGATTGTGTTGCAATGCTTGAAAATGAATGTGGTCTTCAAAGCCAAGCATGTCCCTGGCATTCTCAATAATGCAGCTGACTCCCTCTCTCGCTTTAAAATGCAGGTTTTCAGGGAACATCTTCCTGCAGCAGACCCCTCTCCGGCTCACTTCCCGGCAGTACTTTGGCAGATTGGTGCCCCAGATTACAGGACCTCGTGGTTGCTAGCTTAGCCCCCAGGGCCAAGACAGCTTACGAAGGGGCGTTTTTGTCTTACCGTACTTTCTTGGGGCAAGAATGGGAGGGTAGGTGGGCACAGGAGGACAGCTTTGCAGCCTACTTAGAAGGGATGCACAGGGAGGGTCGCTCCGTAGCGGCTGCCAGCAAGCATAGGGCGGCGGTCTCCTTCTTTGCGCAGGCTAAGGGCATGCAAGACCCCACTAACACCTTTATGGTGCGCAAGGCCTTGAGGGGTTGGCGCCGTTTACAGGGTCACCCTGCTGATAAAAGAAGGCCCATTGGGCTAGCACGGCTGACATCTTTATTGGTGGCACTGCACAATGTCTGTAGCTCGGAGTGGGAGGTACTTCTGTTCAAAGCTGCATTTTCCCTGGCCTTCTATGGGGCTTTGAGAATTGGTGAGTTGGTGGCAGCGTCCAAACATGATCAGCAGGGCGGCCTACAAGGGGCCTGTGTAAAAATCAGGGATGATACCATGTGGGTGACAATTCAGAAATCCAAAACCGACCAGGAGTCACGGGGTCACACCATAGTGCTCCACCGAGCCCGTGCCAATCCTTGCTGCCCGGTTTCTCATGTGGAAATCTTCCATAAACAGCGAGGGGGCACGGCGGGAGGTGCACTGTTGTGTCACGCCGACGGTACGCCCTTGACCAGGTACCAGTTTAGAAGGGTCTTGGAGCTGACGATCAGACAGGCAGGTCTGGACCCCAAGGAATTTGGCACTCACTCATTTAGGATTGGGGCAGCAACTGAGGCAGTGGCAAGAGGCCTCCCGGTTAAAAATGTGAAGGAAATTGGGAGATGGTCCTCTGAATGTTATAAACGATATGTGCGAATTGACATGTTGTGACAGGATGGTCCTCACACCCGGTTTATTTTGGTTTTTTGCAGTTTCTCAAACCTGTGACGCAGGGGAGGAACTCTCCACCGGGCATCAACGATCCAGGCCATCATGGAACAAGCATCGGGATCAACACAAGAAAATGGTTTGGATCGTGGGTCACTCGTATGTGAGGCGTGCTAAATGTGTTTTTCTTTCAGGAGACCGTACAAAAAGGGCTGCGCAAAAGGGGTTTGACATTTCATCCTTCGGGAGAGGGGGTCTATGTCTCACCCAGTTCAAGGACTTCTTCCAGGGACTCTTAGCTCAACAGCCCGCCCCCCCGTCAGTGGTGATACTTCACCTGGGGGAGAATGATTTGGCCAAATTGGGGAGACGCATCCTTATTGAGGAGATCATCTCCACTGCGGGGTGGGTGGCCAGGACTTGCCCGGGTTGCACGGTAGTATGGTCGCAACTTATCCCTCGGTGGCAGTGGCGAGGGGGGGACTCGGTTAGGGCGTTGAATCACTCGGTAAAGAGGATCAACACGCAATTGGACAAACTTTTTCGGGCCCCCCGGTTGCAGACGATTCTACATGGGTGTATCTGGGGCGAACAATATTACCTAGGGGATGGAGTACACTTGACTGAGGCGGGGAATGTTTTGTGGTCTAACAATATCTGGGCCTGGTTAGAGGGTTTTGCTAAACAAGATTGCTGATTTGGGTCTAGGTAGGGGGAGGCCAGATCGTCGGTTAACAATGCTGGCCTGTGGCGGTAAGGTCATGACCGGTGAGCAGCTATTTTAAGGTCTGAGGGGGCGGGCATCATCCATGGGAGGTTCCCGTCCAGGGGGAGGGGCCATTGGCCACTCCAAGAACTCCAGGGGCAAGGTAACTGGTGCTTCAAAGGGGCGCGGGTTGGAGTAGTCACGCTTTCCTTAGGCTGGTAGTCACCCCGCGCGCGCATACTTATGACGTCACTGGATGGCGCAGAGTAAGGGCCCTCCTTTAGTGGGTAAATGGAGTTCACGGCGTAGACCGGGTAATTACCAGGACCGGCTGCGCATGCGCACATCACTAGGTAAGGCGCAGCTAGTAGGACCTGACACCGGTTAGCGACCTTGCCATATGGCCAGAAATGTAGTATACAAAAATCAAGATGAGGATGTTAGCTTCGGTTAGGAAACAATCTGTATTAGAGTTTCTGTTAAGGTTAGCCTCTCAAACTTGTTGACAATATTGTATCTAATGTCCTGCTGATTTTTGTATAAATTGTTGATCATGCAATTAAAACCTTTTAATTTCATATCTTAATAAATACGGCCGGGAGGTCCCGCGGCCTCCCGCCTTCCAAAGATAACCAGGTAACATGTTCATGTGTCAGGTGTTGGTGTGCTCAGATGGGGGGGGGGGGGGCGGCAGCCAGTCGCTGACCATGTGAAAAGGGGGGGGCTCTTGGCCCCCCCGCCCGCATGGCGGCGCGGCGATCGCCCCCTCCCTTTGTGCCCCTCGGTGGTGGGGCGTGCCCTCCTGGGCGCGCCCCACCACCGATTGGCTGGTGCCCTCCCTGACCCGGATACCATGGTAGGATGTCCGGGTCAGGGGCGGGCGTGCCGGGAGGGGCTGGGTGGGGGCGTAGCCACCCCCACCCAGCCCCTTGGGGATAAAGAAGCGGGGAGCGCCCAGGAGACCCTCTTCTCCCTGGACGCTCCCCCACAGCGTGTCGTGCCCCGCGCTCGGGGCTTCTTGTTTTTCCCACCCACCATCCCTGGAACTAAATGATTGAGGTTGTCTTAGTCTAGTTTAAGCGTAATCTGTAGGTGCTTGTTGAGATCGTTGATATGCATAAGTGATCCGTGTCTGGTTTGTATATTATGCTGATGATGCTTTCTTTAGGAATTTTTCCCCTTTTAGTGAATTGTGATGAAACATGTTATGATACTGCAATTGTGCTTAGGACTTTTTTCCCTTTGTAGTTTTAAATTGATGTTTTGATGTGTTAGCTAGAGTAGTTGTCATTAGAATTTTTTCTCCTAGGTCGTCGTATTTATTAGGTTTGGGGCATGCGGTAAGGTCATGACCGGTGAGCAGCTATTTTAAGGTCTGAGGGGGCGGGCATCATCCATGGGAGGTTCCCGTCCAGGGGGAGGGGCCATTGGCCACTCCAAGAACTCCAGGGGCAAGGTAACTGGTGCTTCAAAGGGGCGCGGGTTGGAGTAGTCACGCTTTCCTTAGGCTGGTAGCCACCCCGCGCGCGCATACTTATGACGTCACTGGATGGCGCAGAGTAAGGGCCCTCCTTTAGTGGGTAAATGGAGTTCACGGCGTAGACCGGGTAATTACCAGGACCGGCTGCGCATGCGCACATCACTAGGTAAGGCGCAGCTAGTAGGACCTGACACCGGTTAGCGACCTTGCCATATGGCCAGAAATGTAGTATACAAAAATCAAGATGAGGATGTTAGCTTCGGTTAGGAAACAATCTGTATTAGAGTTTCTGTTAAGGTTAGCCTCTCAAACTTGTTGACAATATTGTATCTAATGTCCTGCTGATTTTTGTATAAATTGTTGATCATGCAATTAAAACCTTTTAATTTCATATCTTAATAAATACGGCCGGGAGGTCCCGCGGCCTCCCGCCTTCCAAAGATAACCAGGTAACATGTTCATGTGTCAGGTGTTGGTGTGCTCAGATGGGGGGGGGCGGCAGCCAGTCGCTGACCATGTGATAAAAGCCACAAGAGCAAACATGTCATTATTCCCCGAAAGCAGTTCCGTGAGGCTTCCAGCACTCAATCATAACTGCAAGGAAATCATTTTTATTGTTTGCTAAATTAGAAATGTATCGAAACTCTTGCTCTGAAAGACAGACGGCCTTTGTCTCAGATGAGCCGGCCAGGGTTCGATCCTGCCTTTGTGCGTGTGAATCTCCGGCAATCAGTCCCTTTGTTCGCACTTGGCACTGCCCTTTGTTGTGGATAGAAACAGGGCACCGATAACAGAATTATTTCCCATAATACTTGTGGTTCTCAGGTTTGCAGAGACGCACTTCGTCTTCCGTTGGTTCATGTTGGGTTTCTCAGAGTTGGCATTTGTTCAGGAATAATCCTGGGTGATGCAAAGGAAAAAACTTACCTTGAAGCTGGTCTGCGCCACCTCTCTGCTCCCTTGGCTTGGCGAGTGATCAGGTGCGCTGAAATCACCTGTAGTATCCTGAAGGTGCTGCCGGGCAAAGCCGGCAGAGTGCGTGGTGAAACCCAGTGTGGTGGACAGGTCTGCAGACATTGCTGAGGTTACCTACAGGCCCAAGGCCTGCCAGGCAAGGCTACTCTTAGTCACTGTCCCTTGCTGTTACTCTAGGTGCTCCTAAGTACTAGTTAGCAGTGACCTTTTTAAACTGTGCCCACCACTGCCCACTGGACGGTCTACAGGGACCCCTTCGTGTTCGAAGGCCAGGCGCTGGTGATGGCTAAATTGCTTGCTACCTTTAGGCAAACTGTCCATAGGGCAGAATCGGGCTGTTCACAGCAGAAAAATTCCCCCACACTGTTCCAGTGCAAGCTGCCTGCCAGCAGCACAATCATAGAGAGTACGCTGTGAGAGTCTCACAATGCTGTTTGCGTGGTGAGCATGGTAACAGGAAAATAAACCAAAAATCAGCCACTGGCTGGGATTATCGTTGCAGGCTTTCTGTTGATGGTACAAGTGCCGGATCCTGGCTGTGTTTATGTTCTGCAGTGACACCAGACAACCAGGTGGAGGGCCGGGCCTGGTGCAAATGTATTTAAGCTGCAGAACAGAAGTATATGTGTGTTTTTAGAGAAGTTTTGACACTGTACACTGCTACTCTCTAACAGCCAAAGCGTAGTCAGTTATAAGCTCCTAATTGCGGTGTAGGACAACCAGTAGCGCAGCAGGTGCTGGCAGTGGCTGCTTTTATCATAATATGAAGTGACGTGTTGTAATTCTTCCAGGAGCTATAGTATGCGTGACTAACACATTTTAGTGCGGTGATGTGGACATCAGTACTAAAACGCCTTAGTCCAACCCCTCATGCGTGGTACTTGGCAATACTGTAATACGCTTGCTGCAAAGGACCTGTGCCATGCATATCAAAGAATAATATTTTATGGGCACAGCTTTGTGGGTTACTGCTTTTGTCACAGAGATTCTGTTGTTGCTGTGTAGTTCAGAAGTTACATTCGTAATCTAGAACAGTGAGCTATGAACTGCTATCTAAGAGCTGCATGGTACATTTAGAAAATAATGTGTTTTTTTCTCAGTCTTTCTATTTTGATGTTGCTAAGAAAGGTTTGTTTGGGTAAGAAATACATTTTTATTAACGTCGATCCTAAACACTGTGTTATGTTCTGAGTCTGTTCTTCTCCAGACCCAGCACTCTTAAAAAGTGCCTACCAGCATGGGTGGCATATGAATCTTACAACGTTTGGTGGTCTTTGCCTTATGTAACATTTTCTATGCACTAACGTATGATTCATTGTGTCTGGATGTGTGATTTTGAAAATGTGGAAAGGTTTTGCTTTAGGAGCAGGGATTAATGGAGTCCTTTTTAAATGTGGACTGTAACATCTGCAGTTGTAAAGCAAGCATTCAAGCCTTTGGGCATTCTGACTGTTAGATAAGATGTTTGTTACTGATGAGGTATGTTTCACACAAGATTCTCTATTAGGCACACTATGTCATACCGCTTTGAATTCTGATCTGCTTTCGAGGAACCATGTTTGCTGAGACTAAGTGTGGTGGGGCAGCACATGCAAAGAAGGTGGGACTGTGTCTGACAAAGGGTAGGGTGTTGAAAATGCACTGGATAAAGTTAATTATCATGCATTTCCAATGAATGCATGACGATGCATAAAGCACAATAATGTATGAGATTCCATACATACTAGATGGTTCCTCTGCTGTGAGCGAACTCATGTAGAGGCGTGCACCATATGCTGTACACACACACACATGACTCCCCTACGGTGTCCAATTCTTTTTCCAGCTTCTTTGTATCAAGGTAGTGATAGTTAGGGATGTCTCTCAGCCTTGCCATTATCATTAACCCATACCTACTACATGGTACGTCTACCTTGACACTCTTATTTAGAGGCATACTTCCATTCTGTGTGAACCTTCTTTCTCCAAGGGCAGCTGCAGGCAGGAGTGACTCAGAGCTTAGCCAGTAGCATTTTTCCATACACACTAAATGGTACCTTTGTTTTGAGAGATCTCATGTAGAACATGCTCCATAAGTAGCATGCACACACAGTACTCCCTAGTGCTGACCCCAGTCTGTTTGCCCTATCTTTCACCCAGTACAATAGCAGGCAGGGGTGTCTCTGAGCTTATCCAGTAGTATTCTTCCACATATACACAATGATAGAGATCTCATGTAAAACCTGCACCATAAACAGTATACAACTTTATACTCCCCAGAGGTGCCCCTATTCTGTTTCTGTGTGAACAGGACATGGAGAACCTTATATGCCAACGAGAAGCAGGGTAATTGTATTATATTCCATCAATAGTCCTGTGGGACTTATTTATGTTCTACTTCAATCTTATGTTATAATAATTGTGTGTAGACTCAATTCTATTAGTCAGAAGAAAGGTACAGGATGCCTTATTTGAAAAGAAGTTCATTTGTTGTCTAGGAACGATATAGTTCATAAATTGAAAAATAGAAAATAGTCTCATGTAATGAAAGATGAAATGTAAACATCTGCGTCGTTGACACAGTGTTCTGTGCTGTAAACAGGAACTGCATTTCTGACATGGATCACCTCTAGGGTTTTTTATGGCCCTTATTGAGAAAGGTGTATATATTTTCGTTCTCACTTTGAGCATTATTGAGATATTGATCCATGCCTTGAAATTTAAGGAGCTGATTATACTGCCCATTAGTGATCCATTGCAAAGTCAGTTTTAGGAGATGCTCTGCCTAAAGCCATGAGTGGCTGATGGGTTTAAAGGAGTTGCATAGCCTGAGATTTCACTGATCAATGGTGTGATGAGAGCCCGACAGCGCGTATGACGAAGAACTATGAGCGGCGATATTACGTGTCTCTCGGACCTCTTTCAAGTGCTCGCCATCCTTTTACCCCAGCACCCCTCCTTCCCCCCCCAAGGGGCGGCAATCTGAAGGATAGCCCCGGGTGCCACAAGCTCTAGCTACGCCCCTGAGTAATACACATGCAAACATCCATCCATCCATCAATATGGAATGGAACATACAGTTACTTGTTCCTCTCGAACTTGCAGGTGATAGTGCCTACGCAGTGCGTGATGTCATACTCACCCCATACTTAAATCCTGCAAATGCAAGTGAAAGACGGTACAACAGGTCACACCGGTCCAACCGTGGGGTAATTGAACGTACTTTTGGAATCCTGAAAAGCTGTTTCAGATGCATACACAAACGTTGAGGTGCATTGCAATACAATCCAGAGACATGTTTCAAAATTGTGACAGCGTGTGCAATGCTGCATAACATGGCAATTCGCAAAGGCACAGAAATAGAAGTGAGTGACTCTGACACATCTGATGATGATGATAACCCTCCACCAAGAATGGCAGTGGCAGGAGTAGGAGCCATGGCTGGTCGTCAAAGAAGGGCAGAGATTGCACGTAACTATTTTTAGGTAAGAAAAAATACTAAACACCAATATTAGTTTGCTATTGTTCTTTTAATTCACAACATGCAAACAGTACTATATGTTTGACTCATTACTTAAAATTTTAGAAAACTTAAATATCCATACGTGTTAAAGAAATGAACAAATTGTCTCAATGCATTTCTGCTGCATAGGTAATTGAACACAAAGTCATTTTTTACGCTGGCGGGTGGAAGCATGTTGCTCCTGTGGAGGCATGGCCTCATGCTCAGCTCCGGTAGTGGAATGCCTTCCACTCCTGCGTTGCACCATGATGTTAGTTGCGGTAGGGTTGTTACTACTCCTACTGGAGTTGTCCTCGCTTTCTCCAGAGCAGAGGAGAGCGCTTGCACCTGAGTGGGTGGTTTGCATGCTTTCCAAGACCAATGTAATTTTGTCCACACTCTTTGCAACTGCACGTGTGCAGTCACTTAATTCTCGCTGCATGTTGATACTGCGACTTGTGAAATTGCTGGTGACTGCACATAGCCTGTTGATGGCCTTGGTGTATGTGTGCATTCTATCCTGCGCAGCCTGTGCCGCCCTGTTTCGTGCCTTTTCAGTTTTTACAAGTGTCATGCAGAGTTTGTCAATTGAAGCAGCCATGCTTTCCTGGTTTTTGTTTGATTTTAGTAGTTGCCTATTAATTGACCTCAGTGCCTTATGTTGTAGGCGCTGCACCTGAAGCATGTTCTGCTCAAGGCCTGCGAACACTGACTCCTTCACTTTGTCCTGTGTTACTTCCAGATGCCTCCAGACGGAATGAGCGTGCCCTCCTTGGAGTTTGGGATTGCTGTTGTACGTCTTGGGAGGACACTGTAACTGTCTCATTGGAGACTGATTCAACATCAGAATTTTCATCCTGTCCCATTGGTTCTATAGGTGGTACACGTCTGCGCTTCCTTTGTATGTTCAGATGTTGCACAGGGGCATTAGTGACTTCATCTTCATTTTCTGACGTCACATGTGGAGGAGAAATTTCGAAATCATTCTCTGTCCTGGCCTCACGTGTATGTTCTGTGGATGTAGAGTGCGCAATATGAATTTGTGATCATTACAAAATACATTTTTTCATAGCAGACTACTACTTGTACTGCACTGCTTCAGCATACTAAAGTACTACTTTGAAAAATAACATGAATGACTATGATTGAGAGTGTTACTATATCAAAAGGACTACCACTCCCATAATGCATTGCTCAGTTCTTGTTTCACAGTGTAAGTGGACTACTATTTATCTGACATGCAGAGCACACACACACACATTCTTGGTACACACACATGGATGCAATTTGCAGTCATCTTACCTTGTGAAGTTGCTGTGGGTTCAGACCTGTCAATGGTAGCCACTCCACTCACACTTTCAGGTAACAGTGTGGATTCAATCAGTTCCTCATGGGGTGTGGGTTTGTCCACAACAGAAGTTCCACCACCTGTTTGGTTTGCCTCTTTGATCCTCTCAGCAGGTCTTTCTGTGGATCTGAGTCTCATGTCATACCACCTTTTTTTTATTTCCTCAATGGAGCGAAGTGTGACTCCTACAGAGTTAACTTTCTCCTGGATCTCCAGCCAGATTTTTCTTTTCCTGGAGTCAGGTACTTTCAATGCTTTTTTGCCAAACAGGTCCTCATGGTTACACACCATTTCTTCAATGAGCACTTCTTGCTCCTTTTCAGAAAACTTCTGCTTTCTTTTCCTCTTTTCCAATGCCTGTTCCTCCTGTGCCTTCAGTGACTCCATTGCTCTCCAAACAGGTCTGCTCTGCCTCAGCACACTCTTCCAACTGCCACTGGGTGTGGCTCTGGGTAGCAGGTGCAAGCAATCAATGGAACTTCCTGGTTGTGATGTCATCAGCCTGTTCCTGCATTGCATGATCAATTTTAGAAATAGCAAAAAAATCGCTAATCATTCTGCGATTTTTTAGAAATTGCTTTTTTATCGCAGAATTCTTCTTACATACCATTTTCCGATTCCGAAATTGCGATTCGCAAAAAATCGCAATTACGGACTCGCAAAATGGTTTTTTGATACATCTGCCCCTTAATGTACTAATAATAAGTGTTTATTCTCTATGAGGGCAGAAAGGCAAGTAAAATTGTGTAATTAATGCAGCCCTGTGCTAGTGTCAATGTCAAATTGGTTCCTCATACTTACTAATAAGATGTAGTAAGTACAACTTTTCAGTAACCTAACAATCCATTTAGCAAACAACTTCATGCATGCAGTAGTGCACTACCTTTATGTCCCTTAAAAGATTTATGAATATCTTTGAATCCAAACATTTGTTTCTCTTCATTTGTTGTTTGTCCATGCAGTGTTTTTTTTTCTTCTCTCCACAAAACTTTTCCCCAAAAACCCCATTCCCATCCAATCTTCAAAAACCCTAACCCTCTTCCCCCAGGCTGCGTGGTTTTTCATTGAGGTATGACTAAATGACAACAAGAAATTCCACACACTTGCAGGGGAGGATAAGGTCTAAGCAACAGAAAAATGTTGGAAAATGGAATTTCATGTGCGACATCGTGGATTGAGCATCAAACATCATGCTCGTACACATGACAAATCAAATTGTTAATTCTTATGTTTAAGTATCCTTTGCCTTCATAATATTTCTTATAGTAGCCTTAGTCCACAAAACTAGTACCTATATTTAGAATACTTTAGCACTGCTTAGGCTACAATTCATGGCACTGTTCTGTATCTTACTATCTATCGTACTGTTTCTAATGCTACGCTCATCCCACTCAATGTTTCATTTCCTTTTTTCCATATGCTGCTACTGCCAGTGTGTACCACTACTACTACCAGCACAACAATGATATTTCATCCGTCGAGGATTCAAGTCAACAACCAACCTTAATCACCATTTGCCATGCAGGCAGCCCTGTGGCTACCCCTATTCTCAAACACGAATCACAGGTAAGATAAGCATTTTGGAGAGGTAGAATAATGGGCTAGGACTGGGAGGAGAGCAGAGACGGCCAGTACTACTAGTAAAGTACTAGTAGGGCTACTGAATTCACTAACTCGGTTACTGGCACTTTGGTACGTTTCAGGACTAGATGTTTCATTCATGCTGGTAAGTTGGAAGAAACCAAACGTCCAGTAACCACCGCCCACTTCCACACAAAATAATATGAACACGTATACTATGTTTTGGTATGAAAAATAATTATTAAGAAATATATTGATGTAGTCAAAAAATAAAATAAATTAACCCAACTCACCCCCCTGCCTAACCCCAACCAATGTCCAAAAGTCCCCTTTCCCAAACACCCAATTCCCACCCAGCAACAGTCTTTAAAAAAGGGGCAAGGGACAGTCACTTCCTCCGGTGGCGTAGTGTGGACAGCTGTTCCTGCACGTCCCGCAGCTCTTTGCGGAGGTCCCGGAGCTGGTGCTGATGTTTTTCGACCAACCGCTCCAGGTAGTCCACTCTTTTACGGAGGCGGTGCTGACGTAAAATCCAGGCTCTGGGGGGGGGGGGGTGGGGGGGGGGAGCAGCTGATTGTGTTGCTGCTGTGCGGCGGCGGCGGGAGGCTGTCGGGCCACGGCTCCGTTTGACTGGAGGCTTCTAGCTGGTGGACCCGGGGGCACTGGAGGAGGATGCAGTGGTTGCTGTCTCCTCCTCCTGCTCCCGAGCCCACAGCCGCCGATACTCGGCACAAATAGCCTCCAGCTTTCAGGCCCTGGCCTGGACAGCCATCTCCTTTCTGGTGAGCTTTTTGGGAGTAGCATCTATATGAAGAAAGAAAGAAAAATACTGTAGCCAATAGTCTTTAACATAAAGTCAAAATAATTCAACGGAAAGTTGACTCTCAGTAACACCAGCAAGTAGCAAACACAGTATAACATTTTGGCATGTATCTTTCCACTGTCTTTGCAGGCCTGTGACATTACTGGGAGTTTCAGGAATTCCACTAGCAGGACTATGGATGGACTCAATACTACATACATAGTCAGAGAGTACTAAAAAAATCTTCTGTTTTTTTCTCTTGTTTTGCAAAAGAAATTACTGGTACGTGAACTTGTGGTAGCCGGCATGGCAGCTCACTCAGCTTGCACCCAAGGAAAAACAGACACAAGCCATGATGACGCAGACTCGCAGTACTTTAAGCAGTACATGCAGGTGGGGATAGGAAGCTCTTACTTTTCTATAGGGGTGGCACTGCCACTGGCCATACTCGTTTACATCAAGGGCTACTGCTCAATGTAATGATATCTTTCGCACTGCCCCCCCCGGGCCTTGACTACTACAAAAGATGAATGAAGATTATTCAATTCTGATCATATATCATTATCCTGCCGATCACATGATCTTTGGTTATATGATGGATGACTTTAGGTGCTTTGTTTTGATAGATTGAGTGAACTACAGCGATAGTCCACCCATGACACCGCTGAAATAAAATTATTAACATAGGGAGTGAGTGTGGTACCCATAATTGCGGGAGGAAGGAACTTGACTTGTATATAATGTTGTCAACTATACAATACATACACAATAGCTTGCAAAGTAAAGTACTGTACTGTTAGTCAAGGCAGGGAGTATTTGTGAACAATCACAAATTCTAGTATTTGGATTTCCTCAGCTTTGCTACTCTGGCATGGACATGCTGTTCAAAGTAACAATCTTTATCCACTCAGCGTCTGCTCTACTACATCATACACCTCTGCTACCGATGAGGAAAAAGAAGATAACATCCAGGCTTCCAAAGTACGTCTATCATTCTTCTTAATGTCTCAAATGTACCAAGTTTTCTTTTTCTCAACAACCAACTAACACCATCTTCTTCTCTTGACTTGCATTCAAAAACACCATTCTTTACAGTCATAAATGTTAAGACTCGCTCGTCCTTCATTTCACCCTTCTTTCACTTTTCGTTCACATCCCTAAAGTACATCTGATATGACTTGGCTTCACGATAAACGTTTGCCAGCTGAGTTGAAGTCAAATAGAGGGGGCCATTTCTTACCCGAGAAGTACCGCCGCTAATGCTATTACAAGTCAAGGTTGACTGTCTTCTCTGTGATAGCCAAAAAAGTAGTTCTAAATTAGTAACTGTTCTTACCAGTACAGTGTACTTGTACTAGTGTACTGTGTACTGTACAGTACATCATACACTCCTTTGCGAGCCTTCTCAAAAATTTCAATATGTAAGGAGTATAATAACTTACCACCGTCCGCCGCCGCTGAGCCTTCCCCCCCAGCTCCTCCTGGTGGCGCCGCCGCATCCGCCCCTAGAGTGGACCCCTCCCCACTGTTGGCCATCTGTGCCGCATTAGATGTTGTGACGTCTAGAAAAAACATGTCATATTTTCAGATGCCATACACAAACCCCTATTTCGTCTCGTAATGGAAGAAAATGTTACATAACACATTTTTTATTACTGGGATTGAAAAAAAGTTTTTGGGGAGGGTGTTAACTTTTTATATGCTTATTCCATTAAATGCTACACTTCTTAGGACAACTGATGAATGCTTGCTTAACGTGCACCATTTTTCTAATTACAGAAAGAAGATTACATTGCCCTTCTTCCAACAGGACGATTCACCAACTACTAGTAAGTCTTCACCAGCAGTACTTTAAGTACTTTAAAGAAGGTGGTGGCTCCCGCACAGTTATTCTAATAATTTCATGTGTCTGTTAACTATTACGTCAAAGTAATTTGGTTCATGGGAATGTTGTTTAAACTTAAACGTCATCTATCAGCAGTGCTCGCTCCGAATACTACGCTATTAAAAATAAAGAAATCATTTTTTCATTTCTTAATTGAAAATAAAACTTCAAAACTAACAAACACTGTGTGGTTTTTGTTCACGAGTGAGTGAGCGGAAGGGTTTGAACTACTGCACTTGGCAGTCATGTTTCAGTGACTCAGATAGGCCGGGACTCTGCGGTAGTCTTCTCCTGTTCTTCTGGGTCGTAAAATCATTAGTCAGACACACTAGATAGTCGGTCAGGGGATTGGGGGTTCAACTTCTGTTCTGGATCAGAGTTTTGTTTAACACCGTTTGCCGACTGGGCAAGCTTAGCTACCTATACAGACCGACTCATAATCGTAAATAGTAGTAGCACTGAGAGTGATGGTGGAGGCAGGATAAGAATGTAGAAAGTAGTCTAGATTAGGAGAAGATCAAAGACTATTTTGTAAAAAATAGAATTAGGAAACAGTTTGTAATGAATAGGAGCTGTAAAAGTTAGGGAAGTATAAGTATTAATATAAGAATAGAACAACTTACTGGGGCCAGCATAAGAGCTTGCAAGGGACCAATTGTGTGATAGTCCACCGTCTTCCACCGGAGTCTCAATGGTGCTAGTCGCCTTGCCTCTGGGAGGTGCTGATGATCATGAAATAAAGAAACACAACATGGATAATTGTTTTTTGAAATATTTGATTTCTTTGAACACAATCTAAAATTATCTCGGGGAAACAAATTAACAACAATTACACTACATGTATTGACCTATTTGATCTGGTCAACTAGGAGGATAGTACAGTATTGCAGGATTCACAGACCGTCTAATAGAAAAGTTATGTAATTCACTAACTACACCAACAACAAAAAGGTAAGGACTAGACTTGAGTCTCTACTGTCTCTAGCATTATGCAGTTATGCTCTCAAATGAGCAAAAAGTTGCAAACAAGTAAGTATAGTAGCAACGCAAATTACCAGGCGAGCAACTGCAATGACAGAAGCTATTTAAACATTAATTTACCTGCAATGTAATCGAATCAGCAGCATGCGTACTCTTCTGGAAAAAATAGATTAGCAACATAACACAGAGCAGAAGAAAACAAAGTAGTTATTAAATAGCTACTCACCAAGGCCAGGGATCTTCACACCTAGCAGGTGGAGCAGGTCCTGCTCCCGGGCGAGGACGTCGGCCCACCGGTGCGTCGCTTGGTCGTAGGTGCTCCGGACCCCCGACTCCCTCCGCATGGCCCGGCACACCTTATTCCACCGCTGGCGACACTCCCGGCGGCCATACCCTTGACCGGGCCTGCCCCCTGCTGCCACGGTCTTAGGGAGGTGGCGCAGAACAAAAAATATAAGGGCGGCCACCTCCACCGTGGTAAAAACCTCCCTGGCCACTACATCCACTCCCCTCAATCGCCCGCAAGGGAGCCGGCTACGGGCTGCGGGACCCTTTGTTGAATAAGCAGATTTTCCCCAGATATCCTCAAGCACTGCTTGGCGTTAGTCGCCTCTAATTCATTCGGTAGTTATCAAATAAAGAGGCGGGCACTGGAAACTGGAAAGTGGGAAACTGGTTTTATTTCTCCGGAGCAAAGCACGTCTGATCGGACAAACATAGTATCGTCTTGAGGTGCTCTCACTGCATCTCTGTAGACTGGCCTTATATACAGTATTATATTGTTTTATTGCAGTGTAACACATTCCTGATATTACTTTGATGTACGTTAAGCATTTCTGGAATCCCCGCTTTAGGCTTGTTCCCACACATATTCACATAGTAGAGCCCCCACCCTAATCACAGTGGGTGATGGATATCGCGCAGCTGGACATTCCGACAGGGGCTGAAATGTGCGCAATCGGTCGGATCTCATGGGGTTGTGGCATTGATTAATCCCGGTTCCTTTGATGGGAAGCAAGATCCTACTGTACGGGGGCAATAAACTGTATCCGCAGGGTTGGGTGATGGCCTGGGATCGGATCGAACAACCAGGTGCAAGGGAAGGGGTTATAAAGGGGGGGGCGTTAGTGCGCGAGGGATGAAAGGGCATGTGGGTTCGGCACGGGGAGTGGCTCCGGGGCAGGGTCGCGCTGAGGATGCTTTATGACTTAAGCATGTGTGCATGGGGGTTGCCAACGCGCGGAGGGATGATAGCGAGGTCAGGGAGACGTGCAGGCGATCAGCAGTGTACGAAGTAGCTATGGTGTCTAAGATGGCTGCCGCTTACGCGCTCGTACGGGCCTAGGTTTGAACAAGATGGCGCCGGTAATGTTCACATCGAAATCTAATTTTCCACAGTGTACCCTTTGAACATGTCCTAGCCAGCTTGTCAATTTACATTAATACCTATCATATTTTGTATCTCTATGTCATATAAGGCTTTCACATGTTCAGATTTAGTGTCCAAAGTCTTAGGGCAAATAGAGTTCATGAAAAGAGAGCAAGGAGGCGGTATGCATTGTATCCCCAGGCAACAACCACATATTATAAAGACTGGCACCAATATTATCATCAATAGTTTCCAACCCCAGTCTTTCAAAGTGTTCCAAAACCAGCTTCCCAGTGTCCAGCCTTCTTGCTCCTGATGGATCTCTGATGCCAATCTGTGAAGGTGTTCGATTGCCTTGTAAACTGACGGTGAATTATTTATTTATTTTATTCCTCCACGATCCGCTAGCACCACGTCTAAGACAAGATGGTTCTGTAGAGCCACCTGTAGTTCAGCTGTGTTGTTGGTGAGGATGCCAGCTGTGATGTTTAATGCTGTTTCGACTGCTTGGATCAGATGTCGGATGGCTCAACTGTTTGCCATCGGACCCCAAAGTGGAATGAGTCCTTTTGCTGCATCGAGGAACTGTAATGCGGTGGAGTCTGCTTGCTCTGTGTCTTTTGAGCGTTTCTGCCTGTGCTGATTTGCTGGTGCCTCTAATGTTGGTGGAAGGACAAAGGCAATGTAGAAGTGCCCCCCAGCCCTTTGGGAGCCAGGTGTAAGCTTTTGTACCGCAGACAAAGTGCATATTTGGTGAAGCAAAAAATGAAGGTGGATCGGCAGTGTTCAAAGTCCTTTTTATGGGGCAGGAGCTCTGGCCCACGATTTTCGTCCCATGGCCCTCAATGCAAACAAGGCCTGAGATGTTCACCACAGATACAGATAGGGCCACAGTCAGAGTTGCAGCAGTCCGTTTTCGTAGATATGAGACGGTGGGACTGGCTGGGTTGTTGAACACTTGCATTTCCATTCGTTCTGTTTCCGGGATGTTCATTTGAAAGGTTGTGTTAGAAGTCAGAGGGCAAAAGGGGGCAGAGGTTTTTCCAGTTTTGTTCAGCCAGAACTCGTTGTAGAATTGTGTGATCGTTTCACCAGATGTTGTATTGTCTTTGTAGCTATATTGTAGGAGCATTAACCAGGCAAGGCAGGATCCATGGACAGAGAAGGGTGAAGGGATGAAGGGAATAGAGTGTTCGGTTGCATGAGGTAGCAGCCCACAGATCCAGCAGTTCGTGGCATTGGCAGCAAGATTGTGTTGATGCAGCAACTGTACTAATGAGTTATTCCAAAATTCTTTGCGTCGTTCTCGGAGGTGGGGTGACAGTGAGACCAGATAATGTTCTTTCTTGGTGGCGGGCTGCATAGTGGGTATCATTGTCTTGTGAGCGGGAGCACTTTCTTCCATGATCCAAACTGTGACCATTAGCAAGAGGCAGATGAGAGATGCAATGAAAAGTACGATTGTCTTTGAACTATGCAGTTTGGCAGTCTTGGGGTCTTTGCGGTGGGTCTTCGGTCGTCCGGGATCTTCCATCACCTCAAGAGGCTCGGTAACTGGCAGGACCACATACTTTGTCTGGCGTCTCTCCTGGTTGCCTTTGTAGTGTTAGCTACCGCTCTGAGATTTTTGATTTAGTTAGTGGTCTGCTTGGCCGAAGCACTCTCCTTTAGTCGCAAGTTGTACCCTTTCCTGGATGGCACAGTGGGGTCGGGAAATTCTGCCAGTTCGAGTGTCTATGTAACTGGGTAACAACTCAGGGCTGGTCGGTCTTTTGTCAGGAGCTCTTCTTGGGTGTCCACGTTCTCGGACGTTGTCAGGGTTGGGGATATTCTTTTGCAGTGGTGCGCATGGAGCCAATTTTTCTTCCCTTCCACTCGAAGTGAGGTTCGGGTAGTGATCAAGACTTGCCAGGGGAACGTCCACCTGGGTTCCAAACTCTTCGATCTCTGAAAGTTCCAAATCAAAACAAAGTCCCCAGGTTGGATGTCGTGTCCGGGACCCCTGGATGCGTCTGGTATGGCTTGCTGCACCTGTTGGTGGATAACAGTTAATCCTTTAGTAATATTATGCAGGTAATCAGACATTAGAATGTCCGGGACATCATAGATGGAAGTTGGCTTCGGCGCGGCCCAAAAGTTCATAGGCCGGCCAAAGACAACCTCATACGGAGTTAAGTGGTGTCTGGTTGGGGTGGAGCGCATTGATAGCAGTGCAAGTGGGAGGGCATCAGGCCATTTCAATCCTGTGGTGGCAATTATCTTTGCTAGTTTTAGCTTCAGTGTGGCGTTGTGTCGTTCTTCCAGACCTGCAGATTGGGGGTGGAAGACTGCGTGGAATTTTTGTTTTACACCTAACCCTTTCAATAGGAGTTGGATAACTTCGGCTACGAAGTGGGGGCCATTGTCGCTCCATAAAATTCTACAAAGGCCGTAGCGTGGGAAAAACTCTTTTAACAACACCTTTGCAGTAGTGGTGGCGGTATTGTCGCGAGTGGGGTAAGCTTCCACCCGTTTGCTGAATGCGAACACAATAACTAGGACATATTTCAGACCATGTCACCTTTCTAATTGAATGTAATCCATTTGGAGGATTTCGAAGGGATGGTCAGGGACCCCAAACCCTCCCCGAGGTACTACTGTCCCCTTCCCCGGGTTGTGTTGTAGGCATACCATGCATTGTTGAACTAGGTGTTTCGCTGAATCTGCTATCTTGCCAGTATACCAAAACCCTAGTAATTAGTTCGGTCATGGGAGCGGATCCTATATGTGCGGGTAAGTGTGCCATGGTCAATATGGGGATCAGATAAGCGTCAGGCAGCAATCATTTGTCTTTGTCTTTCGCACTCCAGCAGCCTTCGTCGTTTCTTAGACCCACCCAAGCCCATTCAGTCAGTTCATGTGGTGTACTCATCAGTTGGATATCTCTTATAGTGGTCCTAGCGTCTGTCCATTTCTCTGCTTGTGACCTGGTCACATACATTCGCGTTGTCGTTCTGTTTTCTGCTGTGGCTCGGGCAGTGATGTCTGCTAGTGCATTTACTGTCCTACAATGTCCATCACCTTCTTATGTGCTTGGCATTTGATTACTGCTAGCCGCTTGGGGAGGAGGACTGCTTCAGTCAGGGCGGAGGCTAGATCTCCATGTAAGATCGGTGTGCCATGTGAGGTCAGGAATCCCCTCTCTCTCCATAGGAGCCCAAAATGGTGAACTACCCTGAAGGCATACTGGCTGTCTGTGTATATGTATGCGGTCTTCCCTGCTGCTAAAATACTCACTCGTGTGAGGGCAATCAGTTCTGCCGCCTGCGAAGATCGTTGGGCAATGCGGGCTGTTTCTACAATGGTTTGGGCTGTGGCAACGGCAAATGCAGCTGAGGTGGTGCCGTCGGGGAGTTCGATAAATGAGCCATCTACCCATAGTTCTCTGTCAGGGTCTGGGAAGGCAGTGTCTCGGAGGTCTACTCTACTCTTGGTCTGTTCGTCAGTGAGGGTCACACAGTCATGCAGGGGAGTTACATTAGGGTCGTTTTCAGGTAGTGGTAACAATATAGCTGGGTTCAGAGTGGTGCACCCATTCAGGGTAATGTGTGGTGCCAATAGAGTTAGCTCATATCCAGTCAGTCGCACACTAGTCAGGTGTTGGGTCTTGGTCTGGTTCAGCAGGGTGTCAACAGCATGGGGTACTAACACTGTAAGGGGGTTATAAAGCACAATTCCTTCGCTCTGTCATATCAAAACTGCTGCATCTGCTACAGCTCGTAGGCAAGCTGGTAATGCTCTGGCTACGGGGTCAAGAGTGGCTGAGAAATAAGCGCAAGGGCGTTGTTTAGGTCTGATTGATTGTGTCAGGACAGATAATGCACATCCCTCTTGTTCGTTCGTGTAAAGGGAGAATGGTTTGGAATAGTCTGGGGTTCCTAGAACTGGTGCTGAACAAAGGGCGTCTCGCAATTCCTTGAAAGAGGTCTGGCATTCAGGGGTCCAAGGAAGTGGAAAGGGAACATCTTTGGCTAGAAGGGAAAGTAGGGGTTTAACAATGAGGCTAAAGTTCGGCAACCATTGTCGACAGAATGAGGTGAGGCCTACCAGAGAGCGGACTTGCTTCTGATTCTTAGGGACGGGAGTGTCTAAAATGGTCTGGATTCTGTCAGGTGTGAGTTTCCTTCCTTCTTTTGACAAAAGGTGACCGAGGTATGTCACTTGGGGTTTACAAAACTAACTTCTTTCGGGAAACTTTGTGACCATTCTCTGCAAGGAAGTGTAGGAGCTGGATGGTGGCTGTGACTGCAAGGGGAGTGGTGTCGGCCGCTAAAAGGATATCGTCTACGTACTGTATTAACACCACTCCGTCCGGTAGCTGAACTGTATCTAACTGTCTCTTGAGTGCCTGGCTATAGATTCTTGGGCTTTCAGTGTACCCCTGGGGTGCTCTGCAAAATTTATATGAGCAAGATCTTAGGGTAATTCCGAAGAGGTAGCGGCTGTCTGGGTGAATGGGTATGGAGAAGAAGGCATTCTTGATGTCAATTACAGTGAAAGTGGTGGCAGTGGACGGGATCAGGGTCAGGATGGTGGTGATGTCGGAGACTACAGGGTATTGTGGCACGACTATCTTGTTGATCTCTCGCAGGTCGATGATGAAGCAATACGCTTTCTCATCTCCCTCTCCTTGTCTTTTGATGATTGGTAGAATTGGGCTGTTGCAGATATTGCTTACTACTTCTTCTACCACGCCTGCGTTTACTAGTGACTGTATTATTTCAATCAATGCTTTCTCGCTTTCTGGTGATATTTTGTACTGGGGTACCTTCGGTAGTGTCGTGTCCTGTCGTACAGTCACATGCACTGGGTCTTTCATCATTCGTCATACATCTGAGTCAGCCTTGGGCCATAAGTACGGGGGTAGGGTATCAAGTAGGGATATGTCTGCTTCGGTAATGGAGTACATGTGCCGTGAAGGGCAAGATCTGAGTAGGTTGGGGTTGTCATATAAGATGTCTCAGGCTCCGTTGGGCGAGCACCTGATAGTTGCTCGAAAATGGTTCAGTAAGTCAAGACCCATAATGGCGTCTGGGGTATTGGAGGAGAGGAGGTATGTCGTGTTGGTGATATTGTTTTCTAGTTCAAAAGGGATCGGTTTGGACAGAGGGTTGGTGGAGGGTGTACCATCAAATCCTATTGATGTCACGTGTGAGCCAGACAAGGGTGCCCTTGGAATCAGTCGTTTGGATAATGCACTACGTGTTGCTCCCGTGTCTACCAGGAATGGAGACTTCGTGCCTAGGACCCTTGCGGTAACATAAGGGCCTTGCTGGTCAACATAGAGCTCAACTGGATCCCTCCCTTGATCTTGGCAGTCCTATGCAAAGTCATAAGCATTGTCGCAGTCTGATTGTTGGTATTGATTCTGTCAGGGACGGTCAAAAGTGTTCATTCTACCGGGCCTTTCGTCACTAGCATCATTTGTGTACCCTCGGCCGCGTCCTCTATTTCTCGGTCCATTTGCTATGTCTCTCGTCTCTTTGTTCCTATTCATGTCTCACAGGATCGGGCATTGAGACTTCCAATGTCCGTACTCTTTGCAAAATGCACACCGGTTCTCGCCTAAGTCTCTACATTCAGCGTAGGGTGCAGGTGCATTACTTCTGGGTGGTGGGTTTCTAGGGGCACTCTGTTGATAACCTCCCTTGTATTGTTCTTTCCCTATATTTACTCCTTGTAACTGAGCTATCATGACTCGCTCCTTTAAATCTTTCTTTTTCTTTTCTGAAGCTCTATCGTTTTCATTTTTCTGGTGTTCTTAATACTGGGCCATCTGGACGATGGCTGCGGGTTTTGAGGCCGCCCAACTGCTTTCGCTAGTTTGTAATTTCTGCAAGAGACCCTTAACGTAATTTTGTAAGAACAAGTGATGTCCGTTGCAGTGGTCATGTCCTGTCCACTGTAATCAGAGAACACCGTTTCGAACCGGGAGAAGTATTCGGAGACGTCTTCTTGGGGTTTCTGGCGGCAAGCTGTTACTATAGACCAATCTACCTTTTTCTCGGGGATTAGGGTCTTTACCTTTTGTACGATCTTATCTGGGAGGTCTAGTATGGCTTCCAGGGGTTTCTGTCCAGGGTTTCGTTGCTTATCTAGGATGTCGAGTTGTTCCCAGGTATGTCCAAGCAGATCAGTGTGGTTGACTTTCCGGATTTGCTTCCACACATCAGCTGGCAGACATAGCCCAAAGAATACGTCGATATTGGCTAGGGTCATGATTGTCGATCCAAAGGCGGTACCTAATTCTGTATAGAACGCGGTGGGATTCTTTCGCAAGTCCGGCAAGGATTTGCGGAAAGTCAGGATGTCCTGTCTATCCCAGGGTTGATACACCCAATTGTATACTACTCTTCCTTTTGCGTCTTGATGATTTATATCGTCATGAGTTTCCTGACCCCTTGGGGGGACCCAGTAGGGGTCTGCTTCTTTTATAGGCATCATGTTGTCCAATTTTTCTGTTGGGGGTTCGATGGTTACGAGGGTGGCGCCTTTGACTGTTTGTCCCTGTTCTATGAGGTGGCGGAAGACTTCTAATGTATAGGAAAAGAGTTCCACTACATCGCATTCACTCTTGTCTCCTATATCTACCTTTCTGTATAGAGCTGCAAGTCGTTCGGGCCTTTTATCTTTATACTTTTCCTCATATGCTGTGAGAGTGTAATAACAAAAGTGCACAACAAAGTGTTGTTTGGTTGTTGCTCGCATACGAGTTGCATATATCCGTTATGTACTCCTCATTTTCTTTTCTGTCTACTAGGGTTTTGACTAATTTATCAATGCCTGTTCGTTCATTTTTGCTCAAATGGGGAATTCTTGTTGGTTCCTTCTCTTTTGTTTCGGTTTTGTCTGAGGCGTCTTTCGACCAGGTGTCTAGCACAAGAGGCTCGGTCGGCGCGGAGGCCGTGGGTACCGAGGCCCTGGCGCTACCTTCAGTTAAGTTCTGGGATTGTAGGTGCTGTGCTAAAGGATGGGTGGGGGCATAAGGAGGGGGCATATAGATGATTGGGGGACCTAGGAGTAAATCATCGTCTGTCCTTTGCTTTGATGGGAGCTCATGGTGAAGCACTGAGGGTGTTCTAACAGGGCATTGTCCTGAGGTTTCTGATTCTCGTTTCTTTTTAGCTTTTTCCCTTTCCTTTATTTCCTCTTCTAACTTTTTACCAGCTAAGTAAGCTGATTTTCGTAGATTTTTATTGATCTTTGCTTCATCTTTCTTTTTACGTTGTGTTGCTTCTTTTCGCCACATGCCGAGACTATCGAGCATGGTTGGCGTAGTTTTATTTTTGCGAAAGGCTATCTCTAGCGCTTTGATTTTAGCGAGGTCAAAAGATCCCATCAGTGGCCACTGACTTTCTAGATCTTTTTTCGAATTTTTATGCCATAGCTTGCTATAAGCTACGGCGACTAGTCCATGTTTAATATACATGTCCTTATTAGGGGTGCCCTCCAGTGGAGCTGGATGATCTACCTCTAATAAATAATCCAGGTTAAACCAACTACCAATCAGTAGGGAGAAGATAGGCATGACGTATATCGGACAAGTGAAGATCACAAATAATGGTGGACAAAGGTCCGCACTACCTATCCTTCACTATCTGCAAAGACTAGACAGAATATTTCTATTCTTCGTTGTTTGCAAACAGAGAATATCTCAAAAAGAACCAATAAATCGAGTGGCAATGAAGGCTAAACAAACCAATCAATGAGTAATACTAGTATTTTCTGAACAATCAATCAATCAATCAAACAAAAAGAGTCGTGCTGCACGACCTTACCCGGACCGTATGGACAGTTTCTCGTCTTCCACTTCCAGCGCCCGATCGTCCTCTATTCTCCGTTATTGCTGTGGCACTATTGTGGGATCCCAGTCAGGACCATAGATCGCTCGAGAGAGGTCCGTCCAGAACCGGTGAAGGTCGGATGATCGGCTGCCAGACGAGGGTCCTTCAGGCAGGAGCTCTTCCCGATCGTTGCAGTCGTTCACTCTGTCGTTAGGACCTCTCTCACTTGACCCACATGTCGCTGATGGGCCCGCGTTGGGACGCCAATTGTTGAATAAGCAGATTTTCCCCAGATATCCTCAAGCACTGCTTGCCATTAGTCGCCTCTAATTCATTCGGTAGTTATCAAATAAAGAGGCGGGCGCTGGAAACTGGAAAGCGGGAAACAGATTTTATTTCTCGGGAGCAAAGCACGTCTGATTGCACAAACAGAGTATCGTCTCGAGGTGCTCTCACTACATCTCTGTAGCCTGGTCTTATATACAATATTATATTAATTTATTGCAGTGTAACACATTCCTGATATTACTTTGAAGTATGTTAAGCATTTCTGGAATCCCCGCTTTAGGCTTGTTCCCACACATATTCACATAGTAGAGACCCCCACCCCAATCACAGTGGGTGATGGCTATCGCGCAGCTGGACATTCCGTCAGGGGCTGAAATGTGCGCAATCTGTCGGATCCCATGGGGTTGTGGCATTGATTAATCCCGATTCCTTTAATGCTACTGTACGGGGGCAATAAACTGTATCCCCAGGGTTGGATGATGGCCTGTGATCGGATCGAACAACCAGGTGCAAGGGAAGGGGTTATAAAAAGGGGGGGGGGCATTCATGTGTGAGGGATGAAAGGGCATGTGGGTTCGGCACAGGGAGTGGCTCCGGGGCAGGGTCGCGCTGAGGACGCTTTATGGCTCAAGCATGTGTGCATTGGGGTTGCCACCGTGCAGGGGGGATGATAGCGAGGTCAGGGAGACGTGCAGGCGATCGGCAGTGTACGAAGTAGCCATGGTGTCTAAGATGGCTGCCGCTTACACGCTCGTACGGGCCTAGGTTTGGACAAGATGGCGCTGGTAATGTTCACATCGAAATCTAATTTTCCACACCTTCCCCTTTGACTTGCCGGCTCCCTTTGCCATGCTCGTGGGCGAAAGAAGAAAAGAATAGGGGGACAAAAATAAATAAAATAAAAGAGAGAGCTAAACAAAAAAAGTAGTTATTAAAGTAACAAAAAGTTGAAAAAAACACAAAATATAGATCTAGACAAATAGAGAGGTAGATAATGAGCAAAAAAGAGCAAAACAAAGTTCAAAGAAAAAAGGATTGCAAAGATTAAAAGAGGATAGAAAAGCCAGGCCCAGAACCATAGCAATGAATGAAAAACAAGATGGCCGCACCCATTGAGGACCGCGTGGGTAAGTTTGCGTGATATTTCCCCAGCGAGCACGCAAAAACACACGCAAACTCGTAATAGCGCGCCGCACACAACGCAAGATTGACAATAGCGCCCGGAAAAGGAAATACGCAATGCGCACAAGATGGCCGCGCCCATGTACGACTGCATGGGTAACTTCACGGTTGTTGCACTGCAAGCGGCCCGCGAATTCGCAAAAAACCCCGCGAACGCGCAAAAACCCCCAAAATCCGCAAATTCGCACAAATTCGTGAATTTTGCAGATTGTGAATTCGCTTTCTCACGAATTCGCATACCGCGAATTGGTGCATTTCGCCCATACTTAATCACCACCGCCCGTATAGAAGTGGCGATCCGCCCTCCGTTCCTCACTGCTTGCCTACCATTTCCTCCCGCCATATTTTACGATGGCGGGGGGACCCCGGCGGACGGAAAAACTGTCAGCCGGTTTTCCGCTCGTTGACGAGTCGACCGGGCGGAAAAGGGATTCAATATGGTGGCAGTGTCTGCAAGACATGGCCATCCATATTACAATGCAGGCGGAGCTGTGCCTTTCCATGGCGGCGTTGCATAGCATAGCATAGCATAACAAAATAAAGCAAGCATAGCATAGCAAAACAAAACTTTGCATAGCATAACAAAACACAACTAAATATAGCATAACAAAACATAGAATAGCAAAACAAAACATAACATAGCATAACAAACACAGCATAACAAACAAAACATAGCATAGCATAACAAAACACAACAAAACAGCATAGCATAACAAACCAAAACAAAACACAGCATAACAAAGAATAGCATATCGCAACAAAACGGAGTAGCATAGCACAACAAAAAATAGCACAACAAAACATAGCATAGCTTAACATAGCAAAATAAAGCATAGTATAACAAAACATAGCATAACAAAACAAAGCATAGCATGGCATATCGTAACAAAACAAGACATAGCATAACAAAACATAGCATAGCATAACAAAATAAAGCAAAGCATAGCATAACATAGCATAGCAAAACAAAGCATAGTATAACAAAACACAACAAAGCATAGCATAACAAAACAAAGCATAGCAAGGCATATTGTAACAAAACAAAACATAGCATAGCATAAAACATAGCATAGCATAACAAAACATAGCATAGCATAACATAACACAATGAAACAGCATAACAGAGCATAGCAAAACAAAACATAGCATAGCATAGCATAGCATAGCATAGCACAGCACAGCATAACAAAACAAAACATAGCATAACATAATACATAGTATAGCATAACAAAACACAACAAATCATAGCATAGCATAACAAAACATAGCATAGCATAACAAAGCATAGCATCACAAAACACAACAAAACATAGCATAACAAAATATAGAATAGCATAACAAAACATAGCATAGCAAAAAACAACAAAACATAGCATAACAAAACACACAAAAACACAGCATAGCATAACAAAATGAATATTAATCTGACCAATAGTTCTTTGAAGGATGGGTTCGCTATGTATAAGGGTCGTAAACCAAGAGTATATAAGGCATTTTCAAACCTAGTGCAAGACCATGGGTTGGTGGATGTTTGGGGGTATATAAGACCGCAGGATAGCGGATATACGTTTTATTCTTATCCTCACAAAAAATTGGTCAGACTCGATTATTTTTTTGCCCCCGTTTCAGTAATACAAGGAGCGATAATTACGGTATATCCCAGGATCTCATTAGATCACTCTCCGATAGTGCTGGAGATAGGTATGGCGTTAATCAATTCTAGACAATCTTGCTTTACATTTGATAGAAAACTGGTTGCTAATACTGATTTTAGAGATCATATTAGGAAGTGGATCAAATAATTTTTTGAAGAAAATAAGGGTTCAACCTCGCAGGCCATAATCTGGGATACTTTTAAAGCCGGATTTCGGGGAGAATATATTAGTTTTTCCTATAAGAATAAAAAAAAAGCGAGGCAGGAGTTAGATAGACTATATTTGCAATTAAGTCAATCCGAAATATTACTGATGCAGGGGATAGTCAATAGGGGGAGCGATTTAACTACACTGGAGGACACTGTGGCTAACGATAGATTGAAAGTACTAGGATTCTGGTCTGTAGAAAATGCAAGGAGATTTCTCACATCTAAGATGGAAAAATATGAATATGGTGAGGCAATTGGGAAAAAACTAGCGGCCCAATTACGAATAAAAGAATCAGCCAGAAATATTGTTCAAATGCTGGATTCTGCTGGGGTGGCTCATTCGGAACCACAAGAAATTCTCAAGATTTTTCAACAATTTTACTCTGAGTTATATGCAGGACCTGTTGGCAACAGATCAGACTGGGTGGCAATGCTAGAAGAGGGCTTAAAAAGGATTGACCCTATAGAGGCACAGTGGCTAGAAGATACGATTACAGAGGAAGAGGTGGAAAAAGCAGTTAAAAGCCTCGCAAATGGAAAAGCTGCAGGTCCTGATAGAATACCTAGTGAAGTATATGTACAATTTTATCAAGATATCAAAGAGGAGTTACTAAAAATTATGTGAGATGCTCAGTCGGGATATCCACCAAAATCGTGGGCAGAAGCCACTATAGCAGTCTTCTGCAAAAAGGGTAAATCACCAGAGTTAGTAGGGTCTTATCGACGATATCATTGTTAAATGTAGACAATAAAATATATTCTAAAATATTAGCCAATCGGCTGACCCAATGCATGACCTCCTTAGTCTCATACCATCAACACGGCTTTATCCCTAGAAGGGGAACTGTAGAGCAAGTCAATAAAGTTATCTCTTTATTTGACATCGCCTCTGTGAAAAAGAACGATCTAGCGCTGATTCTGCTTGACGCGGAAAAAGCGTTTGACCGCGTGCAATGGGAATATCTGTGGAACTTAATGAGAAAAATGGGATTTGGGCCAAAATTTATCTACCCAATTCAATCTTTATATTTACACCCTATGGCAAAGATATCAGCTAAGGGCTTACTTTCGGATACAGTTAAAATTACACGTGGCACACGACAAGGATGCCCCTGCTCCCCTCTTTTATTTGCCCTTTACATAAATCCCTTTATAGAGTTATTGAGTCGGAACATTTTGGTTCCTCCTTATAAAGTCCAGGATTATAATTTCTTGGTTTTTGCCTACGCTGACGATATCGTAGTGGTAGCAACTAACCCCAAAACTGCAATAAAAGAAATTGAGCGTTTGGCGAATGGCTTTGGGACAATAACTGGATATAAACTGAATGAGGCAAAAACTCAAATTCTTTGCTCTGAGACGGTCACATGGCAAGATCTCAGGGTGGTAAAAGAAGTAACGTATTTAGGTATTTTAATAAGGGCAAACATGACGGAATTAGTTCAAGTAAACTGGAATCTGTTAATGGCTAAAATTAAATCATCCCTCGATAGGTGGGAGCGGTTATACTTTACTACTATTGTTCGATCAAATGTTATAAAAATTTATATATTACCAAAAGTTCTATACCTATTCAGGTCCATTCCTTTAGAAATCCCTAAAGATAAAATACAGGCATTGCAATCCAAATGTGGGAAATTTATATGGAGCCCCGGAAGACCTAGAAGGGCAATGAATTATATGACTTTACCGTATTTAAAGGGAGGGATGGGGGTCCCAGATTTTTTTTTATATTATGCAATTTGTTTTTTGTTAAAGATGAGGGTTTTGATTACTGGAGAGCAAGAAAGCGAGGTGGCTAATGCTCCGAACATTTTTGATATTCAGCTAGGGGCATTTGCAAAGCACTCTTTAGTTAAAGAGATTGATGGGAGTTATTACAAACGAACAAGGTTTAAGGTAACCCTAGGAGCATTCAAGGTTTGGAAATGGTTTATAAAAACAATGGGGATAGGAAGAATATCGTATTACACCCCTCTTAATGCACATACGATTTTACCTGAAATCATTTCAGATGTAATGACTTCAAAATGGCAACAGAAAGGAATCCGGTTCTTAGGAGATATGGTAAATGAGAACGGGATTTGTAAATCTTTTGAAGAGATCAAGGATAAATATTTGTTGCCTAGATGTTATTTTTTTAAATATTTACAAATTCGTGACTATCTAAATCGAAGAGGTACGAACCTAAATCAAAATAAAGCTATTATAGGAATCCGGAGATCTGTAAAAATCGGAGTGATATATCAAATCTTGCTCTCAGTTAAGAATGATGATATGGAGAAAGTTAAGTTGAAATGGAGAGACTCCTAGGAGATTTAGAGATAGAAGTTGAGGACCTTTTAATATTATCAAAGGAGGCCTTAATGTCTGCAAATCTGAAAGCCCAGTTTTTTAAAACTCTATATGATTTATACTATACTCCTAAACGAATGGCAAAATGGGGAGCTGGAAATGAAGGCAAATGCTTCCGGTGTGGGGAAAACGATGCTGGGACGATACATATTTTTAATAGCTGTGTTAAGCTCCAGGGCTATATTGGACACCTGGAACAGTTCCTTTCTTTGGTGATTAAAACAACGGTTGTTATCACCCCAGCAATGCTGTTATTAGGCAAAATTCCAAAAGACAATTCATCGGAAGCACTCTTTCAACATCGCCATTTCATTTTTTTTGCAATGACAGTGGCACGCCTGTGCATTGCTACAGAGTGGCTACAGGAAAAAACACCGGACTTTCATCAATGGCGTGCTAAAATGCTGAGTCTATACAATCTTGAGTGGAGTTTATTCTCAATCAAAGGACTAAGGAAAAAAGACTGGGTATAAAACTTTGGAGTGCGTTTAGGGATTATTATGAATAATTAGTTTTTTCATTTGGATGTAAAACATAGTTGTATTTCCTTTTTATATGAGAGATGCTGAAAGGTGATTTGATTGATGTGTATTTTTTTGCGGTGTCGCTGTACAAGAACAATAAAATATATATATATAAAAAAAACAGCATAGCATAACAAAACACAACAAAACAGAATAGCAGAACAAAGCATAGCACAGCATAACAAAACACAACAAAGCTGAACATAACATAACAAAACAAAGCATAGCATAACAAAACACAATAAAACATAGCATAACAAAACATAGTAAAACACAACAAAACGTAGCATAGCATAACAAAATACAACAAAGCATAGCATAGCATAACAAAACATAGCATAGCAAAGCATAGTAAAACAAAACATATCATAGCATAGCAAAGCATAGTATAGCATAATAAAACACAACAAAACAGCATAACAAAACATAGTATAGCATAACAAAACACAACAAAACATGGCATAGCAGAACAAAACATAGCATAACAAAGCATAGCATAAAATAACATAACCTAGCAAAGAAAAACAAAGCATAGCATAATAAAACACAACAAAACAGCATAACAAAACATAGTATAGCATACCATAACAAAACACAACAAAACATAGCATAGCAGAACAAAACCTAGCATAACAAAAACAAAGGATATCATGACATATCATAACAAAACACAACAAAACATAGCATAGCATAACAAAACATAGCATAACAAAACAACGAAACATAGCATAACAAAACACAACGAAACATAGCATAGCATAACAAAATACAACTAAACATACCATAACAAAACATAGAATAGCAAAACAAACATAGCACAGCATAACAAAGCACAGCATAACAAAACAAAACATAGCATAGCATAACAAAACACAACAAAACATAGCATAGCATAACAAAGCACAGCATAACAAAACAAAACATAGCATAGCATAGCAAAACACAGCATAACAAAACAAAACATAGCATAGCATAACAAAACATAGCATAGCATAACAAAACACAACGAAACAGCATAACAAAGCATAGCAAAACAAAACATAGCATAACATAATACATAGTATAGCATAACAAAACACAACAAAACATAGCATAGCATAACAAAGCATAGCATAACAAAACACTAAACATAGCATAACAAAATATAGCATAGCGTAACAAAACATAGCATAGCATAGCAAAATACAACAAAACATAGCATAACAAAACACAAAAAATACAGCATAGCATTACAAAACATAGCATAACAAAACACAACAAAACATAGCATAACAAAACAAAGCATAGCATGGCATATCGTAACAAAACAAGACATAGCATAGCATAACAAAACATAGCGTAGCATAACAAAATAAAGCAAAGCATAGCATAACACAACAAAACATAGCATAGCATAACAAAACATAGCATAGCATAACAAAACATAGCATAACAAAACACAACAAAACAGCATAACAAAGAATAGCAAAACAAAACATTGCATAACATAATACATAGTATAGCATAACAAAACACAACAAAACATAGCATAGCATAACAAAACATAGCATAACAAAACATAGCATAACAAAACACAAAACATAGCATAACAAAATATAGCATAGCGTAACAAAACATAGCATGGCATAGCAAAACACAACAAAGCATAGCATAACAAAACACAACAAAACAGAACAGCAGAGCACAGCATAACAAAGCACAACAAAGCTGAACATAACATAACAAAACAAAGCATAGCATAACAAAACACAATAAAACGTAGCATAACAAAACATAGGAAAACAACAAAACGCAGCATAGCATAACAAAATACAACAAAGCATAGCATAGCATAATAAAACATTGCATAGCAAAGCATAGTAAAACAAAACATAGCATAGCATAACAAAACATAGCATAACTAAACATAGCATAACAAAGCACAGAATAGCATAACATAACATAGCATAGCAAAGCATAGCATAATAAAACACAACAAAACAGCATAACAAAACATAGTATAGCATAGCATAGCAAACACAACAAAACATAGCAAAGCATAACAAAACATAGCATGTCATAACAAAATATTGCATAACTAAACATAGCATAGCATAACAAAACATAGCATAGCATAACAAAACACAACTAAACATAGCATAACAAAACATAGAATAGCAAAACAAAACATAGCATAGCATAACAAAGCACAGCATAACAAAACTAAACATAGCATAGCATAACAAAACACAACATAACAAAGCATAGTATAACAAAACACAACAAAACATAGCATAACAAAACAAAGCATAGCATGGCATATCGTAACAAAAGAAGACATAGTATAGCATAACAAAACATAGCGTAGCACAACAAAATAAAGCAAAGCATAGCATAACACAACAAAACATAGCATAGCATAGCATAACAAAACATAGCATAACAAACCATAGCATAGCATAACAAAACACAATGAAACAGCATAACAAAGCGTAGCATAACAAAACATAGCATAACAAAACATACCATAACAAAATATAGCATAGCGTAACAAAACATAGCATAGCATAGCAAAACACAACAAAATATACCATAACAAAACACAAAAAATACAGCATAGCATAACAACACACAACAAAACATAGCATAACAAAACAAAGCATAGCATGGCATATCGTAACAAAACAAGACATAGCATAGCATAAAAAAACATAGCGTTACATAACAAAAAAAAGCAAAGCATAACATAACAAAGAATAGCAAAACAAAACATAGCATAACATAATACATAGTATAGCATAACAAAACACAACAAAACATAGCATAGCATAACAAAACATAGCATAACATAGCATAACAAAACACAACGAAACAGCATAACAAAGCATAGCAAAACAAAACATAGCATAACATAATACATAGTATAGCATAACAAAACACAAAAAAACATAGCATAGCATAACAAAACATAGCATAGCAAAGCATAGCATAACAAAACACAAAACATAGCATAACAAAATATAGCATAGCGTAACAAAACATAGCATAGCATAGCAAAACACAACAAAACATAGCATAACAAAACACAAAAATACAGCATAGCATAACAAAACATAACATAACAAAACACAACAAAGCATAGCATAACAAAACACAACAAAACAGAACAGCAGAGCACAGCATAACAAAACACAACAAATCTGAACATAACATAACAAAACAAAGCATAGCATAACAAAACAGAATAAAACATAGCATAACAAAACATAGGAAAACAACAAAACGCAGCATAGCATAACAAAATACAACAAAGCATAGCATAGCATAACAAAACATAGCATAGCAAAGCATAGTAAAACAAAACATAGCATAGCATAGCAAAACATAGTAGCATAGTATAACAAAGCACATCAAAACATAGCATAACTAAACATAGCATAACAAAGCACAGCATAGCATAAGATAACATAGCATAGCAAAGCATAGCATAATAAAACACAACAAAACAGCATAACAAAACATAGTATAGCATAGCATAGCAAAACCCAACAAAACATAGCAAAGCATAACAAAATATAGCATGTCATAACAAAACATAGCATAAGAAAACATAGCATAGCATAACAAAACATAGCATAGCATAACAAAACACAACTAAACATAGCATAACAAAACATAGAATAGCAAAACAAAACATAGCATAGCATAACAAAGCACAACACAACAAAGCATAGTATAACAAAACACAACAAAACATAGCATAACAAAACAAAGCATAGCATGGCATATCGATACAAGACATAGCATAGCATAACAAAACATAGCGTAGCATAACAAAATAAAGCAAAGCATAGCATAACACAACAAAACATAGCATAGCATAACAAAACATAGCATAGCATAACAAAACATAGCATAGCATAACAAAACACAACGAAACAGCATAACAAAGAATAGCAAAACAAAACATAGCATACCATAATACATAGTATAGCATAACAAAACACAACAAAACATAGCATAGCATATCAAAACATAGCATAACAAAGCATAGCATACCAAAACACAAAACATAGCATAACAAAATATAGCATAGCGTAACAAAACATAGCATAGCATAGCAAAACACAACAAAACATACCATAACAAAACACAAAAAATACAGCATAGCATAACAAAACATAGCATAACAACACACAACAAAACATAGCATAACAAAACAAAGCATAGCATGGCATATCATAACAAAACAAGACATAGCATAGCATAACAAAACATAGCGTAGCATAACAAAATAAAGCAAAGCATAGCATAACACAACAAACATAGCATAGCATAACAAAACATAGCATAGCATAACAAAACATAGCATAGCATAACAAAACACAACAAAACAGCATAACAAAGAATAGCAAAACAAAACATAGCATAACATAATACATAGTATAGCATAACAAAACACAATAAAACATAGCATAGCATATCAAAACATAGCATAACAAAGCATAGCATACCAAAACACAAAACATAGCATAACAAAATATAGCATAGCGTAACAAAACATAGCATAGCATAGCAAAACACAACAAAACATACCATAACAAAACACAAAAAATACAGCATAGCATAACAAAACATAGCATAACAACACACAACAAAACATAGCATAACAAAACAAAGCATAGCATGGCATATCATAACAAAACAAGACATAGCATAGCATAACAAAACATAGCGTAGCATAACAAAATAAAGCAAAGCATAGCATAACACAACAAAACATAGCATAGCATAACAAAACATAGCATAGCATAACAAAACATAGCATAGCATAACAAAACACAACAAAACAGCATAACAAAGAATAGCAAAACAAAACATAGCATAACATAATACATAGTATAGCATAACAAAACACAACAAAACATAGCATAGCATAACAAAACATAGCATAACAAAGCATAGCATAACAAAACACAAAACATAGCATAACAAAATATAGCATAGCGTAACAAAACATAGCATAGCAAAACACAACAAAACATAGCATAACAAAACACAAAAAAACAGCATAGCATAACAAAACATAGCATAACAAAACACAACAAAGCATAGCATAACAAAACAGAACAGCAGAGCACAGCATAACAAAACACAACAAAGCAGAACATAACATAACAAAACAAAGCATAGCATAACAAAACACAATAAAACATATCATAACAAAACATAGGAAAACAACAAAACGCAGCATAGCATAACAAAATACAGCAAAGCATAGCATAGCATAACAAAACATAGCATAGCAAAGCATAGTAAAACAAAACATATCATAGCATAGCAAAACATAGTATAGCATAGTATAACAAAGCACAACAAAACATGGCATAGCATAACTAAACATAGCATAACAAAGCAAAGCATAGCATAACATAACATAGCAAAGCATAACAAAACATAGCATGTCATAAAAAACATAGCATAACAAAGCATAGCATAGCAGAACAAAACATGTCATAAGAAAGCATAGCAAAACAAAGCATAGCACAATAAAACCCAACAAAACAGCATAGCATAACAAAACAGCATAGCATAGCAAAACGCAACAAACCCGCATAGCATAACACAACAAAACATAGCATAGCATAACAAAACAAAGCATAGGATAGCAAAACAAAACATAGCATAGCATAACAAACAAAGCATAGGATAGCAAAACAAAACATAGCATAACAAAACAAAGCATAGCATAACAAAACACAACACAGGATAACAAAACATAGAAAAACACAACAAAACATAGCATAGCATATCAAAACACAACACAACATAGCATAACAAAACAAAACATAGCATAGCAAAGCATAGCATAACAAAACAAAACAAAACATATCATAGCAAAACGTAGCATAGCATACCAAACACAACAAAACATAGAAAAGCATAACAAAACACAACAAAACATAGCATGACAAAACATAGCAAAACAAAACAAAACATAGCATAGCAAAGCATAGCATAACAGAACAAAACATATAGCATAGCAAAACATAGCATAGCATAACAAAACATAGCATAAGAAAGCATAGCATAGCATAACAAAACATAGCATAGCAAAACAAAGCATAGCATAATAAAACACAACAAAACATAGCATGGCATAACAAAACATAGCATAGCATAACGTTACCACAGCATCACTGAACCCCACAGCATCACTCATTCTCTACAACAGCATCACTAAGCGCCTCCACAGCATCAATCTGTGCAACCATTCAACAACAACTGGTTCAAATATGTTCTCTCAATTTTTCAAGCTTTATTACAAATGTCACAAAGAGATGTTAATATTTCACTTCTGTTCAAGGATTTTCGTCACAATAAAATACACTGAACATAATCTTCACAAAAGTTATTTACAAAAGTTTAAGCTATTGCCATTATAAATTACAACCACTTTTATTTAAGTACTAGCAGCCCGTCCCGACGTTGTCCGGGTATGAATTGCTGCCGGCCAGTAGTATATTGTTTTGTAGGATTTTGTTTTGATAGCATTTCTTATCTGTGACAGGCCTGTGAAACGCTCCGATTCACAGTGCACTGCTGATACACTTAAGAGTGCGTGTTCAGTAGTGTGTGAACTCGAGTTTCCCTACTTTATTTTTCCTTGCAATATTATATAGCGCGAACTCGACAACATGGCATGAGCACAATTTACATTACAGAAGAACACATTCATTTGTGGTAGGCACGGGTAGACCAATCTGATTTGCCTGGAATCACAGGATGTTGAGCTGATGCCGAGATTCGAACGTAGCTCCCCAGCTCTAAAGTTCGCAATTCTAGAACTTGTGGCGGGAGGTGTGTCTAAAAGTGTATGTCTGTGCTGGGCATCAATGAGAGAGACCTGTGCATTTTTCAAATGGGTGGTGAAAAAATATGAGTATGTTACTGGAGATGTGGGCCGCCGTGCCACCAATGTACTTACCGGGGGAGGGTAAACACCCATTATTCCGCAACTTTCTTTCTGCATACCAAAACTCTGCATACTTTCATTGCGAAAGTACCATGACTCCGCAATGCCATTATAACGCATGGCATTACATTTTATATGCTTTTACCACGCATACATTTACAACGAAATTCGTTGTAAATGCATGAATGGTAAAAGCATGTTTTTTTTAATGTTTGGATAAGGTAAGTATGGGTATAGGGGTATATGTTTTAGGGTACTGAGGTTTATGTTTTGGGGTGTTTGGGTATTTTAAGGGTTCAGATATAGTTTTGGGTTATGGGGTACAGGGGTAGTTTTAGGATTTAGGGATAGGTATGGGTTTGGGGGTACAGGGGTATTTTTAGGGTTCAGGGCTAGGTTTGGGTTTTGGGGTATAGGGGTATTTTTAGAGTTCAGGGGTAGGTTTGGGTTTTGGGGTACATGGGTATTTTAAGGGTTCAGGGCTAGGTTTGGGTTTTGGGGTACAGGGGTATTTTTAGGGTTCAGGGCTAGGTTTGGGTTTTGGGGTACAGGGGAATTTTAGGGTTCAGGGCTAGGTTTGGGTTTTGGGGTACAGAGGTATTTTAAGGGTTCGGGCTAGGTTTGGGTTTTGGGGTACAGGGGTATTTTAGGGTTCAGGGGTAAGTTTGGGTTTTGGGGTACAGGGGTATTTTTAGGGTTCAGGGCTAGGTTTGGGTTTTGGGGTACAGGGGTATTTTTAGGGTTTAGGGATAGGTTTGGGTTTTGGGGTACAGGGTATATTTATAGGGTTAAGATGGGTTAGTGTTTAAGGGTGTTGGGGTATTTTAAGGAGTAAGGGTGGGTTATGATTATGGGGTGCAGGGGTATTTAAAGGGAGCAGGGTGGAATTAGCACACGATATGAGACATGGCATGAAGGGCGGAACGTACCACACACCCCCAGAGTTTGTCACGCCCCAGCACACGCCCACAGCACAACGCAGACACGCCCACAAGGGACTACTTTGCTGGCACGCTCTTTTACCTTTCGAATGTATATGCTGGGCATCTGCATTGCCTATGTCCTTCTGCTGCAACTGCCCTTTCCAACGCTGTATTGGGTGTTGTGATTGGTGCTGTGGTTCCTGAGATTACCCGCCTCAAAGGTTTGGGCTCTCTCTGTATTGTATTAGTTTGGGTTAGTTATTAAAAAAATTAAAAGCCATTGTTTTTTGTAATATCAATACATGTAAGTCACGTAAATACAACACATATTGCATTACAAATGCTGTAGGTGTCACATTTGCGAAAGTTATAACTATTGGCATTGTAAATAACAAAGCTATTAATTTCGCTATTTTCAAAACTAACACATAAATAAAACATTTATCATTTACAATACCAATAGCTCAAACTTTCCTAATGCGAGACCTATTGCATTGCAAATGCTTGTTAAAACTGCCAGTGCTCAGCACCAGTGAGACCCGGCCCACTTAAAGCCCTAAGTGTGAGTACTTGTGCAACCCTTAGTAAATACCCCACAAATGTATTCCACACGTCTTTAATTTAAGGTCTGCCTAAATAGAGCACTCTGGGACCCGGATGTGGGCGTGGTTGGGCCTGTAGGCAATCACATAACTGAAATGAAAAAGAGAAGCTGGTGAGAACAGGGAAAAAAAGGATTAAACTAATTCTTCTGTGAGCTCTTTTAGTATTCCGCGAATCTAAACATGCTTCAGTAATTAGAATCAGATATGCCTCTATCCCACAGCCCGCAGCATCTGCTTGAACTACATTATAGCAACATCCTGCCCTTCTGCTTGCCAGATCTACCCAGACGCTGCTCACAGGCCATCAAACACCCTTCAGAAACATCTAGGAGTCAGCTTTTTTGAACAACACAGATAGAGTTTTTTCCCCCAGTCTTTTGGCTAGTTTACAATTCTGATATCCAACTCAGCAAAATGAAATCCTCTTTGCTAGGGGATGCTCTCTCTGCCCAGAGCCATAAAGCATATTTGCATTTTTGCAACGGAGGTTGACTAGGTTCAGTTTAAGTTTGTATTTTAGGTTTGTATAGATCAGTAATGCCCTTGGAAGTCTGGTCAATGAGGTGGAGAAGAAGCAGGGAGTTTTAAATGCACGAATAATCGAAGAGAGATGGAGGAGGGGGGATAACTGAACTCAAACTCTGCTAATGTGAGAAGTCACAAGACGAGCAGGTTATTTCGAAATGGACTAAATGTGATGTTTGTTAAAGCATTCCAGATGTGTATTCTGTTTGCAGCAATGATCATTCTCCTATGTCTGCCTCACTCCTATTTCCAACCAGAGGTGTTTTTTAGACAAGGAAGATGGGAAGGGGGGCAAACTTCCTGAGATGACGAAGCTACAACTGAGTTCTAAGAATTTCTTGACTAATGCCTCTGAAACAGTGCAAGAAACTGAACAGGGGAGAGGAGTTTGCCTAAGGTCTAGGGCGGTCGACCTCGAATCTGGGGAACCGGGCTTGAGTCTCGGCAATGACGCTGAACATCCTGTGATACTGGGCAAATCACTTAATCTTCCCGTGCCTAACAAAAACAAGCATTGAAAATGCAATCGGTCTCGCCCTCGTTTAAGTTAAAGCAGTCCTGTTTGTAATTAGGCGTTTTTAGCTTCGCTTTTATTAGTGTTTTCAAACTTTCATGTACATAACATGCATATGTATACATATATGTATATGTATGTATATATTTGTATTTATGAGAGGTAGAGGGGTAGAGAGTAGAGAGTAGTAGAGAGAGGTAGAGAGTAGAGAATGAGTAGTACAGAGTGAGTAGTAGAGAATGAGTAGTAGAGAGTGAGTAGTAGTGAGTAGTAGAGTGTGAGCAGTAGAGAGTAGTAGAGTTGTTAGTAGAGAGTGAGTAGTAGAGAGTAGTCAAGAGTGAGTAGAGAGAGAGTGAGAAGTGGACAGTGAGTAGTGGAGAGAGAGTAGTCGAGAGTAGTAGAAAGTGAGTAGAGAGTAGCAGAGAGTGATTAGTAGAGAGTAGTAGAGAGTGAGTAGTAGAAAGTGAGTAGTAGATTGTAGTAGAGTGAGTAGTAGAGAGTAGTAGTGAGTAGTACAGAGTAAGTTGTAGAGAGTAGAGAGTAGTTTAAAGTGAGTAGTAGAGAGTAGTAGGGAGTAGTAGAGAGTGAGTAGAGAGTGGTAGAGAGTGAGTAGCAGAGACTGAGTAGCAGAGAGTGAGTAGTAAAGAGTGAGTAGTATAGATTAATAGAGAGTGAGTAGTAGAGTGAGTAATAGAGAGTAGTAGAGAGTGAGAAGTAGAGGGTAGTAGTAAAGAGTGGTTAGTAGATTAGAGTAGTAGAGAGTGAGTAGTAGAGTGAGTAGTAGAGTGAGTAGTAGAGTGAGTAGTAGAGAGTGAGTAGTATGGAGTAGTAGAGAGTGAGTAGTACAGAGTAGTAAAATGAGTAGAGAGTAGTAGAGAGTGAGTAGCAGAGAGTGAGTAGTAAAGAGTGAGTAGTATAGATTAATAGAGAGTGAGTAGTGGAGTGAGTAATAGAGAGTAGTAGAGAGTGACTAGTAGAGTTGAGTAGTAAATAGTGGTTAGTAGATGAGTAGTAGAGAGTGAGTAGTAGAGTGAGTAGTAGAGTGAGTAGTAGAGAGTGAGTAGTAGAGAGTGAGTAATATGGAGTAGTAGAGAGTGAGTAGTACGGAGTAGTAGAGAGTGAGTAGAGAGTAGCAGAGAGTGAGTAGCAGAGAGTGAGTAGTACAGAGTAGTAGAAAGTGAGTAGTAAAGAGTAGCAGAGAGTGATTAGTATAGAGTGAGTACTATAGAGTAATAGAGAGTGAGTAGCAGAGAGTAGTAAAGTGAGTAGTAGAGTGAGTAGTAGAGAGTAGTAGAGAGTGAGTAGTAGAGGATAGTAGTAGAGAGTGAGTAGTAGAGAGTGAGTGGTAGGAAGTGAGCAGTAGAGTGAGTAGTAGAGTGAGTAGTAGAGAGTGAGTAGTAGTGAGTGAGTAGAGAGTGAGTATTAGAGAGTGAGTATGTGAGTATGTATGTATGTATGTATGTATACATACATACATACTCACTCTCTACTAGAGTGAATAGTAGAGAGTGGTAGAGAGTGAGTAGAGAGTAGCAGAGAGTGAGTAGTAGTAGAGAGTGAGTAGTAGAGTGAGTAGTAGATTGTAGTAGAGTGAGTAGTAGAGAGTAGTAGAGAGTGAGTAGAGAGTACAGAGTAGTAGAGAGTGAGTAGCAGAGAGGGAGTAGCAGAGTGAGTAGCAGAGTGAGTAGTAGAGTGAGTAGTAGAGGAGAGTAGTAGAGAGTGAGTAGTGGAGCGTGAGTAGTAGAGAGTGAGTAGTAGAGGATAGTAGTAGAGAGTGAGTAGTAGAGAGTGGTAGGAAGTGAGCAGTAGAGTGAGTAGTAGAGTGAGTAGTAGAGAGTGAGTAGTAGTGAGTGAGTAGAGAGTGAGTAGTAGAGAGTGAGTATTAGAGAGTGAGTAGTAGAGAGTGGTAGAGAGTGAGTAGAGAGTAGCAGAGAGTGAGTAGTAGAGAGTAGTAGAGAGTGAGTAGTAGAGTGAGTAGTAGATTGTAGTAGAGTGAGTAGTAGAGAGTAGTAGAGAGTGAGTAGAGAGTACAGAGTAGTAGAGAGTGAGTAGCAGAGAGGGAGTAGCAGAGTGAGTAGCAGAGTGAGTAGTAGAGTGAGTAGTAGAGGAGAGTAGTAGAGAGTGAGTAGTAGAGCGTGAGTAGTAGAGAGTGAGTAGTAGAAAATGAGTAGTAGAAAATGAGTAGTAGAGAGTGAGTGAAGAGTAGAGAGTAGTGGGGAGTGAGTAGCAGAGAGGGAGTAGCAGAGTGAGTAGTAGAGAGTGAGCAGTATAGAGTAATATAGAGTGAGTAGTAGAGAGTAGTAGAGTGAGTAGTAGAGAGTAGTAGAGAGTGAGTAGTAGAGGAGAGTAGTAGAGAGTGAGTAGTAGAGAGTGAGTCGAGTGTGAGTAGTAGAGATTTAGTAGAGAGTGAGTAGTAGAGAGTGAGTAGAGAGTGAGTAGTAGAGAGTAGTAAAGAGTGAGTAGTAGAGAGAGTAGTAGAGTGAGTAGTAGAGAGTGAGTAGAGAGTAGCAGAGAGTGAGTAGTAGAGAGAGTGAGTAGCAGAGAGAGTAGTAGAGAGTAGCAGAGAGTGGGTAGTAGAGAGTGAGTAGTAGAGAGTGAGTAGTGAGTAAGGGGCAGTAGAGAATGGTAGAGAGCTGCTAACGGGCAAAATGTCTTGTATGAGGCTAATATATATAGGGTCGCCTCAGCACCAGCATTGTTAATTTAGCATGATCTGATTCAAAATAAAAATACAGGGTCACCTCAGCGCTCTCTGCTGTGGAACAAATTACCTTGTATGACCCAAATATACAAGGTCACCCCGGTGCCTTCTGCTACCACACAAAACGGCTTCTATGAGGCAAATATACGGGGTCACCTCAGCACTCTGTGCTCCAGAGCAAACAGCACTGTTACTTCAACATTGTCTGATCAAAAATAAATGTACAGCGTCGCCTTGAAACTGTCTGCTACCAGAAAATACATTGTAAATCTTCTGAAGAATATATATATATATATATATATATATATATATATATATATCTACAGCACTCTCTGCTATTGAACAAAATATAATGCAACGTCAACAGTTTCTGATACCAAATAGATATACAGGGCCACTTCGACATCCTCGGCTATTGAGTAAAATAGATTATAACATTATCTGAAATAGAGCAGAATGCATTCTAATGCTGGTCTTTCAACCGAGCAAAATACATTGTAACTTCAGAAGTATGTTGTCCAGATCTAAATAGTGTCACTTCAATGACCTCTACTACCGAACTGAAACATGGGCCGTCCTCAACAATCTCTGCCACGGTGGGTTATTTATTTAATTTTTTTATGTTATCTTGCGTGCATTTGTAGGGTGGGCTTACTTTAACTAATAAGGTACATGTTGTAATTTCGACTTTGTACAATACAAAATAAAAATAGGGCTTTCCTTCAGCCACTACCAGGCTAAAAACATAGGTAACCCCAACGTTCTTTGAATAAACTACACTATCATTTCATCGTTGTGCCATAGAACAATATGCACTGTCACTTGACCATTAACAACACACACTTCACTGCTAGTTAACAACAGGCAGTATGATGTAATCGCTGGACGCGGCGTCGCTTCACTGCTACTTAACAACACGCACTGTGAGGTCACAGTTATCTCACTCCAAGAGAACGCGGTGTTGCTTCACTGCTACTGCTCACACATAGTGTGACGTCACATCGCTGGTGTGGCAGAACATAGTGCAGTTTACGTTCTGTGCTGTCTTAAGGAACAAAATGCAACGTCGATTCAGCACCCACTTCCAAAGAACAGAACAGAGGGTCCATTCAGCATTCGGCTGTAGTTCAAAGTACTGACTCACATCAGCACTTTTTTAATCAACATAGTAGAGATAAACGTCCAGGCTATGGTACAGAACAACAGTGGTAAGCAGCTGTGTCTCAGAGAGACAGAAGGAAGAGGAAACAAATAGTTTGTCCCTAGTAAATAAAGGCACTAGTGTAACGCCAAGGGTAAAAGATCCAATCCCGCAGGGCATAGATAAAAGGAGACAGGGTGGCAACAATAAGGGAGTGACATGCCTTCAGTGCAATCATGACTCAAATACGAAAATGGTACCTTGGTTATACGGTATGTATAATAATTTGAAATGATAAGGAATAAAAATAAAATACTCCCTATATTAGTGTTTGTATCACTGTGACCACACTAAGTATATATATCTCTTTTATATAGTCTCCTATCTCATCATGACCCACAGACACGTTAGAGGTTATTACCAAATGATTTTTCTTTTTTCTTTTTATCAAATAAGAAAGTTTATATATCTCTCATTTCTGATTTCAAACACGTTTGTATATACAAATAATTTTTACATATATACAACAGAATAGAAGCCCTTTGTTTTGAGTTAGGATGTCTCACCAAAACCTAAAACAGACATTCCTATTGAGATCACGCAGACTCATATGAGGAAAACAATTAGGTGGAACTGATTTGAACCCAATGTCTTAAAGATCCCTCATCACACTATTCAAATTAATCAAAATTATTTATATGTATCTGCCGTCTCTTTATGGTCGACGCGTTTCAGCCAATCAATTCTGGCCTCTTCAGGACTAGGGCTATTTACAATCCATCGGGTATTAGAGTCGGCAACCCTTTACAACTTTTCCATGGGCTCTTTTTATCAGTGTAAACCCTCTCTGCTCGCTTGGCAATCCAATTCAGGGTAATATTGCTATGTCGGTAAACCTCACGACTTCAGCATTCGGCTCGCGCTCCAAGCGCTTCTTAAAATATTTATTATTGCTCAATCACGGGTGAAAACCTCAGCCAAGCGCGTTCCTCTCTCCCCGGGGTTTGCTCCGGCCTGGTTTACTCTCCAGCTGGCCCATCTCCCTTCCTTAATCCCTTTTTCTGGAGAGTAAACCAGGCCGGAGCAAACCCCGGGGAGAGAGGAACGCGCTTGGCTGAGGTTTTCACCCGTGATTGAGCAATAATAAATATTTTAAGAAGCGCTTGGAGCGCGAGCCGAATGCTGAAGTCGTGAGGTTTACCGACATAGCAATATTACCCTGAATTGGATTGCCAAGCGAGCAGAGAGGGTTTACACTGATAAAAAGAGCCCATGGAAAAGTTGTAAAGGGTTGCCGACTCTAATACCCGATGGATTGTAAATAGCCCTAGTCCTGAAGAGGCCAGAATTGATTGGCTGAAACGCGTCGACCATAAAGAGACGGCAGATACATATAAATAATTTTGATTAATTTGAATAGTGTGATGAGGGATCTTTAAGACATTGGGTTCAAATCAGTTCCACCTAATTGTTTTCCTCATATGAGTCTGCGTGATCTCAATAGGAATGTCTGTTTTAGGTTTTGGTGAGACATCCTAACTCAAAACAAAGGGCTTCTATTCTGTTGTATATATGTAAAAATTATTTGTATATACAAACGTGTTTGAAATCAGAAATGAGAGATATATAAACTTTCTTATTTGATAAAAATAAAAAATAAAAATCATTTGGTAATAACCTCTAACGTGTCTGTGGGTCATGATGAGATAGGAGACTATATAAAAGAGATATATATACTTAGTGTGGTCACAGTGATACAAACACTAATATAGGGAGTATTTTATTTTTATTCCTTATCATTTCAAATTATTATACATACCGTATAACCAAGGTACCATTTTCGTATTTGAGTCTATATTACCCAGGTACCGTTTGGTTTAATGGGTTTCCCCTGTCATACATAGAGTATTCAGTGCAATCATGGCACTGACTTTGGCATAATTCGTGACGCAAAACGCGCACAAATCAAAATTTAAAGCGGAGTAGGACGAGGCTTCTGGAGTCGTATTGATTCCAAGAAGCCTCGTATGACGAGGTAGCGCATGCGCTGCCTACGTCAAGCCGAGACCTAATGAATGTGTCCTCATGTAACGCAATTGGTGCTGTGTAAAGCACTCTGATACTCGATACCGGGTATGTATGTTCTTATATAGCGCTCAAATCACCCGGAGGCACCTCGGCGCTTGCCTTGGGAACCCGTCCTGGCTTTTCCCTGTGAGATAGCCCCTAACGGGCATCCCCAAGGTGAAAGCCAGGCATCCCGCCGCGGGGGGGTCGTTGTGGAGATTAAGCAAGCTTAATGCCCAGAGTTGCAGAGTGTGAACCCATGATTAGGTCAGGCACCGAAGCGAGAATTATCGAGTCCGTGGACATTTGAGCTCAAGACCCTGCCGCGTCGGGAATTGAACCCTGGTCCCGGGTCTGACCTCTGCTTCAGGGTCTGCCTGCTCTAACCAGTGAGCCACACTTCTCCACGTGTTTTATATATAGTTTGCTATATATAAAACACGTTAAAAAAACAAAAACCGCAGAAGGTGTGTTGTGTTGTCCATCCAGCTGCAAAACATATACACGTTTCTTACAATGAAAGTGATTAGGTTGGGGAGGGTTTGAGACTTGTGAGTTCACAGCCCTACCCTGTACTTTGTAGTCCTCAAGAATACGAGATGTTTGGGAAGAAAGAATTTAAAAATCCTTCAAAGACCGAGAACCCCCTCTGCTATTGAAGAATCTGGAGATCATGTTCAAGTAATCTCAATTTCACTGAACTGAATTCTTCACTGTTGCCTTAAAACGGGGAGTCCGTATCTTAATGTCAGGACACCTTCCTTGCTAGTCCTGAAACTAAAGAATACACACAGCTCAGTTACGCTAATAAACATAATCTCTGTTAATTACTCATGGCTGCATCCCAGTCCATCGTCATTACGGACACAATGCCACCCCAGTTTGGACCCACTAACAAGGTCAAACCCGGTCTTGGGTTGCTTGTGTTTTTGATTCAGGTAGGACTTGGCCTGGACTGTTCCTATTGGAGCAGAGTCAAGACTGATTTGCATATGGCTGGGTCCGAAATGAGGTAGACTAGTGTGAAAAGTAACAATAGCCACTAGCCAAGAGTAATTACCAGTGACTACGATTATTTCAAGCATTCCATCCATCTTTTTTTTTGTATACTTCTGAATTAGGCTCAGTCACTGTTAATTCTTTGGGGTCACATTACTGTCCATCATTATTTTACCCACTATGTCACTCTAGTCAAAGACTGGCTATATGTACATCAGCCGCAGCCCTCCTTCGGCAGGACCATTCCAGCCCAAACTACCAGTCCAGGCCCCTCTGAATGAGCACACACAACTACACCAGCTTTGTCTATTTATACCACATCGGGAAGGTATAGCTTGATTCCTGTAGAACAGTGAGCATAGGACGCACATCTGAATTTACTTTTCGCACTTAAGAGATTTGCACTGAGGAAAAAAAACGTGATGGGCGGAATGCTGAATTAATCTTAACCACTGATAATTACTTGGGGTCACATTCTATATCATCGTTCTTTTGCCCACAATGCAACTTTAAACAGAGACCGAAACTGAGGAAGCAATTTAATCCAGAGCAGCTGGTAATCGTGCTAAAAGAAGAATCCATTAAAAATGTGCCATAACAATTTCAATTACGTATAAAAAGTCATGCTAATTGTCTTTTGGCAAATCTATTGTTTTGGATTGAACGAAGACAATTTTATTGCAAAGAAAAGACATGGTTGGAAAATGTATCTCTTATCTTCAGATACTGTATGAGGTAACTCATCGTAAAGCCGAGATTAGTATCTGTTTTGTGTAACAATATAATCTTTTTGCTGGGTTGTCTTTTATATGGAGCTGAAATGTATGGATATTGAGCCCTGCTAGAAACAGTAATACAATAATTGATGTGCAGGGGAAATGGCCACTACTCCGCAGTAGGAGCATAAATAACTAAGCTTAGAGTAGAATCATCCAAACTGTTTTGCATAAAGAAAGGAAATGTACATCTGTTAGATTATCTGAGGCATTTACAGTTTTGACTGAAAGAAAAGGTACACGCCTTGGGCTTTCGATTTGCTGAATCATCAAATGGCGTTTTTTAAATTTAAAAAAGCAAATAGTTTGCAGTGTACAAGGAAGCAACGCTTCAAACTTAGGACCCATCAACAATGTGAGAACCTAGTTCAGATAGCATCAAAGGACCTGAATGAAGAATGAGGGAAATGTAGCTAGTACACCTTCCAAAAATCTAGAAATGAAGCTTAAACAGAGAACCTTGTGCATGCGTCAAATGCTGACCAGATAATCCCTAAATTCCAACTCTTCAGTACACTTCTGGACCTGTGGAAGACTCAGTAGGACTGATGTGCTGCTCTGCTGCAAGAGGGACTGCTACAATGCAGTCCTGCTACTCTGCTGCCTGAGTGGGAAGGACTGGACCTGCATCTTGAACCCAGAGCCACCTGGGTGACTTGAAGGGCTAGTTGTCTGGCCTCCTGATTAGAGCCTCAGGGGCAGAAAAGGCTCCAAACACCCTGCAGCAGGACTCTGCCCGAGTAAATCCCACCCACCCAAGTGGTATCCCACTCCTGGACCCTTGGAAGTAGGCCTGAAGGTGCATTCCCAGCTCAGCTATGGTCCTAGCAGAACCAACGCAGCGTGCTGCAGCACTCCACAGCTCATTGGAGCCGCCACTGCGTGGAGCATCTAGATGCAGGACCTCGAATCCATGTCTCAAACCACCTTGGAAACGCCAGTGTGGCACATCCTGATCGCAGCTCCTCGGAACAGTATTGCGCAACGCATCCTCAATGAAGGCCATCTCCTCACAACCCTGCAGCTCCTTGGAACTGCCAAGGCATGACTCGTCCTCAACGCAGTACCTCGCATCACACCTCAAGCAGGATTTAAAGTACTTTGTTCAGAGGGCCTAACTTGGCTCCTGTATCTGCCCCACGCTCCATCGTGGTTGGCCTGAATTTGTGACTTTGTCCCAGTCTGGCGCAACCAGATAACCAAAGTTGCCGCTTTGTTCTTTTAGGCACAATTTTTCACCTAAACTGATAAATTGGCTTGTCTTATGTTTTACTGATTGGATTTTTGTTGGTTTGGTGTCAAATAACCTTTGATATTTTACTCTATTTTTGTAAGTTGGTGTGGGATTTTCCTTGTGTTGTGATTTCACTTTATTACTGTTTGTGTACTGCATAAATACTTTTAACATTGCCTCTGAGTTAAGCCTGACTACTTTTGTGCCATACTACCAGAGTTTGAGCAGGGGTTAATTTGGGGTTTGCTGGTGGTTCACCGTGATAAGAATAGTGGTTGCTGCTTGAGTAGAGTGTCACCCCCTCAACCAATAACCCAATTTCCCACATTGGTGTTCAAAGTGAGAATCAGTGCTTGTGTTTGTGTTTGTGCAGTGCCATGCAGTGATTTGTGCAACATAAAATCCCTGTATAAATAATTTGAGATCAATTTGAAATATTTTAAATGCTCCTTGATGAACTTTTTTTTGCTTTTGCAAAACTCTCTCATTCTACCTGGATGTTGTGCCTATGAACTGTACCTGCAAGAATGTAATTTGAGCTCATCAATCTGGGGAGCTACACTGTGGCTGCCCTCAAGGAATTGTGTAAGGAAAGATGACTTCCAGCCAAGAGTAACACCAGGCAGCTGGAGCTACAGAAGGCTCTGAGGGCCTGGGTGGAGGCCCACTAGCTGTTGGCAACCACAGAGGACCAGGTACAGGAGTGGGTGCTGCCTGAATAGGGTTTCACCCCCCTCAACCAGTAGCCCAATTTCCAACGTGGCACATGCAGCCACAGTGGGCAGGAAATGGTAGGTTCAAGATACAAAGATGGACACAGGACTGAGAAGAAGGGTGGGCGTTAGGTAAAATAAACAAGCATTGGCAAAGCCAATTCACCTAGCCTATGTAAGATCTATTGCTGTGCAACATAACTAAAAGTGAAAACAAAAAACTCAATGACACGGCTATGACAAGTGTATTAAATCAATGAGGTATCTAGGGACAGCTGTGTTACCATAGGCCATAGGAGATGGCCAATGGGAATTCTCAACCTTTAAGTGAATTAAAGTGAATTAAAGTGAATTAAAGTGAGTTCATGCACTCTTAAGTGCTCTGAGCCTTGCGCATAATGAGGTATGTGCTATTTAGTCACTTATAGTGTGCTATTATCTCGGCTTCACTGAGTTGTACACATGGAACATGTACTTTCAGCATATGGCTTGCTTTTTATTGGTTAAAGAGCTCATGAGCACAAAATCAATACTGTTTTATAAATACTACGTTGACGGACAGTTCACAGTGATTCCACGAGTCATCCTGCACGAGTTCCTAGCATGCGCGAGCAGTTAGGTCATTCTTCGTGTTTTCTGGGGAGACTACTTTGAAGTCATGTCTTGCAGTTTAATAATCTTTCAATAGAGTGTGTACCAGCTCTGGGTGTGTCGAAGTGACATTTTCCTGCTGTGGCCTTGGCTGTAACTGTTCTCTGTGTGTAGAGGAAAGACTGAATTGCTGCTGTTGTGCTGTCCCTCTTTGTATGCAAGAGAAGCCGATATTGCATCTGTCAATGCTATACCTGTTCTGTGACTGAGAAGAACTTGCACCAGACTGTTGAGGTGCACCTTTTCTATCTGCTCTGTATGTGAGGTAACCATAATCCTTTGTCTTATGTCCTATGTCCTCTACGTGTTCTTTGTGTTTGAATACTGCGGCTACTGAGCACGTGATTCTACAACTGACTGAATGCCAGAAGCACTGGAAAACCCACTAAACTACTTACTAAGATAGAAATGTGTCATCTGCAGGCACATAAGATAACTGCAAACAATTCTGAACTGCACAGTTCTTACTGGAGGCAGAGCATGTAATCTATGGATTATTTGCAGTACAGCTGTAGGTACACCACGATATGATTATTCAAACCTAAACCAGCTGTGGAACACGCAAAACAGTAGCAAGTGCAAAAAGAACAAGAGGGATCTGGGCAGTACCATACCCACAGTTGTTGTATACACACTGCTCTCTACTGCAGTTGTTTGGCCCCTATGGCACTGGTTAGGAGAGACTAATAGACACACAGGGAATGGACAGCGGGAGGCACATTCCAATAGCTGGGTTTGACAAATGGACTAGGAGAAGCCAATTGGCTTCCAGAACAATCAATTCCTCGGTTTACAATCCGATTTTTCTTTTAACAGAATACCTTTCTCTGGATTTTAGTCAAGTTCAAGTGGAGAAAACTGAACACTACAGCTCCCAGAATGCATTCCATATGTGCTCAGGACTAAACGTGAAGTGATACATAACCTTACAGTGCAATTGCAGGCTTGTGCTAGGACCTGGCAGGGCAAGGACTAGCAAGAGACATGGATGTAAATGCTGAGGGTCATTCTGGTCAGGAGTGCATACAAGGGAAACCAGTGCAAAAGCTCAGGTGGGTGTCAGGATGGTCTAGCGAAGGTTATTTCTGTTATCCTTCTGGATCTCTTTAACACTAGGGAACTAAAGTTCTTGTCTCTCCTACTCCACCGTAAACCCCTCTCACCCATCTTCCTGCACCCCTCAGCTACTTACCTGGAGAACAGCAAGGACTTTCCTGAGCGCCGCCATCTTTGAACCGCCGATGCAGTAAACTTAGACAAAGGAGAAGCGTGTCACAACAGCAGACAGTTTGTTGTTGCCTTTACTTGGTGTTAAGCGGTCCTCTAGAACAGGATTATCCAATGTCAGTCCTGGAAGGCCAGATCCATGTCAGATTTTTAAAATAACTACATTTATCTAAATGTGGATAGGAAAACAATCTGGCATGGATCTGGCCCTCCAGGACTGACATTGGAGAACCCTGCTCTAGAATAAGGGTCTTTCTCGCTGAAAGTAGCTCAGTAAAGGCATTAGGTTTTCTGCAACATCTATGAAAGTATAGTAGTTTTTTAAAATATTTAAATATGATTTTTGGGATGCTATTACATTTCAAATCTTTTAATAATGAATCAGAATCCGATCTGTAATATTTGCACACTCTTCCTTCTGTTGTTTACTGTTATAACTGACACTCCAATATGACCACCAAATCATCCTTAGCAGCAGGAAACGCAAAGTAATGAAGAACGTGACTTCTATCTGTAGCTTTTGCTAAAAGAGCACAGCAGAAGCAGGGGCAAGCTAAAGCTCCATTTCCAGTTCTAAAAAAACTGGAATCCATGTGAATCGAGCAAAACCATGTAAAATCAGGGGGCGCTGGAGGAGGGCACGGTGGTGAATTTAAAAATGATCCGTGAGAGGTGACACAGGAGAGGATGACACGACGGTGAGTGGGTAACTATACGGAGAGATCGAGGAGGGCGGGTTTGAAGGAGTGGGACTGATTTGATTTTGATTTGATTTTTCAATTTATATAGCGCGCGAATGCCCGAAGGCGTCTTGGCGCTGAGATTCCCACTGACTCATTAAGATGTATAATTAGAGCTGTTTAGCGAAGAGCCATGTTTTGACTCCCTTTCTGAAGGATTTCAGGGATGGACTGGTTTTTAAGTCTAGCGGTAGTTGGTTCCATGTTTTTGCCGTCTGTACAAGGAAGGACTGCGAACACATGCACTCTCGAAGCATGCTGGTAAATTAAATTAAAGAAAGAATACTTATAGGAGCATCCTGGCTAGAGGAAGCAGTACAGGGTCCAAGCTCCACTGCAGGGACAAAGGCAACACGCTCGGGAGAAGGAATCCAGCCAGGAGCAGCGTTGACCAATGGGAAGCACGGAAATGAGAGCGACGTGGTAGCCAACCAATGGTAAGTAGGGTTAGGTAATTGTAGACTATAAGACACTTTAAGATTTTTTTTTTATTTATTTAAAAGAGAATTTACAAGCACAGTGCAAGCGATGTGCAGGCAAAACCTAAAAAGAGGAAAGGCTTTTTCTAACCAGAACAAGAAAGGAGCAATCAAGAGAAAGAACAAGGATGATGGGAGGTACGAGAAGCAGGTATAGAGGAGACCGAAAGACCTCCATTTGGGGTGTTTGGTTCAGGAAGATTGGACAAAAACATATAAATGGTGGGAGAAAAAGCAATTCATGCCAACAGTTTAATTTATGTGCATAACGTGATGGCCTGCAGTGGACAAGCATAGACAAATATAGAAGGGTATGAGGAGTCCTCAATGAGTAACTACTAAAGGATGGAAAAATGAGCAATTATATGCCAAGTTTAATGGGCTAATTCATAAAGGCAAACAAGATGATATTTTTGCCTGGCTCAAATACTTTAATCCCCATTCTGAACAAGCTGACTAATTCCTCCTTGGATTCCGCCTTAATGCCAAGAAATTAGAAGCAGACCCTGCTGCTCCCCTTCCTAAAAAAAAAACAACAAAAAAATCCAATGCTGACCCTAAGCTGCTCAGTAATTTTAGACCAATGTCACTCCTACCTGCAGCAGCAAAAATGTTGTAGAAGCTAGTCAAGTGACAACGTTCCCATTTTCTGGTGTTAAATCATCTTTCACATGACACTCAATCTGGTTTCCGTACAGGGTTAATCACAGAGTCTTATTGGAGGTTTCAGAATTCATAAAGGGTAATCTTGATCAGAAGGCTGCAGCGATGGTAGTCCTATTAGATTTATCATCAGCTTTCAATACGGTCTCTCACTCAATCCTCTTAAACATACTGAGGAGTATTGGAGTCCAAGGACAGGCATTGGCCTGCTTTAAATCATATCTTGAAGGTAGGATACAAGCAATATTTATTTCCCCTTTTACCTCAACAGCAAAGCCACTTGATTTAAGGGTGCCTCTAGGCTCTGCCTTGAACACTACCCTTTTTAATATTCATTTGAAGCTTCTTGCTAAACTTGTTGAATTTTGCGGCCTGCGGGTGATTTTCTATGCGGATGATACTCAGTTCCTTCTGTCCTTTCAAGACAATGATGCAGAGGCTTTTAATTCTTTTAAGCTTTACTTGAAATCTGTCTGTGAGTGGGTGAAGGACAATTGCCTTAAATTAAACTCTGATAAAACTGAAATTCCCTTCTTTGGCACCAGTCATTTTCCAGACTCCCATATCTGTTTGCCTTCGGAGTTAGGTTCCTTCCCTGTAACATCTTCGATTCTTGAAAAATTGAGGCTTTAAATTTTATTCTAAGCTGTCTATTGACCCACAGGTAAAAGCTGTATCTGCAAGTTGTTTTGCAAATATGAAATATTTTAGGAGGATGCTACATCTAGAAGCTGAGATCATCTAGAAGACTATTGTCCACTCTCTGGTTACTTCCAAGTAAGACAATGCTAACAATTTATATATGGGCCTGCCGTCCGACTTGTTGTATCATCTGCAGATCATCAACAATTCTGCAGCTGGTCTCATTCTAAAGGTTCCGGAGCCCGTATCAGTGTCTGCCTACTTGCACCAACTGCATTGCTGCCCACTGCCAACCTAATCAAATTCAAATCACTTATTTTTGCAGATAGTCTTTGAGCAGAAAGGCCCCTTGAACCTAAGAAGAAGGCTTAAGTCTACTGCCAATGTCTGTCCTTGAGATCTAATGCTCTAAAGCGAATGCACATTTTTAGGGTTTGCAAGGCAAGAAGAGGGGAAAGATCCTTTGTGTTTGTTACTGCCAAACTCCCTTTCAATCGCGCTTTGTTTCCCTCCCTCTGAATCAATTTTGTGTCAAAATTTGAAGGCATTTCTTTTTTGGGTTCTGTGTCTGGGATCTGCGCTGTGTTCTTGGTCGTTCTGGAACCTTGCTGATAGCGCCAGTAATCTTCTTTGGAAGCATATGTGAGCTTTACAAATCCTATTGTATTGTATTCTCTCACAAGAAACTCACTTTAAGAAGTGAACAGAGCAGAATAGGCATGGGCATCCGCAGGGGGGGGGGGGGGGGCAAGGAGGGGTGCTTGCCCCCCCCCTGGAGCGACCCTCCTTGCCCCCCCTGCGGACGCCCATGAAAACCATGACTTCAATACGGGGTTCTCACTCTCTTTCCTCTCCTTTCTTGTATTTGCTTCCTTGTGAAATGGATCCAAAAAAAGAGACGCATTTGCTGGAAATGTTGCATTTTAATTCCAAAGTGCAGCATTGGGAATAAAAGGCTAAAAATATGAAAAATAGATAAATAACTAAGTAAAGTAAGAGAGTGGTAGCAAACTGGCAAAACTGATTTTATTCACACTGAAACACATAGGCGCCACTTTTACAGAGTTCGCCAGTGAAGCGCTATTTTTTTTTCTTGTCTTTGTTTTCCCTGGACTTGGAACTAGTGCACCAATCCTGGAGGTACTGCAATGTGTGGATTGGAAAACAAAATGTGTGCTGCAGCTCTGCGTCCAGGGATGTGGTCTTTTTACCATACTGCTTACGTTTTGTAAGGATATAAGCAATGGCCATTGAAATGGGTCCATTCAGGGCCCTGTAGTCGTGTCCTTAACTTTTCAGGCAAAAGCACTCACTGATTTCTGAATAGTGAGTGTAAAAGCATTAAGGTAACCATGTTGTTCCTGCTTACATTTCCCATGGTTTGCTAAATTTTGCATTCCCTAGAAGTGTTTGCTTTTTCCAGGATGTTGTTACTTTTTTTTTGTAGGCCTAATATTGCTCTGGTCTAGTGCGTAATTTAAATTGAGCTGCATCCAGGTGTTTATAGCGGCCCGGGTAACAATTGGGTTGTAGTTGTAGACAGTGGGAGTTTTTCTCAGTGGGGCAGTACGGTGTTTAGTGGGGGAGAGGATGTGGCACTATGGTCAGAGCTGCTGAATTTGGAACTGGGAACCAGGTTCAGCCTTAATAACCAGTCCACCAGACCACTCGCCTGCGAGAGCACGATCACATGCTAGACCTTAGAAGGCTTCGCAACACTTAGAAGTCCTTGTGTCTTTCGCACAAGCAGGTGGACCCTAGCATGACAAGTGTAGGTTAACCTTCAAGGCTTGTCCACCACTATCCATACTGAAGTTCACCTCCAGTCTTGCGGCCAGGCCTATGAAGCAGCACACCCTAGAACAACAGTCACTGAGGTCACAGGACCCTTGAGAAGGGCTAGCTCTAGGGCGGTGCAACCAGTGTGACCGCACCAGGTGGAGGCATCATGTTTGCAAGTATATTATGGTTTTAAAAACGCTTGCTGCCACCTTCCTGGCCTCCAGCACTTTTCGGCAACAATAAAAATGTCATGATGACTCTGATGATTAATGTTCTTTCTAGTGAGAGATCAGAATGTTGTCTAGTGGAAGTTTTGACTCATGGAAAGGTAGCTCAGAGGGTTTATGTACCGGCTGCAAAGAATATGCGCTATGCAGATCACAAAGTGCACATAATGTAAATAGGTCAGTGTACTACTGCTTTTGTCAGAGAGATCCTTTTTTACTTGCAGTTTATAAGGTAAAATTTTAACTTAGAACAGTGAGCTATTAACTGTCATCTAAGAGCTGCATACAAACTGCAAGGTATAAATTAGAGCATTATGCCCCCCCCCCGTCTTTGATTATCCTAATGTCCCAAAAAGTGTTCTTTTGGACATAAATCAATTCTGATTATTAAGGAGAACCCCCAACCATGGTATTACGTTTTAAATTCCGGGTATTGTGTTTCTCCAGACCAATCACTATAAAACTATACCGGCTACTAGTACGGTTGTCATGTGACTCCTACACCTTGTAGTCCTTAGTCTTGTGTAAAATTTTCTATACAGTGATTTACACACATATTGATTGTCTCTGTGTAGTGTGTGTGATGTAAAGTGCTCTGACACCCTGGTATAAGTGGCGCTGTAAATCAAATTAAATGCATCTGAGAGAGAGTGGTTATGGAGAGCACAGTTAAAGGGTGGTAGTGAGGGAATCCATGGCAGAGGTGGTCATTGGGGGGGCACTAACAAACATTAATGCACAGGACACCACCAGTGCTATGGATGGCCCTGCCTTTGAGGCCAGTCTGCCTCACCGATAGGTACCTCCATTGGCCTTGTTTCAGCAGTAGTAGCTGCAACTCACCAGGGATTGGCAATGCAGGATTTGCACGCACACCAAACTAAGTTCACAAACTTCACAGCCTCCCTGCTTCAATCACATGCACTTTTAACATGTGCTGCCTGCTGTGGGGCCACTGGAATTAATTATGTAGAAAAGGATGACAACATTATGCCGTAGTGTTGACTAAATTATGCATTAAAAAAAAGCCTGCAGCGTAATGCAGTATATTTTCAGATATTTTATTATTTTGACGTGTGTATACATGCTAACAGTCTCTGTAAAGATTTTGCCTTATTGGTACCAGTGTAACATACAAACACAGCAGTGAGAAAGGTGACCAGTCAACCTTTACAATAGGCCATCCACTCCGCAGCAACACACGTCACAGTTTATATTAACTTTTGATATGTTTGAGCTACAAACAATTTATTAGTTTAAATGGTCAGATCATGCAGCAGAACTTGCATTATGAGGCAAATATGGCAGAGCCATAATTTTAGAGAAAACATTTGCAAACTAGGATATTTTGCCATTCATGTTTGAACTGCTGTTGTGGGAAAAGGGAGACGTGCTGATGACAGAAACTCCATGGCTCGGAGAAAAATGGCTTGTGTTTCCACATTTTATCGTATTTGGTACATTCTGTGATTATTAGAAGCATATCCCACTTTGTGAATATATTTTAATATCAATAACTCATTATAACCTTAAATAATCATGTGTATCCATTGGTTCATTAAACTGGGCAGTGAAATGCCAAACAAATACTAAAAATTAGGATGTCTGCGCATTCTGGCCATACCTCTGGCTCAACCCACAGATCCAATTCTTGGGTTATTCCCGCCCTCTGATTCTCCGCCCTCTGTTCCCCTACTTTTTTTTTACCACTTCGACCACTGTGTAAGACTCAGCATCTCTGGACCTGTGATGTGCCGCCGCTGCGGGCACCACATGTGCCACACATTTACGGTGCTGGGCTTCTGCATAAGAGAGCTGGCCATTATTGTATCCCTAAACGTGCGCACGTTGTCAGTTTGACATTGACTACACGTAGAGGGACTCTTAAGTTTCTTTTAAAAAATATAGCTAACATTTGGATCTATACATTTTATTTTGTATAAATTAATTGAATGTGTGTAAAATTTAGCAATGCCCAGGGAATTCTAGTAAAGGGAGCACCCATTGGCGAATCACTAGCGTGTGTGATTGCTGCATTATTTATTACTAAATTTGACGTTGTGCTTTAACTTTCGATAAAAGTTATCATGAATTCTAGCACCAAGAAGCCAATATTGGTGAATATGTGTGCTACAAATAATCCCTAACATACACTGTGCATACAGTATATTTAATCTGGTGCTTTAATCATAGGCTGTTTTAAAGTATTCTGATAAAAATCGAATCGTGCTGAAGACAGCCTTGAATAGTGTTGGGATCGAGGACCCGGAAGTCTGCACACCTAGCAGACAGAGATAAAGCACCTTGTCAGAAAGTTTAGCGTTTTCCCTACAGGTGGTGTTTGTTGGCCTGTGGCAGGGTCAGTCACATATCCTGGATTCCTGGCATTTAATTGAGACTATCTCAGTTCTGCGCCCCAGTGTTTCTTGTGCCCCACCTGGCACACATCATGTCGGAGGATGGTGATGACGTTAACATTTTGCCCCCCCTGGAAAAATTTCTGCGGACGCCCATGAGAATAGGATTAAATATTCATGGGTGAGTAACTGCTATTTTTCCTCTGCACACATGACCCATAGAGGGACTGTGGTAATTTTAAACAAGAGTTCAAGTGAGTGGCCACTATTAAAGATAGCCTGACAGTGGGCACGATGTGAAAATGGCCATATGGTGTAAATAAAATTGGCGAGTTGTATGAAGGTCTAGTTTAAGAATTTTCAGAATCTTTTTACATAAAATTCGGCTGCGAATCAATATTATCACCTTTTATATGCTAAAAGAAACTGGTTTACAAGGTATATGCAGAGAAATATTCTTTAACTCTCACCACAAGTGAAAAATGTATTTGCAGAGGATTTAGTGAACTCTTTATTAAGCTTCTCGTTTGAGCAGCAACGCCCTTAAGCAGATTCCAATATTGGCAGGATGAGGTGTCCAAATGGGAATGGCTGACTAGTTTACAGTTGTATTATTCAGAAGGGGGAAGTTTTTTTAAGGTTAGGCTACACAGGATTGAATTTATCTGATTGCAGTGGAAGCCAAAACTGACGAACGTCCACCACCATGAACACACTGCATAACGCACACTCATTCGTGGCACATTGACAGGTGGCAACATGATGGCCCCGCCACCATTCCTCCCTCTGCACCGCTCCTTATTCTCTCGGCATCTTAACGCATTCCTCGTAACGCCCTGCTCCTTGCGTGCAACCGTCTGTCCACACCGTCCATCCCCGACAGCCCAGTTACCCCTCCTATCTCCTCCCTGTGGCATACACCGCGACTAACAGACCCACATATTTGACATCTTCATCAGTGCTTTAAATGGGCCGGTACTGTCCGGTATGGAATACCGGCACTTTTTTATTTTGAGACGGAGAGTACCAGAACTTCTCGAGAGAAATGTAATACTTTTAATTGGAGAATACCGGCATCTCAATAACAAGCAGGTAGTCCAGTACAGAGTACCTGCACTTCTATTTTTCCATTTCAAGCACTGACCCTCATGTCGAAGCACACACTCTCATTTACATGATGCACTGTTCTCCGCCGTGAAAATGGAGTGTATATGCGCTGACTCTGTAATCCATAATTTCTCTCTCAAGGACCTAAGAGCTCTTGGTTTGTTGAATGTTGCTCTTTTCTATCTCCTTATCTTTCTTTCCATGCCCAGTCTCTTCATGAAACTGAAGGCCGCACAGTAAATCCTGTATGTATTACCACAAGAGATGCTAGGCGCCGCAGTAGCGGTTGTTCTTTTCTTTTAAAATCCATGTCTTTGAAATTGTGTACTTCTGATTTTAAATTCACGTTACTAAAAGCTGTGTAAAACTGTACCTTAGCGCAACTTTCCTTGCTCCTCATTAGGTCGCCGCCCCGTTCCACCACGGCTTGTGCCGCTTGCGTGGAGGGCGTCCCTGACCTTTGGCACGGCCCCCGAGGGCGTCATACTTCCGCCAGAGGTGGGACCGGTGCCTTCTTAGGCAGCACCATAACCTCCCACGCAGCGGACGCGCGCGGCAGACCGCCGGCGGCCGTCGCCAGTCGCCTGGACCCCTGGCCGTTAGGTAATCGAATGGCCCCTTACACCCGAGAGGAGCTGACTGCTATTAGGAGACAGGCAGTCTGCACAACACATCTTTGGCACCCCAGCTCCCCTTGTGCACAATGCGCCACTGTGGCTTTAAGGCCACAGAGATCGGTCAGTTGCCTGTATCTGCAGCCCCAGGGGCAAAGACGTCCACAACACTAAGCATAGTGAGCTTACATTGTAGGTCCCTAGTGAAACACCACGAAGACGTCCATGAGTTTCTCATAGATCATTCCCCTGATCTTCTATTTTTGACAGAAACGTGGCTAACCGATGACACATCGGCCATCTCTGCCCTGGCTCTCCCTCCAGGCTACCTCATATGTACTCAGAATAGACCCATGGGAATAGGTGGTGGCATAGCAGCGATTTTCAAAAGTAACTATTCATGTACCCTCAATCCTACAAGCATAATCAGCTGTGAAAGTGCGGTATTTAAGATACGAGTCTCTGATACTTTTATCCTCACGGGCCTCCTGATATATCGTCACCCTGGGTCAGCTAGCGCCTTCCAAGAGTCATTGGTATCGACTATCTCGACGCTGGCCCTGCAATCAGCAAACTTCAGTGTATTGGGGGACCTCAACCTCCATCTTGAACGCCACGACTCACCCACTATACTGAAGTTTCTGGATGATTTGGAGGCCTGTCAGCTTAACCAGCTAGTCAATGGGCCATCGCATCAGGCAGGCCACTTATTAGACCCGGTGTTTACGAATATACAGGAAGCTACTATCTCTACTCCAAGCCCCCTTAGCTGGACCGATCACTTTCCGGTCCTCATTTCGATCAAATTCCAGCTAGCCGTGGGGAAAAGCTCCCGCCCCTTCTGTGGAGGCGCCCCTGAAATGAACTAGACAATGCCATATTTGAAGCCAGACTGAAAACCTCCTGCCCAATTTGGCCTAGTAATATGGAGGAGGCTGATACAGCCTACAGGGAGTGGATAAACAAATCACTCGACCATTTCATTCCGATGAAACGGTCGAGACCTAAGCGTGTGCAGTCTCATCCGTGATACTCTGAGCCTCTTGCATTAAAAAAAAGCAATGTAAACTACAGGAGCGCATCTGGAGGCGATCGTACGATCACCTGGCCAAAATCAACTTTAGATCAGCTACTAAAGCATACCATAAACTAATAAAGACGTCTAAAGCCAAGTACTATACCGACCTGATCAACTCCAGCACCAACCGCTCCAAAACTATTTTTTCTTTAGTAAAGGATCTGACCAAGGCCCCGGAAGGTACAGGTAATCTGACAGTGTCCAATGCACAATGCGAAGAGCTAGCATGTTTATTGACAAAGTTAAAGGGATTTACAACTCTTTGAACCTGGATGGACATTTCATTAATTCTAGCTCCACCATAGGTCCAAAGGATCTCCCTTACTCACTACAAATTCTCCCGCCCATTGAGCAGATTAGGGTGGAATATCTGACCAAAAAAGTAAAGTCTGGTTCCCCGGTAGATCTCGTCAAACCTGAGTTATTTAGATCATTCCAAGACTCCATTTTGCGGGAGGGGCAGGCGCTAATTAACAACTCGCTCCAGTCAGCTGTCATCCCCAAATCCTGGAAACATGCTAAAGTAGTCCTCCTCCTAAAAAAACCCTCGCTGGATCCCGCAAGATCGGATAGCTTCAGACCTATCTCCTTACTACCGTACCTCACTAAGGTGATGGAGGCGCATGTGAATTCCACCTTGACCACCTACCTGAAGTCCAATGGAATCCTGGATGAGTCCCAAAATGGATTCCGTGCTAAACACAGCACGAAGTCTGCTTTATTGGCCTTCACGGAACATCTGAGGGAGGCGCAGGACCAGGGTGAGACATCAAATCTGGTTCTGCTGGATTTGAGTGCGGCTTTCGACACGGTCTCCCACAGGATCCTGCTTGAGAGACTGTGGGAGATCGGAGTCAGGGGGAGTGCCCTGGACTGGTTTGCGTCATTTCTATCTGACAGTTCCTTCCAGGTGCACGCCCCGCCGTACTCATCCAGCAGGCACCCCCTGGAATGTGGGGTCCCGCAGAGCTCTGCGCTCAGCCCCACACTGTTCAATGTGTATGTCCGCCCCCTGGCCATGCTGGCCCGGGAACGTAAGATTAAATTAATATCATACGCGGACGATACACAACTTATTTTCACCTTCTCCAAAAACACTGTGGCTGACCAAATTAAATTCCAGGAAGATATCCTGGCTATATCAAACTGGCTGTCGCAGAACTATCTACAGCTAAATTCATCTAAAACGTAGATACTGCTCATAGGCAATGAAGCACAGAAATGGGACAAACACTGGTGGCCCGCCACATTAGGACCTCCCCCCGCCTCCCAAGGAGGTAGTTAAAAATTTGGGTGTGATGTTGGACAACACACTCTCGCTGGAGGTCCATGCCAAGAGAGTGGCAGGTACCTGTAACGGTCGCCTACGCTCTCTTAAACCCATTCTCGGTTTCTTTGAGCCTCACACCCGTCAAATTGTAGTCCAAGCCCTAGTCTTATCCCATCTAGACTATTGCAATGTTCTCATGCTTGGCTCCAACTTGACGGTGATAAATAGGCTACAAAGAGCCCAGAATGCTCCCGCCCGTATTTTGTTCGCATTACCAAAACCCTGCCACACCTCTCCCATTCTTCGACGCCTGCACTGATTGCCGATCAAACAACGCATCCAGTTTAAAACTCTATGCCTAACCCACAAAATTCTGTATGGTGTTGGCCCCCAAACTCTGCAGGGACTCTGTTCCCTCTATGCCCCTATGCGTGCCCTCCGTTCGGCGGATCTATTTTTTGCCCGCACAATCAAGATCCGGAAGAGTAGAGCTGGTGGCCGCTCCTTCGGGTATCTGCCCCAAAGCTCTGGAATTCGATCCCCCTAGGGGCTCGGACCACTCCTAACCACATGCTATTTCGTAAACAGATTAAAACCTGGCTGTTTTCCTCCATTTAACTCGCCTTTACCTGCTGCGCTGTTCTGCCCTCTGGTATGTCCACAAGCGCTGGGACGCCCCGTTGCTGGGGTAGCCATGCGCTATATAAACAGATTTAACATAACAAGTTCTACAATGGTATTTCACATGTAAATGCTAGATATGGGTCTTGATGTCATAATGAATACGGACATGCTAAAACGGGGGCCCTACTGACATTCGCTGCAACATGGAAAAAGTGATGTCAATTTTTTTAAACGGCTACACAAGTTGGGGGGGGGGCAATTTTCATCAAATGGCCTTCTTCAAACAGTTGGGTGTTATATTATACATCTAAAGTTTTAACTAAAATGTTTCCCTCTGCTCCTACGGCTTGTCCCAGATGCCATCACGACAGAGACTGGGAGCACATTTTTTTCATGCAGGTTTTGGCAGTATTCTGAGCTAACATTTTCAAGGCAGTTAGCCACTATATTAAAAAAATAATTCAATTTACCCTGAAGACTGCTATACTTGGCTTCATCGACCTCTATAGATACCACTGCCAGGAACGTCACCTTCATAGCAGTGCTATTAGCTTGCTTACTGGTAACGACTCTCTAGAAATCTCAATCGAGCCCAACCTTTGAAGTATTGTCAATCAAAATCAAGAAAGTCCGTCAGAGAGAATTCTGGTCCATGCTAGGATAAAATATCATAGTATAGATTTTTAAAAAATGGAGAGCTAGGTGTTATTAAGATAAATCCAACAAAGGTATTTGGTAGAATAGCTTTAATTGTACTCGTCATGCACCACCATGTTTGCGTAGCACCACCATGATTCTAGTCAGCTGTGCCAATCTCTTGAGTGGAATGCTCAGGTTGACAGTTGGTAATGTGGAAAGTTCCAAGGAAGGTGGGGGAGGGGTGACAGGAAAGGAGGATACCATGGAAGAATATTACATCACAAGGCTTTCAAGAATTGATTAAAAATCCTCTGGCTTTGTATCCAGTAGATCGATTAATGTGGTTATTGGGATGGTTAAAGTTGGATGTATACAAGCACCATCAGTTTAGTGAAGAAAGTAGAGCTGAAAGTCTATATAAATGAATTGAGATTAGGGCATAGAGAGATCAGAAGCCCACATCGCTGATTATAGCCTTTAAGTTCACAGTATTGTTAATTAAATCACTGAGAATGAGACAAAGCCTAAAGCAGAGGACATGGCTTGAATCAACTTCTCTAGGTGATGAATTTGCTTTTTCTGTCTAACAAAGATTGCCCATAAAAGGCTATTTCAAGAGGAGGGGCCTTACTGCCCTTAAAACTTCTTTGGTGAACATTGAGGCAAACCTGCGTAGCACCACACTTCACTCCATTGACCTGGCCATCAGCACTAGTGTGTCCATTCAAGTCTGCATAGATTGCTTAGTGGCTGCTATCCAAAATTGCCATAGCTCTTGAAAAACTGTCAATGAAACTCACACTTCAAGAGAACGTCTTGGCAAGAGGGTTTCTACCCCACAACTTTCTGGGTTGCCTTTAAGGTGCAATGACGGGCATGGTTTTGCTTGCATTAAAATGCAGAAGCCTGAACTACCAGGATCGCAGGTGTTGTCTCGGACATGCAGGAGGCTGAATGAGGAACTGTGGTACACATTATGGCTTCTCTCTCACACTATTAGATCTCACTGCAAGGAAGAATCATAGACAATTTTTACTTTTCAGATAATACACATATATCCTCATTAAAAAAGAAAGAGAAAACATTGGTTAGTATGCCTAGAGTGGCATTCCTCTAACTGTCCACTTCCATCTTGATCATCGCAGCAGAGTGTACCGGCTCAGCTGAGGGAAGACCTTCAGGAGATCAAAACTTTACCTCAGGACGGTATGCATATGTGGTATGAATCTCGAAGAATACAGTGTAAGAAGTACATTGCTGTGGGAGGAATGTGTGCCCCTCGTAATCATTCTCATAATTTTGATGGATCCACGCTGGGAGGCTAATGACATATGAACTGGATCCAAAGTTGTCACTGAACTTCTAGAGACATTCTGTTCCGGTACTGAGAAACTAAGAAAACTCTCTCTCTTCTGCAGATAGATCTTAGCATTCAGTCTTGCAGACTGCAATATTACCCGTTGACCCTCTTCAGGACTGGCACCAAGGATTTGAACATCAGTGCTGAAGAGCCATAAAGAGCAAGAAGATGGCGAGAGTCACTAGAGAGACGGCAGCTTTTATGTTAGTTTTCTAAAGGCTGCCACTGATGCTGGTGCTGAGACTGAAGCAGGGGACAGCACAGCAGCTTCAATGGACAGGAAAGATCCTGCAGCAGCCCTACTAGCTGCACCTAACTGGGCAGAGCGCGAACTCACCCACTTCTCCTCGCGGTCTCTGCACTTGATAACAATGGGGACCAATTCACCAAAGAGCTCCTCCACCATACTGAGCCCTTCGTCTTTTTCAAACTCGACACCCAAATGGTTGGAACATCCTCGCCGGAGCCGGCCTCCACTGACTAAGAAAGCTAACTTAATTAAGGTTTCTGTGGGAGCAAGCGTCTTGCAAGCTATTGCACCTCACTTTACTGCAAGAAATAAATTATATACTGCTGTTTTCTAAAAGGCACTTACTGCACAGTGCATGTTGTTCTACGGAAGCTACTACAGGTGGGCTATCCAATGAGAGCTCGAGCTAGGCTCCAGTGTGATCCTAGGCTTTGGCTCAGCTCGACGTCCTCTTGGACTCTCGAGCCGTGTGTAATTTGCAAAAAGAAATAAGAGCCAGGGCTTCAGTCAGGAGGCCTCTGCAGCTCGCACCACCCATCGCCACTGCCAGCGTTGCCAATTACAGCACCTACCCAACTAATAACCAGCACACTGCCGCAAGAGTGACAATTCACACTATTCCAGACCCCCAAAGATGTCAAAAATAACTTGGGTGGCAGATATTAATTACTTGTACTGCATACTAGTTAAATAAACAATTGCTGTTCGGCTTATATCTAAATTATACAAACATCGCCACCATGTGGCAGCTGCCTTAATTGCTGTTGTTGACAATTAAGTGCCGATTCCAGCACCGGAAACCACCGGCTCAAACAAAACACTGCAGCCCAAAGCAAGCGGAGGGTTCATTTGGCTTCTGTCTGCAACCTACGCCCTACCATCATGTCCCAAGAATTACTGGCAAATCAGTTACCTTTTAAATCCCATGTCATGGTTACTGGTTAAATCCCATGTCATGGTTACTGGTTAAATCCCATGTCATGGTTACTGGTTCGCGAAAGAAACACACGAAGATCAGGTCCTTTAGCTGTAACAGCTCACCAATCTCCAGGGTCCCTTTCTTTTGCTACTTGGGCGTCACTTTTGACGAGAAAGGCACGTGGGGCGCACAAATGAGGCTAAAACAGAACGGAGTTACCAGATCCACCACAGCCCTTCTGCATTTTGCCAAAAGATTGGGCTCAAGACCTATGGAAGCCATGACGCGTATCTACAAAGCTAAATGTCTGGCAATTGCTTCCTATGGAGCCGCCATATGGGGCTATGTTGCAAGCCCAGGTATTCAAATCGCAGAAAACAACTTCATACGAGCCTTGCTATCTCTCCCAAAATCATCCCCTATACATACAATTCACAATGAAATAGGCCTGGGTCACGTCACCGACCTCCTAAAAATGTCCCCAGTGTTATGCTGGGTTAAAACCTGGACAAATGAGGAAATCAGTGTAAATCATTGTATTCTGAAAGACTGTATGTCTCTGGACAAAGCCGATAACATCCCGTGGCTGGCGTATGTTAGAGCGGCATGCGCGAGGCTAGGACGTCCAGAAATGTACTCTCTGCCACATAATTTAAAAAAAGAGGATATAAAATGGGTCAAACTGCATTTCCAAAATTTGTTGGAGGGTGAAAGGGAAATGGTTGAACTTGGCAAACCGATGGTACGTTCACTCTTCCAACTTTCTTCAACTACAGCCATGGAACCTTATCTGAAATATGTCATCAAGCCCTATCACCGCTTTTTACTTATAAGGTTCAGGTTCAACCTAATACACCTTGTGCTTGGCTCGCAGTCAAAGTGGGGCTCACCAGAAAACTTACCCCCCTGTTCCTGTGATTGCTTTTCTACGCAGGACACCCTTCACTTAGTTATGCTCTGCGAACATTACCTGGTGGCTCGGAAAAAATTCCTGGTCCCTATCCTGAAAGATCTGAACTTTGTCCAGGTTCGGCCAGCTTTACTATACTTACAGATGCTGAGCTCGGTACAGGTCACATATGGGGTTGCCTGTTTTCTGGTAGCAGCTGCCAGACAAAATAAATTAAGATCTGCTGCTACTATGAATCACCTAAATTGATATTTGCTGAAATGGACACTTACCACACCTATCTTTCTTTTTTAAATGTGGTAAATTTTTAACAAAAAATCTTTACTGTGTTCTTATGAAGGAGTTGCAATCTTTTTTCATACATGTTTAATTGTATTTTAACTTGGTATCATGTACGATGTTCTGCTTTTATGGTTTTAAATAACCGAATAAAGTTTCTTTGACTGACTGACTGACTGACTGACTGACAGTTACCTTTGATACAAACAGGCAAGAGATTCTAATTTAGTGGCTAAACTGCACAATGTGGAACCAGGGATTAATCCAGACTTTCCGGCTTCATAATATTGTGTGAACCTTGCCAAATATTTTATTTTACTGAGCCTCCTTTTGTAAGTTATCACATATAAGAATACCTTTGCATATGCCAGTTTAGAAGGTGAGCTTTACACACACTACTTGGGTTTGATTTAATAATTATTATGTTGCTCCATCTAAGAATCGAGGCCACATAGCGTAACAGACAAGTGACTTGACCCATAATTCACCAATGGCTTGTTGTCAGGGCAGAAGTTAGTGCCAACATGTTTAAAAACGATCACTTTTAATAAATAACTCTCAATGCAGTGAACTAAAAGAAATACACTTTTTGTATTTTGAAGGCACTTTACCGTATTTTTATATCATGTTTATTGTATGATTTACTTCTCGTTCACTGGCTCGTAGAGCCCTGGCAGACCCTTGGCTCGGTTCTCCCTGTTAATTTGTTGGGTTGTCCACCTCTAGAAGCTGCAGCATGGGTAAAGATAATGAGGACATTGCCTCTTGGCAGCATGTGCACCTACTCTACATGCTTTGTGGAATAATAAAGTAAGGCATGTACCAAGAAAACCTTCAGCTGAGTACATTGTCTCTGATATACATAACCCTGGGAAATAATTCTGGGGCACGTTAGATTCTTCTACTTCATGGTTAGACAGCTCAGGGCTGAAGTCACCAAAAATGGGTAAACCTAGGGGCCGGGCGGAATAATCTGGCTTAATAATAGAAATAGCACCATGAGAATGGACTGTGCTGAAAATAGTTTGTGGGATGGAAAGACCTGCCAACAAAATTCTGGATATAAATTCTCTGTCCCACAATGAAACCCAAAATACTATTAAAAAAAAGAAAAGTGTAGTTAAAAATCTTTTGTGGAGGAATCAGGAGATCTCTTTATTCCTGTCTTTTATCTAGTGTTAATTTCTTGGAGCTTTCAGTAAACTAAGCAAATATTCAGCCACTAGAATCTCCTGTGCTGCACATATCGAGTAAAAAAACATACTACACATTATTTAAGTGGGGGCTGTATCTGATTGATCCAAACTTCCATTCCCTTCAAGCGTAATCCCTGTCTGTTCAACCTCGCAGCCCCTTCAGTAAAAGCCCATATACACATGAATTGCACAGCAGTACAAAGCCCCTAGAGGTCCAAGATACCAAGCGATACTGGTCACAAGGAATACGCAGCACCCGGAGGTGCACTGGGTTCTGGTGAGCTGAATCCATAGCAAGGTGTTGTGATGCTGGACTAGCTAGAGGGCTTTGTTGACCAAAATAATATACCAAATTATTTTAAACCAACAGCATCACATTTCTTGTAGATATCCAGTAACAGTCTCTAAACCTCTAACCAGGACCTGGGATTATGTAATTCGGTAGCTCCTGACTTTTTCGCAGAACAATAAATACACTGCATTAACCACAGAATTCATTCTCTGCGGCATAACTTGCAGATTTTAACAAAAAATGGTTTCAAGGCGAATGGATCAAAAGTGACTAAAAAGCACCAAAATGTGTTGGCGCGTTGTGAAAAGCCCCTCGCAATGGATAGTCTCCAGTCAGTTGCTTATTGCTGTATTTGGGTGTTTACCCAATTCTTATGAGGCAAAATCTTTGGCCAGACAGTAATTACGTGCAAAAATACGAAACAATGAGGTTTTACTGTAACAAAATGTGCTGCATAATTTGACTTGCCTAGGAAGTATCGATTCTCCTCAAAGTTAGGTACTTGGCCCAAACTATGCTGCATTGGATTTTGATTTACACAGGATTGGGACAACACATTATTAGTTTTCAGAATGGGGCTCAAGTAACGGAATGTAGATCATTTACTGTATATTATGGTTTTAGCTCTCTTTCTACGGCTGGTTTTTCCAGTGATGTGTGAGGTTATTTCCTTTGAAATTTCTAAATTACAACGCATTAATGAAAGGGGTCTTGGGTACTCTTTAACCATCAATATTATGATGGAACAATATAATGTCAATTACACGGCGGGTCAGAATACATAAAGGACAAGCATTATCCAGATCCAGTGTGACATTTAAATATTTACAGATTCACAGGGATACATTTAAAGATGGTGACTGGCCTCAGTTGTCTGCAATAAATAGTATGGTGTTGGGTCAGGTATGATATTTAGGATTAGGATACAAACAATTTTGTTTGGAGACAATGGATGATTTTGATGCTATATTGTTATAGGTAAATAGATTCATACTGTGCTTATATTTCATAATGATTTTCAACTATCTTTGTTGCAGGAGTATGAACATAATTACTGATTTTTGTCTAAATACGGGAAATTAACCTTGTTTTGGAATAAAAGTTGCAGATGAACGAAAAAAAAGTTGTTGTTTGGCACAAATGTATCTTGTATAAAATGACCAATACATAGAATTATGAAATGGCTAACCAGGCCATAAAACTTTTTTTTAGATCTGTTTGACATTTTAAATGAAGATCGCATTGTGGTAAACTTATAGAAGGAGTAACATTGACACAGTTATCCAATTGGAGCATTATTCCGGATTTGTAAAGATGTACAAGTTTCCTTAAACATTTTAAGAAATGCTTTATGATATAAAATATGGATATCACATTTTCAAGTAATTGTTGCATGGCATGGATAACAATACTCATTTATTTGAGTCATTTTTCAAACATGACATTTTAACGTCTTCCTTTTCTCTTTATCCTTAAAAAACACACTCTTTTTTGTATTATTTATGATTTTTTAGTTAATGTAATGAATGGGGGACGCAAAATAATTACTAGACACTAGCATAATCTATGTCTAAATGGGTTTTTTGTTCTATGAAGACCCTCTGATATTTGCAATTTTGAGGGTTTGATAAGGTTTCCAAATGAACAATTAATGATAAAACATGCATTTCTGTTTCTCAACGAGGCTTCGCTAGTGTAACTAGATACTAAGATTTTTAGGTCTCGGACCGACGGCTGGCTTGCCAGCCGGAAGTCGGAGAATTATTGTGTTTCAGTGAGGGGGCTTAAACCCACCGCTCTTCTCGTCTCTCCTCCATTGGCTGGCTTCCTAAACGGAGGCCAGCCATTGGAGGAGAGAGGCAACCCTCCAAAGAAGCTCCGTCTCTTTCGGATTCGGAGGCGTGTTCGCGCTGTTTCCACTTTTAAGCCACGCTCCGGAATCCGAAATTTGCGGACGTTTGCGGCCGCCATTTTTGCCTGGAACAGCCTCGCTGCTAAGTTTCTTTTGCCCCTGATTGTGCCGTTTTTCTTGTTCCTTTTTCATTTTACCATTCCCTGTCCCTGATCTAACTCGGGAATGAATGCCTGGGGTCTCTGTGACATGCTTTTCACACTAGATTTACTGTGCGCCCTACATGTGGGAACGTGTATTTCCTAAATATATAACAAAAAGGAGGAGTACCACCATGTATAACGCTCAAAGGAGCGATAGCGGTGGGATAGAATCCTAATGAGTATGAAGAAGAAGTCCTTCTTTGTTTTTAAGGAACCCCTCACTCACCGACCTGGTCGGTGACATGCTTCATCATCGGGGCCACCTTGACAGCCGAGTGCCATCAAGGTGTGCTACGACACCTGGAATACAGTGGAGCAGGTATGTGAGTGATGAATGCAAAAAAGAAAAAGTAAGTGAGTTAAAAATTGTCCTGGTATGGCTTATGTGTGAAAATTTTATTCTTAAGTCTACTGGACAATAGTAAAAACAGTGTATGTGTCGATACAGTGAAGGTATTAAATTGACCAAATGTATCTATAATGTGTGTGCAAGGTCTACATGTTTCAAGCCAGATGGATATTCCCGGCTTTTCTTCAGGACCAAAAAGGAAGGAAATGGGTGGTCAGGGTACACTAACACCCTGCGATACCTGCGGTCCTTCGTTCCCTGGTAAGAAATTGTTTTACAGGGCGAAAAAACAAATAATGTAACCCAAAAGTGGTTACAAAGAGGTAAAAAACCTGTGAAAGAAAGAGAGAGTATAAGTCTCCAAAACTAGTTACAAGCCTGTAACGTAGTGCAGTGGCTGGAACCGCTCTTTCTGTGAATCATCCCACAGTCAGTAATTGCGAACTATTTTGGTGCAATTCGTGATAGCCGAGTGATGGGCATTTGCTTAATAAATGGAAGAAAAAGTATTTCCCTCCATACACCTATTAAAATAAGTGTGAGTAGTGAAGGAGCGCAGTTCATTTCACTGTTTGCCTCCTTGTATTACACATGCGTTGATAAGAGGGTTTTCTTCTAACACACCTATCAAATAAGTGTGAATAGTGAACGAGCATTATTAGGTTATTGCTTGCTTCCTTCAATTATAAGTGCGTGGTTAGCCAGCATTCGTATCCTAGACAGTGCAAGGGAAATACCGACGTGCTATTGTTTCAACTTGATCCATACCAGACAGTACAGTACACACATGACATATAACATGAAGATAAGTTTAAACGTGCTTACTCCTACATAGGGGTTGTTTAGCTGCACAGGATAAAGGGGAAAGGGAGGCCGCAGTAGAACATATTCTGAAAAACGAGAAATAGAAAGGGTTAGCTGTGTCCCTCGTGGGTAGTACGTGGGTAACCAACAGCTTCGTGAATAAAGGAGCTCGCGTTCCGAGGAATGGAAACGCCGAGAAATGACTTACAGTTCCTGCGGGTAAATCAGGTACTGTACCTATATCCCCCTCCTTCTGCCCGTCAAGAAATGAGAGCGGGGCCGCTGTTAAAAGCCGCCGCCATCTGAGTTGAGGTGGGCGTGGCTACCGTAGCGTGGTGACGACACGCGTGCATCCAGAACTACGGAACACCGCTAGGTGCAGAAGGCGGTTGTCAAGGGAACGCGGTAGCGTTTCCTGTTTATTATTGGGTTCGGGAAAGGAATATTTCGGGTAAACAGTTGAAGTGCTGGGTGAGATAAAATCTCGGGATTGAGGCACAAGTATTGGGTGAGATAAAATCTCGGGAATGTTGGAAGATTAATACGGGTAGGCAGTTGAAGCGCTAAAAGCACATTTTTAAGGAACAATGAGGAGGAAGTCTAATTATTTCCCATTATTTCATGACCCCCAGAGGGTTATTGTTTGTCATTTCATTCATTGACCAGTATAGAAGGTCTACCAGGGGGCCATGACTCAGTAGGGGCACAGTATGTTATAATACATAGTCCACCTTATCTCTGCTCAAGTGATAAGGCTACAAACAGACCTAAAGCACACTAGCCCAAGGGATGTTATCATTAAGACCATCAAGATGTGTGGATAGTCTATACACCCATCTTTGTTCCTTTTCATAAAGGCGTTTCTGTACATTCGGGCCAGGGGTTATTTGTTCGATGATGGTCCAGAACATATCATTGGGTGTGTGGCCATTTTCAATGAAGTGATCTGTAAGTCGGGTTGCATTTTTCTTACAGCGAATAGTGCTGCGGTGTTCGCAGATCCTTTGCTTCACTTTTCGGATGGTCATTCCTATGTACCGTTTGTTACAGGTACATTCTATTAAGTACACTACATTACTGCTGTTGCAGTTAGTGTGAGAAGTCTGCCTCCATACTTTACCATCTTCCAAATCCAGAGTTTTTGTGTTTTTTGTCAGATGACAGACGCTACAGTTTCCGCATCGGTAGTGTCCGGTTACTTCTGGTAGTCCCCAGGTTTTTGTGATAGACTGTGTTGTTGATACTGACTTAGTTTTTGGTCTAGTGTTGATCAAGGTGTCCTTGAGGCTGTGTGATTTTTTAAAAGAGAAAAGAGGTTTTTCCCAGTGTAGGTTGCCGGTGTTTAGAATTGCCCAGTGCTTGTTTATGCTTCTGGTCATGTGGTTTGAGATTGGGTTGAACGTGGTCACGCATGTGAGGGGTATTTCATCATCCCTCTCATTCTTTTTCTCAAGCAGTACTTCTCTTGGCTGGTTCCTGGCCCTCTTTTGACATTTATTCACAACCCTGTTTGTAATAAGTTTTTGTCTCCGATGTAACGTCTCCAAAAGGTCAGGTTTCTTCGGAAAGGGTTTGTCTGATTCAGAATGAACTTTTTCTCAAAATCGTAGACATATATGCCCGCTATGCTGTGGGCATATATGTCTACGATTTTGAGAAAAAGTTCATTCTGAATCAGACAAACCCTTTCCGAAGAAACCTGACCTTTTGGAGACGTTACATCGATGATGTTTTGGCAATCTGGCAAGGACCCGTTGAACTTCTTGAGGAATTCATCATCTGGATAAATACATGTGATGATAATCTCAGATTTACCCACTGTTTTGATAAGGAACGGATTGTGTTTCTGGACGTAGTCATTGAAAATGAGGACAACCATTTGGAGACAAAAACTTATTACAAGCCCACTTCTAAGAACAATCTATTAAGATTTGAGAGTTTCCACCCACGCCCTCTCAGGGAAAATTTACCCTATGGTCAATTTTTAAGACTACGCAGGAACTGCAGTAAATTATCTGACTACAAGGAACAAGCAAAGGACCTATCTGAGAAACTTAAAAACCGTGGCTATCCAAACAGGGTTGTGAATAAATGTCAAAAGAGGGCCAGGAACCAGCCAAGAGAAGTACTGCTTGAGAAAAAGAATGAGAGGGATGATGAAATACCCCTCACATGCGTGACCACGTTCAACCCAATCTCAAACCAGATGACCAGAAGCATAAACAAGCACTGGGCAATTCTAAACACCGGCAACCTACACTGGGAAAAACCTCTTTTCTCTTTTAAAAAATCACACAGCCTCAAGGACACCTTGATCAACACTAGACCAAAAACTAAGTCAGTATCAACAACACAGTCTATCACAAAAACCTGGGGCCTACCAGAAGTAACCGGACACTACCGATGCGGAAACTGTAGCGTCTGTCATCTGACAAAAAACACAAAAACTCTGGATTTGGAAGATGGTAAAGTATGGAGGCAGACTTCTCACACTAACTGCAACAGCAGTAATGTAGTGTACTTAATAGAATGTACCTGTAACAAACGGTACATAGGAATGACCACCCGAAAAATGAAGCAAAGGATCTGCGAACACCGCAGCACTATTCGCTGTAAGAAAAATGCAACCCGACTTACAGATCACTTCATTGAAAATGGCCACACACCCAATGATATGTTCTGGACCATCATCGAACAAATAACCCCTGGCCCGAATGTACAGAAACGCCTTTATGAAAAGGAACAAAGATGGGTGTATAGACTATCCACACATCTTGATGGTCTTACTGATAACATCCCTTGGGCTAGTGTGCTTTAGGTCTGTTTGTAGCCTTATCACTTGAGCAGAGATAAGGTGGACTATGTATTATAACATACTGCGCCCCTACTGAGTCATGGCCCCCTGGTAGACCTTCTATACCGGTCAATGAATGAAATGACAAACAATAACCCTCTGGGGGTCATGAAATAATGGGAAATAATTAGACTTCCTCCTCATTGTTCCTTAAAAATGTGCTTTTAGCGCTTCAACTGCCTACCCGTATTAATCTTCCAACATTCCCGAGATTTTATCTCACCCAATACTTGTGCCTCAATCCCGAGATTTTATCTCACCGAGCACTTCAACTGTTTACCCGAAATATTCCTTTCCCGAACCCAATAATAAACAGGAAACGCTACCGCGTTCCCTTGACAACCGCCTTCTGCACCTAGCGGTGTTCCGTAGTTCTGGATGCACGCGTGTCGTCACCACGCTACGGTAGCCACGCCCACCTCAACTCAGATGGCGGCGGCTTTTAACAGCGGCCCCGCTCTCATTTCTTGACGGGCAGAAGGAGGGGGATATAGGTACATTACCTGATTTACCCGCAGGAACTGTAAGTAATTTCTCAGCGTTTCCATTCCTCGGAACGCGAGCTCCTTTATTCACGAAGCTGTTGGTTACCCACGTACTACCCACGAGGGACACAGCTAACCCTTTCTATTTCTCGTTTTTCAGAATATGTTCTACTGCGGCCTCCCTTTCCCCTTTATCCCGTGCAGCTAAACAACCCCTATGTAGGAGTAAGCACGTTTAAACTTATCTTCATGTTATATGTCATGTGTGTACTGTACTGTCTGGTATGGATCAAGTTGAAACAATAGCACGTCGGTATTTCCCTTGCACTGTCTAGGATACGAATGCTGGCTAACCACGCACTTATAATTGAAGGAAGCAAGCAATAACCTAATAATGCTTGTTCACTATTCACACTTATTTGATAGGTCTGTTAGAAGAAAACCCTCTTATCAACGCATGTGTAATACAAGGAGGCAAACAGTGAAATGAACTGCGCTCCTTCACTACTCACACTTATTTTAATAGGTGTATGGAGGGAAATACTTTTTCTTCCATTTATTAAGCAAATGCCCATCACTCGGCTATCACGAATTGCACCAAAATAGTTCGCAATTACTGACTGTGGGATGATTCACAGAAAGAGCGGTTCCAGCCACTGCACTACGTTACAGGCTTGTAACTAGTTTTGGAGACTTATACTCTCTCTTTCTTTCACAGGTTTTTTACCTCTTTGTAACCACTTTTGGGTTACATTATTTGTTTTTTCGCCCTGTAAAACAATTTCTTACCAGGGAACGAAGGACTGCAGGTATGGCAGGGTGTTAGTGTACCCTGACCACCCATTTCCTTCCTTTTTGGTCCTGAAGAAAAGCCGGGAATATCCATCTGGCTTGAAACATGTAGACCTTGCACACACATTATAGATACATTTGGTCAATTTAATACCTTCACTGTATCGACACATACACTGTTTTTACTATTGTCCAGTAGACTTAAGAATAAAATTTTCACACATAAGCCATACCAGGACAATTTTTAACTCACTTATTTTTTCTTTTTTGCATTCATCACTCACATACCTGCTCCACTGTATTCCAGGTGTCGTAGCACACCTTGATGGCACTCGGCTGTCAAGGTGGCCCCGATGATGAAGCATGTCACCGACCAGGTCGGTGAGTGAGGGGTTCCTTAAAAACAAAGAAGGACTTCTTCTTCATACTCATTAGGACTCTATCCCACCGCTATCACTCCTTTGAGCGTTATACATGGTGGTACTCCTCCTTTTTGTTATATATTTACCTTTCCCAGGGGATTAGGAGTACTCTCCCAACCACTTCGGTGGATAAAATCCCTTTACTCTCCTTATTTGTTTATAACATAACGTGTATTTCCTACCACACACTAATTACAATGGTTACCAACTCACAATATTGTGCAACTAACCCTCTTACCCCCACCCAAAAAAACACGATGACCCTCGGTCTCCCCATTGACATTTAAAAAACACAGAGATCGCGCACAAAAAAAGTAAACTCGACAATTCGAGACTTTCTGTCTGTTCAGTGCCTCGGGAAAGCAGGTCAGCAGCTGCCGAGGGAGCGACCCGCTGCTGCCTCAGCCCCACACTCCGCTGTTTACTCTTACGCTTTCATTAAAGGCACCCCTCACTGAGCCCAGACCGTAGTGGAGTCCGAGGCTTCCTTGGAGCTTACTCTAGAACCAGGGTTGTCACAACAAGGAAGAGAGCCCAGGAGGGGGTCAGTGCAAGCGTCAGCGATGCCTCTGTGTACATGCGTTTTATCATCAGAGAACAACCACTGCTCGTGCAACATCTGCTTGGGAGAAAGACATCAAATGCCAGGATGAGGTCTTTAGACATCTTTTAAAGTGTTCCTCGTGCCAGAGACCCTGTGCACCGTGACAGATAGTACAGAACTGGGGGCAGCGCCCCGTGGCTTCCTTCTAGTGGACTGGGACTTATTTATCTGCACCCAGAAAATGAAAGGACTAGTAATGTTTAGGACAGGCGTACATTTGTAGAGCAACGCCATCAACCCACCGAGTTATCCCATAACAGAAGCGTTGAATTCCACAGAATAGCACGGCAGTGGTAGGATGCATGACAAACACTACATTTCATAGGCGCCGTGCTTCTGCAAGCGGACACTAAAATGACCCCTAGCCCCCCAAACTCCCCTCAGCCTGCTCATACATACAAACACTGGCATCAGTGATAGAGGCGTGGTCCACGTGTTGTGTCCTGTCTGCATGACTCAGTCATGTGTGTGCTGTAGCGGGCGGCAGCATCTCATGCTGTGTGCAGACGCTAGTTGAAGTATGGTGTCCTGTTTGGGATGTACGCTTGCTTTTTCATCGGGCTAACTCCGGGGTGTAGTATGGCTGTTTGCCTTTTTTGTATTTTTTGTGCCATTGGTGTGTGTTATTCAGTTGTGGGATGCTGATCACTTTATCTGCCGGTCGCACGGCTGATCCATCCACGTCATCAGGGGCTCTGTGTTCTGCAGCTACCATGAACCGAATATTTGAATAATAATACTATGTATGGGATCTGAAAGTCTTTCTTTTATTGTCAGCTGCTTTCTTCTCGGGGTTTCCTTTCACATTAGTACTCTGGTGTTTACCTCCGGCCTTCTCTCACTAACCCTTTCTCGACGGTCTCTAAGGGCGGGACTGCCTGAATGAACTCTGCCTCCTGTAAACACTCGCTGGCTTTTAAACGCCGTCCCTGCCAGCCCGGAGGCTCCTGTGTGCGCACAGCCCCGGGGAAGGCAGGCCCGCTTCTAGTCACTCCCACATCTGGGGGGAAATAATTGGCCACAGGCGTGGTTACCGTGCCAGACTGAGGGCTGCAGCGAGCCCTTTAACCATGGGATTCAATGCGTTAACCAGGCCCTGCCAAGATCCAAGGCAAGCACCCGCGGTGTGACTGGAAGAAAAACATACTTCGCTGGACACTCTAAGCACCTGCCCTCACGTGATCACCTAATATATACAGACGGATACTAGCTGACCCCATGCCACATGGACCACCCTTGGGGTTTCCATCTGCAAACAATTGTAACGTCGAACTTCGATGCAGTTTGATTAATTGAAGTGGATTAGGACTACAACTCCCAGAAGGCACTAGGTTGATGATGCACGGTCTGCTATGTGATATCTCAGTGAGATGGATGGAGCAAATGTAAATCTATAATACTATAGAACTAACTTAACTCTATTTCTGTGCTAGTCTTAGACACACATTCACCTCCTGCCCGCCACCCATTGCAGAACAACGCAGCAGTAAACCTTCAATCCTGGGGCTGCTTGATGCCTGCATAAGATCCTTCCTCCAACTTCTGATCAAATCTCGGTCTCACACTTACTGAACAAATACATAGCTAACGAGGCACCGAACTACCTAACCATTGCAACCTCTCCCCTGTGGCAGATCTGGATAATGTTTAAAACCTCTTCAAAAGTGTCTGCAGTGTGGCAGCCTCTACTAAGAAGAAAGTGCATCGCTTCCGAGGGTGGAATTTAAAAGCAAGTGGATAGGGAATCCTTCAGTTATTCATATTGGGAGGCCTGTGGGCCAGATAGGTGAGGGAATGACAGACAAGTTCACAATATTGATATATTGAAAGGACGAGTCCTTTAATCCCCTCATTTCAAGATGAAATTGGAGCATGCAGTAGCATAATGCACAAAGGTTTTATAAATACAAAGCAGCTAAAAACAACAATATATATTGAAATCTCTTTTAATATAGTGTTATTTTAGTGGTCCACTATTCTCTAAGGAAAGAGTTAATATGAGTTTTCAGTTTGTAATATAACCAACTTTGTACATTGGGGACTTTTGGAGATCTGTAGAACACACTCAACATAACTATAGATTATGCAGACAAGCAATTGCACTATGCACCTTTTTCCTTTGTGATGGCTAGTGGATTTAAGCCTACTCCTACAGGTACTCTTCGGTATGCCGGGTGGCATAATGGACCCACCAGGAGCCATTTTAGGGATTTTCTGACCCCCATAGGCGATGACCTACTCAAAGCACCCCACACACCACCGCAGCCCCCTTCCCCTGTTCCCGCTGGAGCTCGCACAACTGTCTCTGGAGCCCCCTACAGCCTCGGCACTTCACAGACTGCCACAGCGATCAGTTATCCCCCCTACCCCACACACAGCGCTGCAGTGCCTTTACTAGGGGAACAGTGCTGAGTTCATTTATTTGTTTTTAAATGTTTAGTTTATTTCTTAGAGCCTTAGAGCGTGTACTTATTTTTTATTTGAGTTAAAGAGCATTGGCTTAAGATAACTTCCCCTCCCAGCAGTATTAATTTGTGTTCGAGGTATTTGTGTAGTGCTTAAATACGGGGTTTCCAAGCATTCGGAGATCATGGCCTGGAAGCTGGTGATAGATGAGTGATGCAGCTGGGTGGCAAAACTGTGTAATGTGTAGATTTTGAACATGTATAGTGCAGGTGCACAGGACGCATCGGAAATACTAGATGTAAATGGGCGCTTGTCTTCAGCATCTAAGTGCTATGAAGGCAAAGGTAGGTAGTGAGGGTTAAGAATAAACTGGTCCCCAAAGCGCATCAGTAGGGGGTAACCAGGCAGGATCTGAAGGGGTGCATAATGGGGCACTTTTTGGGGGCAGTATTAATGGACTATTTTGACATTTTTACATACGTTACTTCTTTCTGGGTAGAGTTTTCACCTCACTAGTATCAATGTAATACCTAAATACAACAATCATTAAATTGAAGGTGACCAGATGACCCTTGCGGTAGGCTCGCCATTGCATGGCAATGTGTGGCAGCCTTACTTTTGTTATTAACTTCCCTTCTGTTTGAGATAGAAACAGTTTTTTTGGTTGGCCTCTACATATTATGCAGTAGATGAATAATTATGTGGCAAATACAGTCAATCATTAATTATGTGGAAGGCACAACAGTTGGCAAATCTCACAGTTCACCTGTAGGAGATTACGTTTAATTTCCAAAGATAGGGGCCCCTATGGGACCCCAGCTTCCTGGCACATGTACCAGGTGACTGGGTCCAAGACTATCTGGCCAGAGGTACTCTTGTACCAATACGAACGCCGTTACCTAATATTTTCGTATTGTATGTGCGCCCGGTGTTTGGTCACTCCTGGGTGCAGGCTTGGTCTCGGGTGTCTGTAAAAGAGCTGGCACATTTCTTATTCACCTGCCATTGTCAGGGTGCTCAGGTTAGTGCATGTTTTGAAATGTTGATTTTTTGGTCTGCGGACATGCACTGCACACATGGGATAAATCTGCATGTCTCTGAGATTTTGTGGTTTTTCATTTGTGTTTGTCTTGGGGAGAGCTGCGTTGATTATTTATTTATTTAATTTTTAAATTGCAGGAAGAGTACTTCAGAGGACAGTGTATTCTTTTAACAGCTCTCCCACCATTGTATGTGTTTCAGGAACTTGGCCACTGTGTGGCTCTGTGTGTGTGTGTGGCTGTGTTTCTCTGTGTGTGTGTTTTTCTGTGTGTGGCTCTGTGGCTCTGTGTGTGTGTGTGTGGGGGGGGGGGCTCGCTGTGTGTGTGTGTGTGGCTCGCTGTGTGTGTGTGTGGCTCGCTGTGTTTGTGTGGGGCTCGCTGTGTGTGTGTGTGTGTGGGGCTCGCTGTGTGTGTGTGTGTGTGGGGCTCGCTGTGTGTGTGTGTGTGGGGCTCGCTGTGTGTGTGTGGGGCTCGCTGTGTGCGTGTGTGTGGGGCTCGCTGTGTGTGTGGCTCGCTGTGTGTGTGTGTGTGTGGCTCGCTGCGTGTGTGTGTGTGTGGCTCGCTGTGTGTGTGTGTGTGGGGCTCGCTGTGTGTGTGTGTGTGGCTCTCTGTGTGTGTGGGGCTCTCTGTGTGTGTGGGGCTCTCTGTGTGTGTGGGGCTCGCTGTGTGTGTGGGGCTCGCTGTGTGTGTGTGGGGCTCGCTGTGTGTGTGTGGGGCTCGCTGTGTGTGTGTGGGGCTCGCTGTGTGTGTGTGGGGCTCGCTGTGTGTGTGTGGGGCTCGCTGTGTGTGTGTGGGGCTCGCTGTGTGTGGGGCTCGCTGTGTGTGTGTGGGGATCGCTGTGTGTGTGGAGGGCTCACTGTGTGTGTGTGGGGCTCACTGTGTGTGTGTGTGTGGGGCTCACTGTGTGTGTGTGTGTGGGGCTCACTGTGTGTGTGTGTGTGGGGCTCACTGTGTGTGTGTGTGTGTGGGGCTCACTGTGTGTGTGTGTGGGGCTCACTGTGTGTGTGTGGGGCTCACTGTGTGTGGGGCTCACTGTGTGTGTGTGTGCGTGGGGCTCACTGTGTGTGTGTGTGGGGCTCTGTATGTTTTTGTGTGGGGCTCTGTGTGTGTGTAGGGGGCTGTGTGTGTGTGTGTAGGGGGCTGTGTGTGTGTGTGGAGGGGGCTCTGTGTGTGTGTGTGTGTCTCTCGGTGTGTGTGTGTGTGGCTCTTGGTGTGTGGGGGGGGCTCTGTGTGCGTGTGGGGGCTCTGTGTGTGTGTGGGGGGCTCGCTCTGTGTGTGTGTGGGGCTCGCTGTGTGTGTGTGTGTGTGTGTGTGTGGGGCTCGCTGTGTGTGTGTGTGGGGGGCTCGCTGTGTGCGTGTGTGGGGGGCTCATTGTGTATGTATGTGTGGGGGGCTCTGTGTGTGTGTCTGTGTGTGTGTGGGGGGGCTGTGTGTGTGTGTGGGGCTCTGTGTGTGTGTGTGTAGGGGCTCTGTGTGTGGCTCTGTGGCTCTGTGGGTGTGTGTGTGCGGGGGGCTCGCTGTGTGTGTGTGTGTGGGGCTCGCTGTGTGTGTGTGTGTGGGGCTCGCTGTGTGTGTGTGTGGGGCTCGCTGTGTGTGTGTGGGGCTTGCTGTGTGTGTGTGGGGCTCGCTGTGTGTGTGTGTGTGGCTCGCTGTGTGTGTGTGGGGCTCGCTGTGTGTGTGTGGGGCTCGCTGTGTGTGTGTGTGTGGGGCTCGCTACGTGTGTGTGTGGGGGGCTCGCTATGTGTGTGTGTGGGGCTCGCTGTGTGTGTGGGGCTCGCTGTGTGTGGGGCTCGCTGTGTGTGTGTGTGGGGCTTGCTGTGTGTGTGGGGCTCGCTGTGTGTGTGTGGGGCTCACTGTGTGTGTGTGGGGGGCTCACTGTGTGTGTGTGTGGGGCTCACTGTGTGTGTGTGTGGGGCTCACTGTGTGTGTGTGGGGCTCACTGTGTGTGTGTGGGGCTCACTGTGTGTGTGTGTGTGGGGCTCACTGTGTGTGTGTGGGGCTCACTGTGTGTGGGGCTCACTGTGTGTGTGGGTGTGTCTCTCGGTGTGTGTGTGGCTCTCGGTGTGTGGGGGGCTCTGTGTGCGTGTGGGGGCTCTGTGTGTGTGTGGGGGGCTCGCTGTGTGTGTGTGTGGGGGGCTCGCTGTGTGCGTGTGTGGGGGCTCATTGTGTATGTATGTGTGGGGGGCTCTGTGTGTGTGTGTGGGGGTGTGTGTGTGGGGGGGCTGTGTGTGTGTGTGTGGGGCTCTGTGTGTGTAAGGGGCTCTGTGTGTGTGTGTAAGGGGCTCTGTGTGTG